>NC_087208.1:66561418-66861418 GCF_015104395.2 Macrobrachium nipponense | reverse complement strand
TATCTCCAGCTATGAAACTTGGGAAGTAAAGCTTTCATGGGCTTTTTACATGGGAAACCAGTCTCTTCATGTAAGGGGAAACATCTTCTTTCCCTTGACTTGTAGAAGACTGGAAGTCACGTTAGTCTTGAGTGATATTGTACTTGCTAAAATGTTGTAGGTAGAGGGTCATTCGGTCGTTCTCATGTCGAACAACACCACGGTGGTAGCCTATGTGAACAAACGGAGGCCTGGTTTCACATCAACTTCATGCCTTGACCGTTGAGCTTCACCAGTGGGCGGTCAGCAATTCGGTAGAGCTCTCAGCCAGGTATATCCCAGGGAAACGGAATGTGGTCGTAGACAAACTCAGTCGCCGGGATCAGATCCTAGGCACAGAGTGGTCCCTTCATCAAGTGGTGGCAGACAAGCTTTTCCAGATTTGGGCGAGACCCATGCTGGACCTTTTTGCGGCACTCTTCAACAGGAAGCTGGAGGCGTTCTGTTCAATGGTTCCAGATCCTTTAGCATAGGCAGAGGATGCATTCCAACATCCCTGGGACAACCTGGAGGTGTATGCCCTCCCTCGGTTTTGTTTGATCCGTCAGGTTCTGAACAGCCTGATGAGTTCACAGGGTCTCAGGATGACTTTGGTAGCCCTTCTGTGGCCTCAGGCAGAATGGTTTTCAGATCTGCTGTTGTTGTCAGAGGTTCCGAGGGAGATTCCCCCTTGGCGCCATCTGTGTCAGCCCCATGCGGAAAGGTTCCACCAGTCAGTAGAATCCCTGTCTCTTCACGGTTGGAGGCTATCAAGTATCTCCTCTGAGCGAGAGGCTTTTCTCAGAGAACAGCTGGGCACATGTCCAGCAGTCTTAGAAAGTCGACCTCCTCAGTTTACCAAGGCAAATGGGCGATCTACTGTGATTGGTGTCGTAAACGGGGTTTTTCTCCACTCGTGACCTCTATTCAGCGAATAGCAGACTTTTTAACCTTCCTCAGAGACGAGAAACTTTTGTCTGTTTCTGCTATTAGAGGCTACAGGGCGGCACTGAGTTTGGTGTTACGCCTTAAGGGCATCGACATCTCCTCTTCCTGGGAACTTTCCCTGCTAGTTAAGGGGTTTGAGCAGTCGAGTTCTCCTCCAGAGCTCAAGCCTCCAACGTGGGATGTTTCTTTGGTTCTTAAGAGCTTCACTAAGAGTCCATATGAGCCCTTGCGTCACTCATCTGACAGGAACCTGACACTCAAGACAGTTTTCCTTCTGGCTTTGGCATATTCCAAGAGGGTGGGAGAGCTCCTTGGTCTGAGCTGAGGTGAAGCGCACCAGGGGTTGGGGGTCGATGTCCTTCGAATTTGTCCCGTAATTCATAGCCAAGACCCAAAATCCCTCAGTGCATGATGACAGGTTAATTTCGTTTTCTATTCCTTCACTGACTGACTTTGTGAGTGGTGATGCTCAAGAGCTTTTGTTGTGCCCTGTCCAGGCCCTGAGTTGCCATCTTAAAAGGACTCGGCACCTTAGACCAGGCTGCCGCAGACTTTTTGTTAGCACAGGCCGTACAAAGAAAGAGGTATCTAAGAATACTATCTCTTTTTGGATACGGGAAGCCATCAGACAGGCATACTTGACTCTTAATGATTCCACCACCATGTCTGTGCAGGCTAGAGCGCATGACATTAGAGGTATTGGTCCCCCTCTGGCTTTCAAAAAGAACTTGGCTGTACATAGAGTGCTTGGCGCTGGTACTTGGTTACGCCAGTCCACGTTCACCTCCTTCTATCTTAAGGATGTTGCCCACAGATCTACGGACACGTTTTCCCTGGGTCCTGTGGTGGCTGCCCAACAGGTTGTGTAACTCATAGTTGCCCTTAACACGGCACCTTTGTATCTTACCTAAGATGATTGTGTGGATGAGAGAATGAGTGAGTTGGCTGGTTTCCTTCTTTCTCTTGTACCTTTCCTTCTTCCTTTGGGTGGTTTATGGAATATACACGTCATTTGCTGGACTGGTCTGATACAGGTGAGTAAGGTAGTCATACTGGTAGTGTGGTCGTGCAATATACAAATATCTTACCCGCTATTTGGTAGCATATGCTCCACTCCTTGGCAGGGAGCTGGGAGTAATATAAACCCTGGTGTCTTGGTTTGTTATTGGACAGTCAAAGTATCTCTTTGGTTCCCTATACAATGATTATCCCATATATCATTGTACGTCACTCAGGTTCTGAGTGGTTAGATATCAATTTATCTAGCTTCTCAACAGGCTTCAGTCCCTCTCCAAGAACCATTTCTTTTGAGATGGACTGTTGGGTAGGCCCCCAGCCGGTCTAGGATGTCTTATAACTCCCTCCAAGTACGAGTCTGTCCTATTGTTAAGACCGAAGGTTTGTTCGCGTATGAACAAATGACAAATTTTCTAAGACAATTTGTATTTTTCATAGCTACAAACCTGAGGTCTTAACGTTATACTTTCCACCTCTAGCCACCCCTCTGTTTGTTAAGTTATCCTAAGTTGGGAAAGACTGGCGTAGCGGCGTCGTCCTTGACCACTCCTAACCCAAGCTACGCATGCGTTGCCAAATATCACAAGATTTCTTGCTTTCATCTGCTTTTTAACCGGATCCAGCTAGGCGCTAGAAATGATCCTATCCTATTGTTAAGACCTCAGGTTTGTACTTATGAAAAATACAAATTGTCTCAGAAAATTTGTCATTTTGATTTTATACAGCATTGTAAGTTTATTTTTGTACCTCCATAGGCTGTTCAGCATTACAATAGAATTTTGGAGTATCCCAGAGATAGCATAGCTTAGCCTTTTCACTCCTCCTATGTCCACGTTTTGAACATATATCCATCTCCTTTGGATGTATTAGTGGGGATGATTGAGGGATTACTTGAAATGATGTCCCATTTTTTAGTTTTGCATAAGAAACTTTGTATATATTAGATTGTTTCATTGTTTTATGACATCCAAGTGTTACAGGGAAAAATATTGATTAGTTTAGGGTGACTAGTTCAGAATAGGTAATTGGACTTATTGTAGCCTAAGCCATGAACTGTACACTTACAATCACTAATTTAATGCAGGGAACTGTTTTTTTATTCTGTATTTTTTATAGGTGTGTAAGCTAAATTTTGTGTACATAGGATAGGCTAAGTAGTTGTCAAAGGCTCATGTTTCTATTCCTTTCCAAACCTTTCAACCCATTAGCACCATCAAGAGAGAGAGGTTATTGTAGAGCTGTAGTCATTTCTTGCAACTTGGCCAGCTCTCCCATTTTTTTATTATATTGTACTGTAGTAGTTACTTATCTACCAGAACTGAAGTAAAGTTGGAGATAGAGGAAGCTTTGTTATCTACTTACATTGAGTTTAGTGGGAGTGTGTAATTCTCTCTTTCTCTCATTCTTCCTCTCTTTCTGTCAAACTAAAACTTTTATCATTAATTTTGACTGAAAATCTAATGTACTGACTATTTATCTGTTCTTTATATCATTATTAGTTTTGTCTAGTGTTGCTATTATAGACTAGCTAGCATGGTATAAAAATATGCAAAGTTACTGATTAGGTTCATTGCAATTTGCTTGGATTTTTGAGAGTTTATATATTGTTTCAGCATAGAGTCTGATACCTTTCAATTCTGATCCAATGTTTTTCTGCGGACTGTGCTGATATTGTATTGAAAATTGGTACTTTCATCAGGATCAAGTTTTACAGATTTTGATTTACCCCAAGACCACTCTTATAAAGCTCAAGGTTACATAGATTTTTAGTTTGCATTTATACATTCCTATGATCTAATTATATGACTGGTATTTATTTGCTGATTGTATGCTCATTACCTTTCAGTAAAAACAGAATTTCCTGAGGAAGAAGATGGAAACAGAGGAAGTGGTAACAGTGAGAAAAAGAGACGTCGTACTTGGGAGTTGTGGTCAACTGAAGATAAGAATATATTTTTTGAATCTATTAATGAGTGTGGGAAAGACTTTGAAGCAATTCAGGTAATAATAAATGAGTTAAGTAAAGATTAGTCCAATATTTTGGCTTTTGGAGAAAGAGCTTACCATTTTCTGAATACAGTATACTAGTTTTAGTTCATTTTATTGATACATACTCAATTGTCAGTTGGAATTATATGTCTATTTTTGAAATTGAAATTTTGTTCATGTTGAAAAATTTGTTATTTTGTGTTTGCAGCATTTTATGAGAATTTCATGATGAAGATATATATATTATAAGGTAGATGTTACATTTCAGAATTACGTGACGACGAAACTACGGAAAAAGGGAACTCCTGGCTACCAGATTAAAAATAAAGATCAAGTGCGACACTTCTATTATCGCACGTGGCATAAGATCTCAAAATATATAACATTCAGCGAAGGTTAGATCACGGTTTTAATGTTTTACACATTTTATTATAATTTTTAAAGGTACAGTTCTGTTAATTGAGTCACTCGGTGATAGTTAATTTGAACAAATCTTCAACACAAAATTTTTACATCAGGACTCTCCTTTATGTGGTATGTTGAGTAATACAGAAGGTCATAGTGCTGTATCTTAAGATTGTTCACCACAACTTGTTAGTAAATTGATTCCTTAAGTACTTCTGTTCTTTTGCATTTTGTACTGACCTGTTTTCATTTGAGTATTATACTTGCTTACTTGGTGTAAAGATCCCTGTTTTATGCAATCATAGAATGCTTTCCCTTAATTCTGGTTCAGCTTAGGAGGGGTTAAGCTTTGTATATTTGGTTATATATGGGATTAGGAACTAATATAAATTTGATATATTCTTCAGTGATTTCAGGTTCTGTTGTTGAAGCTTTGAGACTAGGTAATTAGCTATGGTCAAGTAGTTGAGGGCTAAGAAAATTGCTTGTTCATCTGACTATTTAATCTCATTTTTTCTTTGGCTGGCATTGAGTTAAAACATCTTGTATTTTGTACGGTCTTTTTTGTTGATTTGGCAGTTCATTTGTAAACAATAACAGTTTCGATCTCTGTATGTTTCTCTTTTCTAGCAACCTGAAGCTGTCATGTTTGCTTTATTTTGACACACAGTACTGTTCATCAACCTTTGTGTTAATAGTAAGATTTTTTATTTGTATGTTACAGAAGTGCATAATTATTATTACATAGTTGCTTTTTCTGCAGGGTAGGTTGTTTGAACTTCTCCAAAGGATCCACTTAGGTCACCATCTCTGCCTTGTCTGCTTTCTCCTTTTCTGGTCTTTAGACTGCTGAAAAAGGGCCAGGCATTGGGAGTATGTTCCTAGCTAATACCAATCGGGATTTCCTGTGAATATTCGCTGCTGCAAGAGAGGCTCTGATCTTTGATCTTTCACTGGGGCTAAAGCGCTGGAAGAAACTGTTGGTTATTTCAGTGTCTGTGACAGACCTTTGGCAAGACTTCCTAGGAGTGTGCAAATTGGTTCCCTCCTTGTTGGCTGCTTTTTGCGTAAGCTACGTGTGTTTTATGTGTGTGCTCTTTGCACACACTCTTGTGTTCATACGCTATGTTTGTTCAAGTGACCTGCTCATCTGTGGAGAGAACTAGCTGAAAGGCTGAACACATGCACATGCTTTCCAACCCCTTTTGTCTCATTCTCATCCTTCTGTGGATTTCTTCTTGTTCATCTGTGTGACTGACACACACCTTTAAATCTGCAGAGCAGATGGTCAGAGTCAAGTATGGTCCCTGCTCACCTGTTACGACACTGGGATGGTGGTTGTGAATGGTTGTTTTACACAATCGCTTCCAGCCTAGTTATGCATGCCAGTGCATTAACCAGGTAATTCTGTTCCTCAGGTTCTGGATGATTGGAGTTTAATACAAGTAAATAGTTCCTCCTTGGACGAGTGGGTTACATGCTCGCCTACCGATTCGGTAGTTACGAGTCCGACTCCCAGCTCTGCCAACGTGGAATCAGAGGAATTTTTTTCTGGTGATTAGAAATTAATTTTTCGCTAGAATGTGGATCGGATTCCACAATTAGCTGTAGGTCCCGTTATTAGGTAACCAATTGGTTCCTAGCCACGTAAAAATATCTAATACTTTGGGCCAGTTAGCTACCTTTTTCTAGTTCAGGTTAACATAATTAATGTGTTGACTTAGATTAGTCCATTCATCCCATCCCCCTTCCAATGTGGGATTCAGCTAAATAATTACTTGGTAAGGTACTTGTATGAAAATGAAAGAACTACGTCACCTAGAACATTAAGGTGGTAGACGTAAAGGAACAGGCCGAACAGAGGCGATCGGTCAAGCCTACTCCTTGTTTGTCAAGTTGTACCAATGAGGTTATACAGAAGAGTAGGTCATCAGAGGAATATGGGCCTTCTGGCATTTAAGAACATATCTGTTAAAATGATCGTGACGGTTGGTCTGTGACTGTATCGAAGCTCAAAATTGAGCAATGTTAAGGAGGTGTCTATCTGTTCACTGAAATTTGAGAGTGGGTTCTTTGTTATGAAAATCCACTATCAATTTCCTGTATATTTATAAGGTTGCCCAGAGGTCCTTGGACACAATTTCCCTGGCTCCTTTGGTGGCTGCTCAACAAATGGTGTAACTCATCGAGTACCCCTGGCGGGTCAGTTGGTATCTTGTCTAAGATGATGGTATGAATATGAAATGGAGGAGTTAACTGGCCTCCTTCCTTTTCAAATTTCTGTCCCTTTCTTTACTTAGGGCAGTAAGAAGGGAGTACCATCATAAGCTGTAACGGTCAAGGTACAGGTGAGTGAAGTGGCCATACTGTTAGGGTTAGTATCAGTAAGATACCTATCAGTAGCAGGACATTCCTCTCTCTAGCAAGAGGGAGAGGAATGATAACAAACCTACATGAGTGGATGGATTGGTTTGTTAGGTGAACAGATCTTCTTATCTTCCTCGGACGCAATGAACTATGACATTGTGTAAAACCCAGAAGTCTGACTCTATGATATTCATATAAGTCTTAGATTCGGAAATACTGGTCAGTTGTTTCGTAGAATTCTAGTATTCAGAAAACTGATCAAAGGGGGCAAACTTCAAGTTGGTTAATAGTACTTACCTCCCACCAAGAGTAAGTAGATCCTTATGTTAAGACCGAAGGTTTGTTTCGTATATGAACAAATGACAAATTTTTAACTAATTTGTATTTTTCATAACTTACAAACCTGAGGTCTTAACATACAAAGGCCCACCTCTAACCACCCCTCTATCAACTAACCTGGGTTGGAAGAATAACTAACAGGGTCACGAGTTAATAAGGGGTATGTGGGTGGCTCCACAGGTCTCGTGACCAAGCACAGATGCCAATAGTCCCTTGCGTGTACAATTATTTTAAACTTTACCGGTTTCCAGCTGGCGCTGAGTATTTATCCTAATGTTAAGACTTCAGGATTGTAAGTTATGAAAAATACAAATTAGTTAAAAAATTTTCATTTTTATACAATACCAAGCTATTACTAAATCAAAGCCTTCCCTCCTCCCCTCTGATTTTTCATAGACTTTACGGCAATAAATAGAATGACATTGTATGGCTACCGTTGCTTCTACGCTCACATTGCAGTGGTCAGGTTCTGTCCCCCCTCCCCCTTGGCAACTGCCATGTTACTGTGAATTTTAAATTTAAAATGTCATGCAAGCATAATCGTTATCTAAGTAAGTACTTGTAAGGATTATATAAAATTTCATTTTTGTACATGCAACTTCCCCGGCAGATATATACTTAGCTATAGTCTCTGACGTCCCGACAGAATTCAAAACTCGCGGCACACGCGACAGGGGGGTCAGGTGACCAGCCCACTCCCGCCGACTGTGGGTGGCCGGGAACTAGGCAACCATTCCCGTTTTCTAACCAGAATTTTCTGTCGCCGGGAGCAACAACACCGTTGCTTGGTACCTCCTGCTTTGGAATTCTTTTCTCGTTGGCCGAGGATTATCTGTTTGACCTTTGGTGATGTACATTGATCTTTGGTTTTGGCATACGCTTATCGTGGACCGTTTTTTGGATTTTGGTTTGGATACTCTTTAAAATGTCTGACGTGGCACCTGTATTTAGAGTGTGTACGAAAGAGGAATGTAAGGTGAGGCTACCGAAAGCATCGGTGGATCCTCACACGGTCTGTAAAAAATGTAGGGGGAATGATTGTTCTGCGACTAACACCTGTCTGGAATGTGAGGGTTTAACGGAAGTGGAATGGAAGACCTTGGCTTCTTATGTAAGGAAACTTGAGGAAGATAGAGTTAGGAGGGCTTCCATCAGAAGCTCAAGTAGATCCTGCTCTATTGAGCAGGAAGTAGCTCCTAACTCTTCTGTTAATTCACCTGCTCATAGTTTGGTTTCAGCCCCTTCCCCCAGCAGCGAACCTGTAGATGCGTCTACGGAAATGGCTGCAATGAGAGCCTCAATAATCAGCTTGAAATCGCAACTGCAAGCAATGAAGGAGACAGGTAAGCGCAGTGATGTGTGCAGTGATTTGTGCAGTGTTCCCAGTGAAGTGGAGGGGGCGTCTGACCGACTCCGCATTGCTCCTAGGCTTAGACCTCTTTCAGACTCCCAGTCAGATATGTATGTAGCTGTATTTCCGAATTCAGCTATATATATGTCTGCCAGGTAAGTATGAACAAACTTTATTGTGATATAATATCATATTTTGCCTTGCGTTATTTTACTACTGGTTGGTTCAAGTCATATACGCTTGCTGTAGTTACCTCTTCGGATGGCAACCGAGAGGTCTATTGTCTATTATTTTAAGGACATTTAATAGTTACTCCCTGCAGCCTTCCAGGAGTTTCCGATTTATCTTTTACCGTTGTATGGTAGTGTTCTGACGACACAAACGCATCTATATATTTAGCGTTTTCTGTTTCGCTTAAATATACCAGCTTGAGAGTCTCTTTCTGCTCAAAAAATAACGGACCTATTTCTTCGTAGAATAGGGTAGCTGGCAACCCAGACATAAAGTTAAGAGACGACGTTCGTAAGCTGCTGGCTGCTGCTGTGTCTGTGACGGTCTGTCCTCCAGTCCAACCGAGTCAGTAACAGATCGTGCGCTGTCATGCGCGGTAGGTTACGTCTCTCTCTCCTGCGGGATTGACTGACTAACCGTATCTCTGTGCTGGCGGTTACGTCTCTCCTGCGGGATTGACTGACTAACTGTATCTCTGTCCTACAATCACGGACTTTAGCCTAAGATTGGGGGGATTTCTTACGTGAATGAATAAACGTTGCATTCGTTTTGCCTTACTATGTTCAACAGAGTTATCTCTTAATCCTTTCGGTGCTCGTTACCGCACGGTATAGAACTACGAGTCTACCGCAACATTGCACTTTTATATGCTCTTCTGCTTAGGCAAAGCGCAGCCTTATTAGGGAAGTAAGCATACTCGGGGAGGGAATGGATGAGCTTGCTGGGGACCATTTCCTTCCTGAAGAAGTTTGTTTCCCCGAATAGACTGCAATTCAGACCTCCACAGTTTTTTCCTACCGGGAAACTGAAATATTATTCAAGATCTAGGAATGATTCTGAACATCTCTCAGTGCGTCTATCACCTGAGGTGATAGAAAGAAGGTGCCGGACATCTGGATAGGGTTTCAGATGTCCTGGATCTTAATCTGAAAGAAGTAAAAGCAATTCGGTCGTCCCTCCAGTCCTCGAAACGAGTTTTTGGAACCAGTGGTCCAGATCAACTCTGATATTCCACAGCTCTCTCATATCTTAAGAAGTATCTTCTCTCGGTCCCTGTTCGAGTTTACGAGAAAGAGCCTATTATAACAACAGGCGTAGAATGTAACGATCCTCTAGAGGTTCGTTACAGGATTGCAAAAGTCCGTACGAATCGTCTCGATCGACGGCAGCAACTATTGACTTCCGAGTGGAATCTTTCTTTAGAAGTAAGTTGAGAGTTGTGGAGACTTTAGGGACGCCCTTTCATTCTTCTCTTCCGATATGTTGAGGACGAAGAGGCTTCTTCTTCTCTGCTCCCTTATTCTCGATCCGGGATCGGTACCATTAAACGCCATCCTATGATATTGAACGGGGATGGATGTTTAGTCTCTTTTCCCCTTTTTCAATCGCTTAGGAAATGTAATAAGAGGATTTATGACGTCACAGGGAGCGGACAATGACGCTGATCGCCCCATGTTGGCCTTCAGGATCCTGGATTCACAGAGGTCACATCCTTCCTAGTTCACTTTCCAAGGACCACCTTTTTCCGAGAGAGTCGGTCTACTCTAACTCGAAAGGTACCTATAACCTCTCCGCTCTGAGTCTGACTACGTTCAGACTTTCGAGATGTTGACAGGAATAAGATTACCGTCTTCCATTTCCGTCTGAAGAATGGGATAAGCTGGCAGTCGCAACTATTAAAGAATACGCAAATATGTTGTTGACGGCCTTTGGGCTCAGAGATTTGCGTCTGTCAAACAACAAAGCCCTTCACGATCTTTGAGTTCTGTGGAATCTCGAAACTCGCTCATCATCTACTTTTTGTCTCACCTGTTTTCTCGGAGTCAGACACTCGTGCGAGATCAGGCGACATATAGTAGCCCTGAGTTTCTTGTTGACGAAGTCGGTTGCGTTTATACACCCCGATGATCGTGTAACATGAGACCAGGTTGGACTGTCAGGCATTCTTCCTTCGGGACTGAATCGCCTTTTTGCTCCTCGCTTTTTTCTCCTTGGCACCAGAAGCTCGAGAGTCAGGAGTTGATTCGCTGACGACGTTGGGTTGCGTTGATACACCCCACAAGGTTTGCTTAGATTGAATCGCCCAGGCTGTCCAGACACTCATCCTTCAGCGAAGAATAGTGCCTTATGGTCTTCAGGGTACAGCCTTGCTGTCCTTGATTCGTCTGACTGGTCAACTGGTCGGTCACCTGACTTTAGTACAGACGGACTGACTGTGCATGTCCAGATCGAAGCTTTCAATATGGAACTTAGATGTAGTCTGAAGTTCTTGATGTCAAAGCATTCGAACCTCTCCTACCTGTTAACTTCTTGCATGCGATCAGGAAGGCCTTCTTCTAACCACCCTAGATACGACAAAGAGGGTTAGTGAGATTTTAAGCCATCGTCACAAGTTTTGGCTTTAGAGAACACAAGGCGGTGTGCTCTCTAAGCCTTCCGTTGTGGCCTAAGAATGGAAACCCGTTTTGTCCTTGGGCCAGGAGCTTGGAACGCAAGGATGGCACAAGTTAGTGGGCAGGAGCCAGAGAGAGTCCTGTGCCCTGTCGGGTCTCTCAAGTTTTATTTTATCCACATAAAACTCAAGAAAGTCGAAGTCATTCGGGGGCAATCTGGCGTGTTTCGAAAAAGAGACCCGTAACTTGCCCATATCGAAGAACACCCTGGCTTTAGTGTTAAGGAGTTCTTTCAAAAATGCTCCTTCATTGTGTTTGCACAAAGATTTGAAATCTTTTTATCTGAATGCTCACGCGGTGAGGGCGCGGCCTCGGAAGCATTTTCAACAGAGCATGGCACTCAGCAACATCCTGAGTACCATGTTTTAGCGAAGCAACTCTGTGTTCACTTCACACTCCCTGTGAGATGTAAAGATGGCATATGAGATCTGCTGCTCGCTAGGGCCATACGTGTCTGCAGACACAATCTTGGGGGCAAGAAGTACCACTCATCCTATCCTGTAGAAAATGAGAAAATGGTTAGGAAGAGCTCTTAATTTAGTTGTTGAGTCGCCGACAACGGCGACTTCTTAACTCTTAAGCCTTAGTTAACACACCTTAACTTT
The DNA here is from genome assembly GCF_015104395.2 of Macrobrachium nipponense. NCBI lineage: Eukaryota > Metazoa > Arthropoda > Malacostraca > Decapoda > Palaemonidae > Macrobrachium > Macrobrachium nipponense. The sequence continues at coordinate 66,849,695 of NC_087208.1, read as the reverse complement.
TGGCTAGGTTGGTCAGGTGGTGATATATATATTTATATATATATATATTTATTTTACTTCTTAGCCCTCATGGTATGGTCAATATGGTCTAGTCACATTGTGGTCACGCCCCCGTTGACAGATCATCTGGAGTGCACCAGCTTTATAGGTCTCTACCTCGCTGGCAACTCTAGTAAAGCAGAAGCAGACTTGGGTGACAGTAATCACGAAGTCAGCTATGCTAACAGGTGGAACCAAGATGTAAATCATCTGCATGCATTTGTTTCCCAAAATCCTTCTATTCTGTCCCTTCCCACCTCCAACGGTGGGATTCAGCTATATATATATCTGACAGGTAAGTTTCATGAACAAAATTATATTGTTATGATACAATAAAGTTTGTTCATACTTACCTGGCAAATATATATAATCAAGTACCCACCCACCTCCCCTCAGGGGACAGTGGAAATAAAAATTATGAATAGAAAATGGGAATGGTTCCTGATACCCGCCTCCCAGCGGCGGGAATGGGTACTAACCACCTGGCCAACCACTGCGTGTGTCGGAAGTTTTTTAAATTCTGTCGGACTTCAGAAAATACAGCTATATATATATCTGCCAGGTAAGTATGAACAAACTTTATTGTATCATAACAATATCATTTTATTATAAAAAATGTCATTTTTCTCCAGTAAGCCTTAGGAGAGGTAGGAAGTTTTCTTTGCAAGGGTCTTTTAGTGCCTCTCCTTGTTCCATGCTCAGTATGGACCCTTCAGGTGCGTCAGCTATTGCAATAAAGGGTTCAGTAAGAGACAACCAGATGGGAGGTTGGAATTTTTGCCTTCTTTCTCCCTTCATTCTGACTTCAAGTTCTTTTCTAACCTTCCTGTTCTCTTATGCTGTGAAGGGGATGGATGGGAGACTCCTGTAGGTGATCCTCAGGGATATCTTGGGAGTGTTGGCTTCACTTATAGACGAAGCTCAGGGAGAAGTCAGCCTGGAAATTCTTGGGCACACTTTTGAGTGTTCTAGATTCCATACAGTAAATTTATTCCCTTACTGTGGTATCCTCTTAAGATAAATTGGTATGTCCATTCAATGGCCTTTAAATGCCTTAGGTATGTCTGACTGAAATATAAACTGTATTTTGTAGTTAATTGAATAATCTGGTAAGCACACTGATACTTGGCAGTCTAATCTTGTTAGGTGGCATGTTTGGTTCTAGGGTAACTGATCCATCATGTACTGCTCTCTTCCCCACCCACTAGAACATTTTGGCATGTGTTTGTTTGTCTTGAAATGTAATCATTCATGTCAGTGTGATCTTTCATATTTAACCAATTTGCTGCATAACAAACTGGCTGATCTAGTCTAGTGCAGGTGCATTGTAGCTGAACTATTCTTTGAATGTGTCTTGCTGTTATGCCTTTCCTCTTGTGTATGGATGTATATTTGCAATCGTTAGTATTGAATATCATGCTTGTTTTCATTCAATAAAATTTTCATGTTTCAGTGTTCAGTATTTTTTTTTCAGACAAAGGTTTAGGGAAACATTGAATTTTGGTCATTGGATTAAGGCCTTACTAGTTACAAAATGGGAAATTTTTTGTACTAGTGTGCATATGACTTATACCAGATAATTCAAAAGCCTTCTCCTTTGAAGTTTAGAGAAAATGCCAGAATTTTTTATGAGGAATTGTTATTACAGGTGTGTTAGTCATGAACTTTGCTGGTTCTCAAATGAATTTCATTTTTAGCAAAAATTTTAAAACTTTCTCTTTCTCTCTCTTTTTATTTTACAGGAGTCAAGAAGGTGACCCAGGAACTATATGGTCTTATTAATTATGGGGAATTACGAAAAAAGATTGGCAGTACTTTAGATGAACGTAAAGCTCAAAAACTTCAGGAACTGATCAGGAAAGGATCTACTAGTGTCAGAGTGAAAGGGAAAAGTGTCAGGGTTCGAACACCTATCTGTCGTGCCTTGAAGAAGTTGAATCAGATTGAAGGTTAGTATTTACTAAGTAGTTTTATTTTATTTTGTTTTACTAAACTTTTCTTCTTATTTTTTTATTTTATGCATGACACTTACCTGGCAGGTATATATATAGCTGTATTTTCTGAAGTCCGACAGAATTTAAAAAACTTCCGACACACGCAGTGGTCGGCCAGGTGGTTAGTACCCATTCCCGCCGCTGGGAGGCGGGTATCAGGAACCATTCCCATTTTCTATTCATAAATTTTCTGTCGCCGGTACTGAAAACACCTGTTTTCAGTACCTCCGGCTTAGGATTTTGGAAACTTCATTTGCCGCTAAGTATCCTAATTGTCTTTTAATTTATTTACTTGGATTTGTGGCTAGGCATACGCTATCTTAAATTGATTTGAATTTGATTCATTTTTGCATAAGATATCTGAATCTAGTTAGGCTAGTTTCAGAGGGTGTTGTCTGCAAAGATAGGGTGTGGCTACCGAAAGCTTCGGTAGTTCCGCACTTGGGGGGCGCAATTAATCAGTAAACATGTCTATTTCCGTAAGGAAAAAGTATGATTCGTATGTACGCAATTAATCAGTAAACGTGTCCTAATTCCGTAAGGAAAAAGTTTGTTTAGTATGTACGCAATTAATCAATTACGAAAGTCAGGGTAGTGATACTGCTAACCTTCCGGTAGACTTTATTTTGCCTAACGCTGTAGTATGGCCTACGGGTTATGACTATGTCTGCGAGAGGTGATCGCTCTCCTTCATTGTTGTGGAAGAGTGCTACTTCTGTTTTTGTTACGCCTAACCCTGTATTGTTGCCTTCGGGCCCTAAAACAGTGTCCTGTAGAGGTTATTGCCCTTTCTCTTATACTATTTCGATTCGTAACTTAGAATCGAAAGTGCTTGCTTTAGAGAGCAATAGTGAAGTGGCTAAGTGCAGTGACAGTGCCCCTTGTGTAGTGGAGGGTGCGTCAGATCGGCCTTATAACGCCTCTAGGTCTAGACCTCTGTTGAACTCCCAGAACAAGGGAGAGGGCATGTCGAAAGCCGAAGGAGGGTTACAGGGAACCCCAACCGATCTGGCGTGCCTTCGGCAGTTTCTGATGAAAATCCCCAGACTGCCAAAGTGCGTGCACATGCACGAATCCTGAAGGATTGCTTCTCGTCCTCCGAGGCGTCCTCCCCGCACAAGGGTTGGAGCTCTCGGAAGGACTCGCCCCCTCTAAGAAGCTTTATAGAAGAGGGACGCTTCACAGTCCCCTCTCCCTCGTTATGTGTTTCAGTGAGAAGTAAGAAGGCGAAAGTTGCCTGATCACGTGTACGTCTTTCCACCAAGAAATATGAAAAAGAAGGCAGTTTCTCTCGCTTGTTTTGACGCCTGTCAGGAGCGTGACGCTTTTCTGCACGCTTATTTGGACGATCGGCTTGAACAGGACACTCGGATGACGCACACACCAGTGGACGCCGAGCGTCCTCGCCAGTGGCCGCCGAGCGCGCACCAGGACGCCGAGCGTCCTCGCCAGTGGATGCCGAGCGTCCTCGCCAGTGGACGCCGAGCGCGCACCAGAACGTTTCTGTTGAACTCTTCAAGCTCTTGTTTAAGATTTGAGCCTCAAGAAAGTGAACAGAACTTCGTCTTCGAAACCCAGCAAGACCTCGGGTTTCGTGAATTCAAGAGGTCTCTGTCAATATTATATTGCTTTTCGCAAAGGTGGATGGAGTTAAGGAAAGCTCAAGGGAAGATCTCGTTTTCTCTACCTCAGTCAAGACTTTGAGATAAGACAGTTACGGGTTATGTAAACGGCTCGACGTCCTGAACGTCAGGATTTTCGGCAACGTTCAGTAGGATTCTTGCAAAGGCACTCATCAAAAGGACGCTCTTCAGGAAAGCGCAAGACAGGACTTCCTTTGCCATACTGGCCAATAAATTTTAAAGCTTTTTAGACCATCTGAAAGGGTTTTTTCAGATGATAGATTTTGTTAGTTTCTAGTCGAGACTTCCATGCCGATTGAACATCGTCGTTCTACCTACCGTAAGCCCAGTCTCTTAACAGGATTCTTGTCCCTTCCTTGTTTGAGACGGGAATCGAAAAATAAAAGGCTCGACTTCCTGGATTACGTTTTGTCAATTCAGTGACTTTCCCCCATTGACAATATACTATCGTTTTGTCAAGTAAGTGGGTCTCCCCTCATTGACAAAATATCTCTCTGTACCGTTAATGGGTTAGTTCTCATTACATAACATCTCATTAACTTGATATTGCGTAAGCGAATAAGGACAAGGTTCGGAAGAGCTCTCATTCCTCATTCGCAGACTCGTACAAGAAATAGACTTGTAGACTACGTCAATGAACGCTTATGTCCAGTATCTAAGAAGCTTGAGCTGTCTGCTTCGATTCTCTAAGTTTTGTTCATGAAACTTGCCTGTCAGATATGTATGTAGCTGTGTTTCCGAATTCAGCTATATATATGTCTGCCAGGTAAGTATGAAAAAAAACTTTATTGTGATATATCATTTTTTGCCTTGCGTTATTTTACTACTAGTTGGTTCAAGTCATATACGCTTGCTGTAGTTACCGCTTCTGGAGGGCAACCGAGATCTCTATTGGCTATTATTTTAAGGACATTTAATCGTTACTCCCTGCAGCCTTCCGGGAGTTTCCGAGTTATCTTTACCGATGTATGTAGTGTTCTGACGACACAAACGCATCTATATATTTAGCGTTGTCGGTTGCGCTTAAATATACCAGTTTCAGAGTCTTTCTGCTCAATAAATAACGGACTCGATCTCTTCGTAGAATAGGGTAGCTGGCAACCAGACATAAAGTTAGAGACGACGTTCGTAAGCTGCTGGCGGCTGCTGTCACGCTGTGTCTGACTCTGTCGGTCTGTCCTCCAGTCCATCCGAGCCAGTAACAGATCGTGCGCTGTCATGCGCGGTAGGTTACGTCTCTCTCTCCTGCGGGATTGACTGACTAACTGTTTATCTGTCCTACAATCACGGACTTTAGCCTACGATTGAGGGGATTTCTTACGTGAATGAATAAACGTTGCATTCGTTTTGCTTTACTATGTTCAACAGAGTTATCTCTTAATCCTTTTGGTTCTCGTTACCGCACGGTATAGAACTACGAGTCTACCGCAACATTGCACTTTTATATGCTCTCCTGCTTAGGCAACCGCAGCCTTATTAGGGAAGTAAGCATACTCGGGGAGGGAATGGATGAGCTTGCTGGGGACCATTTCCTTCCTGAAGAAGTTTGTTTCCCCGAATAGACTGCAATGCAGACCACAGTTTTTTACTACCTGGGAAACTGAAATATTATTCAAGATCTAGGAATGATTCTGTACATCTCTTCAGTGCGTCTATCCACCTTGAGGTGATAGAAAGAAGGTGCCGGACATCTGGGTAGGGTTTCAGATGTCCTGGATCTTAATCTGAAAGAAGTAAAAGCGATTCGGTAGTCCCTCCAGTCCTCGAAACGAGTTTTTGGGAACCAGTGGTCCAGATCAACTCTGATATTCCACAGCTCTCATCATATCTTTAAGAGTATCTTGTCTCGGTCCCTGTTCGAGTTTACGAGAAAGAGCCTATTATAACAACAGGCGTAGAATAACGATCATCTAGAGGTTCGTTACAGAATTGCAAAAGTCCGTACGAATCGTCTCGATCGACGGCAGCAACGATAGATTACTAACCATGCTAGGTATTTTAATTAAGTAGGTGTTCTTTTTATGGTGTTTCTGAGCGGGTTATTTCCTCTTCAGTATGTGGAAGTGTAATGTTTACGTTAGCTTTGTGTGTGGTTCAGGTGGTCTAACTTATCCTAGCATGAATGCCCCTGTAAGAGAGGGCTAGGGTTTCCTGTCAACAATTGGGGTTCCCGTCCAGTTGTCAGAAACCCTTGTTGTTAGCTTTCTCAACAAACAGGTCACATCCTAGTTGAGAGCTACTAAGGTTTAGCAGGCTAAGAGGCAGGACCCTACGAAGTCAGCTACCTTAGCAGGTAAGGAGCCTTAATAATTCATTTTAAAATTAGTTAATTTTTTGAATTATTGAAACGATGTTGCTGTCTGTGACCCACCTCCAAATGTGTCAATCAGCTATATATATACCTGCCAGGTAAGTGTCATGCATAAAAATGATATTGTTATGATACAATAAAGTTTTATGCATACTTACCTGGCAGGTTATATATTAAATTCCCACCCTCCTCCCCTCAGGAGACACGGTTTCAGAGAAAATCTGAGGAAAACGGGAATAGTTCCAAGTACCAGCGCCACGGGACGTGGGGGAGATTACCTGAACTACCAGTGGTCTAGCGGTTGCCGAGAGTTTTGAAAATTCTGCCAGTGCGAACAGACAACAGAGAATGTTGTTTGACAGATTTGCATCTGTCAAACAACAAAGACCTTCACGATCATTGAGGTCTGTGGAATCTCGATTCTAGCTCACCATCTACTTTTTGTCTCGCCTGTTTTCTCGGAGTCAGACACTCGTGCGAGATCAGGCGACATATAGTAGCCCTGAGTTTCTTATTGACGAAGTCGATTGCGGACGACGTTGGGTTGCGTTGATACACCCCCCCAAGGTTTGCTTAGATTGAATCGCCCAGGCAGTCCAGACACTCATCCTTCAGCTAAGAATAGTGCCTTTTGGTCTTCAGGGTACAGCCTTGCTGTCCTTGATTCGTCTGACTGGTCAACTGGTCGTTCACCTGACTTTAGTACAGACTGTGCATTTCCGGATCGAAGCTTTCAATATGGAACTTAGACGTAGTCTGAAGTTCTTGATGTCAAAGCATTCGAACCTCTCCTGCCTGTTAACTTCTTGCATGTGAGCAGGAAGGCCTTCTTCTAACCACCCGCTAGATTACGACCAAAGAGGGTTAGTGAGATTTTAAGCCATCGTCACAAGTTTTGGTCTTAGAGACCCAAGGCGGTGTGCTCTCTAAGCCTTTCGTTATGGCCTAAGAATGGAAACCCTTTTTTTTGTCCTTGGGCCAGGATCTTGGAAGCAAGGATGGCACAAGTTAGTGGGCAGGAGCCAGAGAGAGTCCTGTGCCCTGTCAGGTCTCTCAAGTTTTTTATCTACTTAAAATCAAGAAAGTCGAAGTCAGTCGAGCATCTGCAGTGTTCCGAAAAAGACCAGACTTGCCCATATCGAAGTACACCCTGGTTTTAGGGTTAAGGAGTTCTTTCAAAAAAATGCTCCTTCATTGTGTTTGCACAAAGATTTGAAATCTTTTTATCTGAATGCTCACGAGGTGAGGGCGCGGCCTCGGAAGCATTTCAACAGAGCATGGCACTCAGCAACATCCTGAGTACAGTGGGGCATCGCTTATTTTCACGGATCAGTATTCACGATCCAGTTAATCACGGGTTTTTTCTTGGACCGTTTGTCATGTAACATCACTGGTATGAATCGCTGCATCACGGGTTTGTTGTGTTTGCGTATGCGATGTTTTTTCGGTAGGCTAACCCTCGGCCGTGGTCCGATAACTACCAACATTCATTTAAAGACTCATATAATGATATTAACTGACAATAAAGGTAATAAAACCATTCTCACCTAATATATTATTGTCCTAAATCTTCGAAATAAATAGCCTATTCCAAGGTTTATGGGTAGAACGTTCATTTGGTAGGGCTAAGCGTAGTTGCAGTGCGATAACCACCACGTACACCAAACATTCACTTATGATTTAACTGCAAAATAAAGGTAATAAAACCCATTCTTACCATTATATATTATAGTCATATCTTCATACCATAAATAAAGCCTATTCGAAAATTAAGAATAAATCCACATCATTGCACTCAACTTATCGTCGGAGTGGCCAGCCACAAATGTAAGCATATACCCTTTACCCGTACGAAAAATGTTTATGTATACGGTTGCGTTCAAAGCGACATTTTTGTTTTGATAAACTTTTAGAAATTTTAATAGTAGTGGTAGTGTAATTACAGTAGTATAACATTAAGGCTAAAATTAATTCGAACTTCATTTATTATTTTTGGCAGTATTCGTATATAACTTCTCTGAACAATGAAGTCATACAAACGCTATTTGTCATAGATTATCGTAAGTATTGCTGTTTGTTTATTTGGGCGACGAAGCGTAAACGAAATACATTAAAAAGCATTTTTTTACCTTTACTATATCGTCATATCTTCATAATAAAAAGGCTATTCGTGGAGTAATTCCATATCAGTGAAATCAATTTTATCTATGCGAGGCCAGCCAGCTGACAAAATGTACGTACGTATATGAAATCAAATTATGGTAGCGTTCACAGCAAGATTATCTTTCGAAATTTTATAGTACTATTCATGCTACGTAGTAATAATGTTTTGGAATATACGTAACATTAATTTTCAATACAAAAATATCATCGTTATTTTGGTAGTGAATAATAGTTTTAGAATTATCATACATACACTGCATTTTTGTGGGGTTGTGCCAGTGATAACAAAACAACCAAAAATAACGTTCTCCTAAGTCAACGCGTATTTGGAAAAAAAACAAAAAATGACCAATAGAATCGACTTTGCGACTTCGTTCACTTTTGATATTTTTAACGATACAATAACTATCATTTGTACTAACTAAAACCATCTTTCACATAAGTAATTTTTTCGTTTAAGTATGTGTTTTGTTACAAAAGCTAGCTTCATATACATCATAAAAGGCTTTTATAATTTAAGTCATCTTAGATATACATATGTACCCAAACTCATTGTGGGGAAATTTACTACTGTTTTCCTCGGATATGAAATACTTTAGCACATTTTTCAAACACTTTAATTTAAATAATAATAATGCAAAGATAAATACTAGGCTATACATATTTACATCGTATCATACTACATACAGTTATATACACCTACTTTTTTATTTATACAAAGTTTAAAAAAACAGTTATATACATCATTTTTATATACAAATTAATCATATGAGTAGTGATCAGACGACAGCTGTGCCCTTGGACTGGGACTACGTAGTTACCTACTTGGAAGATAAAACAAACAAAAAATTTTGTTGTTGTTAGTCGCGGGCCGGGATTAGATTAACATTTTTCCAGAGATAAAAGAGCTGAATTTTGTTTTGAAGGTATGTCAACCGCGTTAGTAAATAGGTATCATCTTCTAAGGAATTTTTTTTTTCTCTTCTTTTTTGCGGAAGAATCTTCAAGCCATTTTGCATTCAAAGTAATGAGAAGGAATCATTCTATTCTTCATGAAATCAGGTAAATACTTACACTAATACGTTTTAATAAAAACTAAAAACTACGTACTGTATGCAAAAACACATACATCATCGTTTAGCTTCGTGTGTGTAAACGTTCATTCTAAGAAATTACAGAGTAGGATAACAACTCAACACCCTGATTGGTTGGCGTTTTTTTTTTGGTAGCCATGGAGATCCTGTTATCCAAATGACTGCCCTCTGCTTCTGTTTCTATTTATAGACATACGGCCCATGGATGGCACTAGGTTTGAACGTTACCATGTTTCGTGATTTTCTGACTGCTGACCCTGGCAAATTTTTTATTACTCAATTAAAAAATTTTCTTTATATAATTATTCCCTTCTTTAAAACAATATAAATAAAAAAATATCGCGGTTGACATACCTTCAAAACAAAATTCAGCTTTTTTAATCTCTGGAAAAATGTAATCTATCCCAGCGACTAACAACAACAAAATTTTGTTCGTTTTATCTTCCAAGTAGTGCGTACGTAGTCCAGTGACAGCTGTCGTCTGATCACTACTCATATGATTAACTTTGTATATAAAAGTATGTGTATATAAACTGTAACTTTGTAATATAAAAGTATGTGTATATAACTGTATGTAGTATTTGTATACGATGTAAATATGTATAGCCTAGTATTTATGCATTATATTATTAAAGTGTTTGAATGATGCTAAAGTATTTCAAATATCCGAGGAAACAGCAGTAAATTTCCCCACAATGAGTTTTGGGTGCATGTTGTATATCTAAGATGGACTTAAATTATAAAAGCCTTTTATGTTATAAGCTAGCTTTTGCAACAACACATATCTTACGAAAAAATTACTTATGTGAAGATGGTTTTTAGTAGTACAAATGATAGTTATGTATCGTTAAAAATATCAAAGTGAACGAAGTGCAAAGTCGATTCTATGTCATGTTTATAACTTTAACGTATAGGTGGTATGAAAAACACCAGTGTGTCGTAGCGATGCGTCATCAATATAGTGTATGAAAATACCACATGGTGTTGTAGCGATACGTAATCACAAAGTACAAATCCTTTTCCCGGACATCCTCAGAATTTACGACTCTTCAACTTAAGATCGATATGGTTTTAAAATATTTATATAGTCATACTTATTGTTAAAATTCACAAGTTGAACGGCAAAACATTATTATATTTTGATTGTTGTGTACATATATTTTTTGTGTTTTACGGGAAAAAAGGTTTGTTTTTGAAAATAATACCTATTAGTGAACATATGGTATTAATTGTCCCACTATTTTATTTATAGGTGATCTTAATTATCTCACATTCATTTAACAGTCTATATAATATTTATTTAAAATTTAAAAAAACTGTAATAATAAATAACAATAATGAAAAACATAAGGGAAAAAATGTTTTTGCTGCCAGTAGTGTTGTTTGTTTGATTATGCATCTGACCTCCCACATTTCCGAAATCTGGAAAAATTCCAAAAACCGAAACATCGGAATGTGTGTGTACCTGCACATTTTTTAAACACGCACACAAGTCTAAACATTTACTGCAAATTACAGTACGTACGTATTTATTCCTGAGAGAGAGAGAGAGAGAGAGAGAGAGAGAGAGAGAATGATTAAGGACTCCAAGCGTGTTATTTTTACAATTATTTTATTATCTTGGGATTTTTTTTTAATCTTTGAGATTTTCTATTCAATTCTCGAGATTAATAAGAAAATTACCGTAAATTGACTAGCATCAGCACACATCTGAATGACTCAGCATTAGCAGGCTAAACCACCAACCTTATGAACTTGCATGATACATGAGATACATGAAAACACAAACAAAAACCAATGTTTATTGGTGAAAATTAGGGGGTTGCACGATATGGAGATTGCACGTTATTCGAGTATACGGTATGTGATTTTTTAGCTTTTATGGAACAAAATCTAGCAAGAAATTGCCATTCCCAGTTGGCAACACTGGCCTACAAACGTTTTTGTTTGTTGTTGTTTTTATGAAATGTGGTGTGCGGCGCGTTCTTTAAATTGTACCCATATAAACGAGTTAATTATGTGGCATCCAAAAGCCCTGATTCTTTTACTCTTATGGAAAGACCGCCTAAAGGTCAGATGAAGGTTTTTTACGTGGAATATACTAGTCTTAATGTGTTGTGACGAAGGGAAGAGATGTTTTCGCTGCATACTGTTGGTAGCATTATCGTTATATTACTGGATTGCACTGCAAAATCGTCGCCATCTTTTATCAACATAGATTGTTGGTGAGTACCCATATGATTTACATATTTTTGATAGTTTTCTTTACCACTCATCCTCTCTTTCCTTGTAAAAAAAAGAGGCCCCCACCATGTGTATGTAGGCTGCTAGCTGTAATCCCTAGGCTAGTAGGCTACATAGTACAGTAGTACATATACTACTTTATTTTTAGGCTAATTTTTTTGTACAATAACTTTAAAACTGTCTTGAATTTAGTTTTAGGTGATAGTTGAAAACATTATTGGTGTTTGAACTAAAAGTAGGCAGTTATAAACATTGAATAGTGGTCTTGGGTGGGTAACTATTAAAGTAGGCAGTTTTAAAGCAATTTTTGAGAGGGGGGTATCAGGATAACACGGGTATTTACTTATCACGGGGGGGGTTCTGGGCCCTATCCCCCAGTGAATAACGAGGCCCCACTGTACCATGTTTGTTCCGATACGTAATACAAACCATCGGTCCTTTAAACAATAGGAAGTAGCTAGCGGCAGCTGGAAAAACGGTGTAAGCTTCGAACAAGGGGAGAACGGTAGTAACTGCTTGTCGACAGTCGCCGCGCCGCGCGACTGGGAGGTAACAAATCATTTTGCTTTCGGCCGCGGGTGTGAAGACGTGTTTTCGTCATCGCTCTGCCCGCTTCATCGTCGTATTGGCTTTGTTTATATTGTGTTTTCTACTAATGGTTTGTTTGGACTTGAAAATGAAACTGTAAGTACACTGTTTTCATTTCATTACTTAATTATGAACCAACATGGAGTTATCGCCGTAGATGCGGCGATTTCTTTCCTCTCTTTTTCATGAATTGAACCCTTGAATTATGTCTCGGTGCAGAGGCGGGCGCGCTCGCGCCGAGTCATGTATTTTGGGCGAAAAGTTGTGTAATTTGGAAAAATGTAAAGTACTCTTTTCATTATATTTTTTGCCCTGTGCGTTCGTTAACCGAGAGTGTGATTGCGCTCGGCAGGAGCCTTTATTTTTTGTATAATAGAAATGCAATGAAGTGGATTCGCCAATTGCAATATTCTTTTCATTTTCATTTTATTTATTTGCATGAAATTTAATTTGGATCAATTTTCGTTCTTACCCGGGAATTGATCCTTACGATTTTTATTTTTTTTTTTTTTTATGTGAAAAATGAAATCGCAAGTGGCAGTATTCTGTCTCATTTTCATATTATATTTTATGATAGCATCATATTATTGGATCAAGTTTCCGTTCTTACCCGGGAATTGATCTTTTCTTTTTCCCCTTTAAGTTCCTTTGAAGTGAATCGCAAGGGCAGTATTCTGTTTCATTTTGCATATTTAATTTTCACTGCTGTGCGGGGGTAGGGGAAGCGAAGGTCTGCCAGGAAGTCGTCGGAAAGCTCTCCCGCGACTCCTTGGTATGCGATTCTTCGTCTTCCTTCCTGCCCCCCGCTCAGCTTCTTCGTTGTATTTTGTATTTGGGGTCTTCCTTGCGTTTCGGGGTGGGGCATGTCTTCCACCCCCCGTGCGTGAGGGAAACCCCTCTTACTAATCTATCTATGTTACCGCAGGTGCTACATTCCGTGGGGAGACGACCTTGGACAGGTATGGACCACACCGCGGAGGCAGGGCGTGCCTAGCATCCACGGGCTGCTGCAGCGTCTAGCGAGGTTCTGGGGCGGTCTCCACTACTTCCACGGCCGCTTATGCTGCTCCCCCCCCTACTGGTCTACACTCCCCCATGTGTGTCCCCGGTGACGCCGTCTGCCGCTTCTAGGGCCGGTCGCCGCCGTACCGAGGAGGGGGTATGCCGCCGCCAGCCTGTGTTTTCTTCGTGTTGCCTGCCCCAGACTTCCGCTGTTCCAGCAGCTCGCCACCCCTGGAACGGCCGCCAGGACCCAGGTTCCGCTGGCTTGCCGATGATTCTACGAGGCGATTGTTTTGGGCCTGCCGTACCTGCCGCTGATGTGATTCCGCTGTTTGGCTTGGGCTGTCCCTTCTGGTCTACCGCTGCCGCTGTTCCTGCCGCTCCTGAGCTGGTTGCTGTTTTCCTGTCGCTCCTGGTTCCTGTGCTGTCCAGCTGGTCCTGCCCACGGTTTTGTGTCTTCCCCAGTTCCCAGGTCAATCCGGACAGGTGCAGTCGGGCCCGTGTTGCTTCGGCAATAGCCCCGGCTCCGGCCTGGATGGAGGACCTGACGGGGACTGTCCCTGCGTGAGCTGACGAGGAAAAGGAGAAGAGGAAGCTGTTCATCTTCGTTCATCGTCTGCTGCTGCCTCTTCCCCTTCGACTTCTAAGGCCAATAAGAACCGAAGAAGAAGAAGGCTGCCTTCCCCCCTAAGAAGTCTCCTTCGGGAACTTCTAAGGGCCGGGTGGGACGGGGGGTCCTTCTGCTGGTCCTCCTGCTCCTTCGGGAGCGGGGCCCGTCTCCCCTTCCGTAAAGGAAGAGATAGACGGGGACCAGAGGAGTATCGGGTTAGCTGCTGGTACTCCTCGCCTGTGCTAGCGGCGATGCCGCTACGCCAAGGTTCCGGCTCGGTCTCTCGTTCGCGAGAGATCCCGAGTGTACGTTTATCCCTCGGGAGACCGTGCAGTCCAAGTTGCGGCGGCCAGAGTTCGCTCGGCGCCAAGACGCGGCACGGAGCAGAGGCTGGTGAGAGACGCTCAGGGTGACTCTTGCCAGGCCAGCGGCCGCTCTTGCAGCGACCAGCTGGTAACCCGGGGTTTTTCCCCCCTAAGAAGGCTCCTTCGGGACCTTCTAAGGGCCCGTCTCGCTCCGGCGATTCGGGGAGGGGGCTCTTCCTGCTGGTCCTCATGCTCCTCGGGAACAGGGCCCGTCTCTTCTTCTACCAAGCGAGAAGAAGACGGGGGACCAGAGGAGTACCAGCTTCGGCTGGCACTTCCTCGCCTGGTTCCTAGCGGTTCTGCCGCAAACCAGGATCCGCCTCGGCTTCTCGTTAGCGAGAAGTACCGAGTGGACGGTCTCCCGCGGGAGATCGTCCAGCCAAAGTCTTGACGCCCCGCCCGAGCTCGCTCGCCGTCAAGACCGAAGCGCGGAGCAGAAGGGGGGGGACTGGCGAGAGCGTGCAGACGACTCTCGTCAGGCCAGTGGACGCTCTCGCAGCGACCAGCTGGCTGCTCGGGTTGACGTGACGGTCGCTGACCCAGCCACGAGTTTGAGGCGAGGAACGGGGTCCCCGCGGCCGTCGGTACCAACCACGGCTGGTACCAGCGGCTCGACGCGCCGAGAGGAGCTCGCCGGTCTCACCGCGACAGCGAGCCTAGCAGGTTCACCTGACGCCGCTCCCATAGGGACCGGGCGGAGATGGTAACCAGCAACAGCTCGCCTGACGCTAGAGATCAGCGTCGACGTTCCTCAGCCGAGCCTCTCGCCCCAGGCGAGCGGCAGGCTAGGCCTGCTGCTCGATCACCACCGCGGGTTGACGATCAGCAGCAGCCCTCCAACACGCTGGTCCTGCCAGCGAGCTAGGGGGGGGCGTCAGGTCTGCCTCTCCTGTTACCTTCAACCTCCTCGGGCTACACCGGGAGGAGCCGAGGTATCTATGGAGTGATCGCGAGAGGTGCGCCGCTCGCGATCCCGCTATGACGCCGTATGGACCAGGCAACGGTTTTTCTAGGAACCGACCAGGACATACGCGCAAGTAGCTGGAGGCGACCGTCAGGTGGGGTCTGCCGCTTGTTTCCTCCTTCGGGAAAGGAGGAGTATCTCGGATCTGTTTCTTGCTGGAGGGACTAGGGCCACGGTCCTACTCCGCAAGACGCGGTTACTCCCGAGATACAGAGGAATTTGCAAGAAGTCATTAAGCTGATTTCCGTCAGATAAGACCTTGCGGAAGGATTGCCGCTCCCACACAGCAGAGCCCACGTCTCTGCTCGAGTCGTTTGGGGCCCGAGAGGGAACCCAAACCGACGGTGGGTCTGCCGCGATCGGAGCTTGCCGATCTGTCTCGAACCAGAGTCTCTCGCTCCGGACAAGAGGCTCTCTCAGTTCTGGCCGGTCGATCAAGCTACTTCCCCCTCCTCTACTGCGACAGCGGCGTTTTCTACGTGTCTTCGGACACCGTATTTAAATAATTCCTTCGGTCCTCCTGAGAGGTTTCGACCTCGACGAGGACTGGAATGAGTCGGAGGAACGGTATCCGCGCTCTCACTGTCAGGTGTCGATCAACCCACCCAGACGGCGACGTTCACAGTGGCGGGCAGACCCTTTACCTACAGTGAGAGTTCGTAAACCCTCCGCGGAAAACGGTTTTTTCTCCTGACGATACGTTCCCAGACTCTGAGAGACCATCGCCGCAAGGCGATGGCTGCTCCATCCTTTCTTCTCCAACTGCTAGTTCCACTGGGAAGGCGAGCAAGTATCCCAATTCCTCCCCATTCCCTCTCTCCTTACGGCTACGAGGGAAAGGGGAGGATCCTAACAGAGATTTCTCTGTAGGATCCCCCGTTCGGGACTGCGCTACCGGGGGGACCTTCGGGTCCTACCCCTGACGTAGCCCCGGTCGTTGAGGAGGATCCTGCCCCCCATTCTCGATTTCTACGGGAATCGAGAGGACCACCAGCCGATATCGTTTCACGAATTCGGTGGGGTTTCGCCAGACTGCTTAGAATTCTAAGGAATTTCTAGCGCATTCAGAGTGTTTCGAGTTTTTTACGATCTCCCAAACACTTTAGGCGAGACCACGGTCTAAAGTGAAGAGCGAGAAGAGAATCCCCGATGTTACATGATAATCGGGGAAACCTCCGCCTATGCTCGAATTCCTGGAATTTTCTAGCATTGGGAAGAAGACTGCTGCTGAAAGAAACTACTTACGTAGGCGACCAACCTGAATAGAGAAGATCGGACGGGAATATCCAGTTTGGCTTGAACTATCGTCTTAGTTTCTGTTCACCATTGAAAGCTTTCCTTAACGAGAAGACTTCTCCTTCACTCTTTGATAGAGATCGATGGTGGGGTCGACTTCCAATCCTTATTTTGTTTTCTTGAAGGAAAGAATTTAGGATGGAGATCGTTGTTCAGAATCCCTACAAATATACTACGTATATAACCTCGCGACAGATTCTACTAAGCAGTTGAATGGTCCGAGGGGTAGGCGCTATCCTTAGTTTATCTACGGATTGCGACTTAGAAGAGAAGTATTCTAATTTGAACTGCAAAACTCGGGGTTGCCCTGCAACCTCCCAAGGAGTTTTCAGTTTTTCAATTTTTATATATTATTTGGTTTTTTATGCATGACACTTACCTGGCAGGTATATATAGCTGTATTTTCTGAAGTCCGACAGAATTTAAAAAACTTCCGACACACGCAGTGGTCGGCCAGGTGGTTAGTTACCCATTCCCGCCGCTGGGGAGGCGGGTATCAGGAACCATTCCCTTTTCTATTTCAATAAATTTTCTGTCGCCGGTACTGAAAACACCTGTTTTCAGTACCTCCGGCTTAGGATTTTGGAAACTTCATTTGCCGCTAAGTATCCTAATTGTCTTTTAATTTATTTACTTGGATTTGTGGCTAGGCATACGCTATCTTAAATTGATTGAATTTGATTCATTTTTGCATAAGATATCTGAATCTAGTTAGGCTAGTTTCAGAGGGTGTTGTCTGCAAAGATAGGGTGTGGCTACCAGAAAGCTTCGGTAGTTCCGCACTTGGGGGGGCGCAATTAATCAGTAAACATGTCTATTTCCGTAAGGAAAAAGTATGATTCGTATGTACGCAATTAATCAGTAAACGTGTCCTAATTCCGTAAGGAAAAAGTTTGTTTAGTATGTACGCTATTAATCAATTACGAAAGTCAGGGTAGTGATACTGCTAACCTTCCGGTAGATTTTTTTTTTTTGCCTAACGCTGTAGTATGGCCTACGGGTTATGACTATGTCTGCGAGAGGTGATCGCTCTCCTTCATTGTTGTGAAGAGTTCTACTTCTGTTTTTGTTACGCCTAACCCTGTAATGTTGCCTTCGGGCCCTAAAACAGTGTCTGTAGAGGTTATTGCCCTTTCTCTTATACTATTTCGATTCGTAACTTAGAATCGAAAGTGTTTGCTTTAGAGAGCAATAGTGAAGTGGCTAAGTGCAGTGACAGTGCCCTTGTTGTAGTGGAGGGTGCGTCAGATCGGCCTTATAACGCCTCTAGGTCTAGACCTCTGTCGAACTCCCAGAAACCAAGGGAGAGGGCATGTCGAAAGCCGAAGGAGGGTTTACAGGGAACCCCACCGATCTGGCGTGCCTTCGGCAGTTTCTGATGATACCCAGACTGCCAAGTGCGTGCACATGCACGAATCCTGAAGGATTGCTTCTCGTCCTCCGAGGCGTCCTCCCCCACCCCGCACAAGGGTTGGAGCTCTCGGAAGGACTCGCGCCCTCTAAGAAGCTTTTATAGAAGAGGACGCTTCACGTCCCTTCTCCCTCGTTATGTGTTTCAGTGAGAAGTAAGAAGGCGAAAGTTGCCTGATCACGTGTACTTCTTTCCACCAAGAAATAGGAAAAAGAAGGCAGTTTCTCTCGCTTGTTTTGACGCCTGTCAGGAGCGTGACGCTTTTCTGCACGCTTATTTGGACGATCGGCTTGAACAGGACGCTCGGATGGACGCACTCACCAGTGGACGCCGAGCGTCCTCGCCAGTGGCCGCCGAGCGTCCTCGCCAGTGGCCGCCGAGCGCGCACAGGACGACCGAGCGGTCCTCGCCGAGGACGCCGAGCGTCCTCGTCAGTGGCGCCGAGCGCGCAACCAGGACGCCGAGAGTCCTCGCCAGTGGACGCCGAGCGCACGCCAGCGCCACCAGAACCGTTTCGTGTTGAACTCTTCAAGCTCTTGTTTAAGATTTGAGCCTCAAGAAAGTGAACAGAACTTCGTCTTCGAAACCCAACAAGACCTCGGGTTTCGTGAATTCAAGAGGTCTCTGTCAAATATTATATTGCTTTTGCAAAGGTGGGATGGAGTTAAGGAAAGCTCAAGGGAAGATCTCGTTTCTACTACCTCAGTCAAGACTTTGAGATAAGACAGTTACGGGTTTATGTAAAGGCTCGACGTCCTGAACGTCAGGATTTTCGGCAACGTTCAGTAGGATTCTTGCAAAGGCACTCATCAAAAGGACGCTCTTCAGGAAAGCGCAAGACAAGACTTCCTTTGCCATACTGCCAATAAATTTAAAGCTTTTTAGACCATCTGAAAGGGTTTTTCAGATGATAGATTTTTGTTAGTTTCTAGTCGAGACTTCCATGCCGATTGAGCATCGTCGTTCTACCTACCGTAAGCCCAGTCTTTTAACAGGATTCTTGTCCCTTCCTTGTTTGAGACGGGAATCGAAAAATAAAAGGCTCGACTTCCTGGATTACGTTTTGTCAATTCAGTGACTTTCCCCCATTGACAATATACTATCGTTTTTGTCAGTAAGTGGGTCTCCCCTCATTGACAAAATATCTCTCTGTACCGTTAATGGGTTAGTTCTCATTGACAAACATCTCATTAACTTGATATTGCGTAAGCGAATAAGGACAAGGTTCGGAAGAGCTCTCCTTCCTCATTCGCAGACTCGTACAAGAAATAGACTTGTAGACTACGTCAATGAACGCTTATGTCCAGTATCTTAAGAAGCTTGAGATGTCTGCTTCGATTCTCTAAGTTTTGTTCATGAAACTTGCCTGTCAGATATGTATGTAGCTGTATTTCCGAATTCAGCTATATATATGTCTGCCAGGTAAGTATGAACAAACTTTATTGTGATATAATAAAATTTTTTGCCTTGCGTTATTTTACTACTGGTTGGTTCAAGTCATACACGCTTGCTGTAGTTACCTCTTCGGATGGCAACCGAGAGGTCTATTGTCTACTATTTTAAGGACATTTAATCGTCACTCCCTGCAGCCATTCCAGGAGTTTCCGATTTATCTTTTACCGTTGTATGGTAGTGTTTCTGACGACACAAACGCATCTATATATTTAGCGTTTTCTGTTTCGCTTAAAATATACCAGCTTGAGAGTCTCTTTTTGTTCAAAAAAAAAAATAACGACCGTATTTCTTCGTAGAATAGGGTAGCTGGCAACCCAGACATAAAGTTGAGGCGACGTTCGTAAGCTCTGGCTGCTGCTGTGTCTGACTGTCCAAGTTCCAACCGAGCCACCAGTAACAGATCGTGCGTTGTCATGCGCTGTAGGTTACGTCTCTCTCTCCTGCGGGATTGACTGACTAACCGTATCTCCTGTGCTGGCGGTTACGTCTCTCCTGCGGGATTGACTGACTAACTGTATCTCTGGTCCTACAATCACGGACTTTAGCCTAAGATTGAGGGGGATTTCTTACGTGAATGAATAAACGTTGCATTAGTTTTGCCTTACTATGTTCAACAGAGTTATCTCTTAATCCTTTCTGGTGCTCGTTACCTCCGCACGGTATAGAACTACGAGTCTACCGCAACATTGCACTTTTTATATGCTCTCCTGCTTAGGCAAAGCGCAGCCTTATAGGGAAGTAAGCATACTCGTGGGAGGGAATGGATGAGCTTGCTGGGGACCATTTCCTTCCTGAAGAAGTTTGTTTCCCCGAATAGACTGCAATTCAGACCACAGTTTTTTTTCCTACCGGAAACTGAAATATTATTCAAGATCTAGGAATTATTCTGAACATCTCTCAGTGCGTCATGATAAAAGAAGGTGCCGGACATCTGGATAGTGTTTCAGATGTCCTGGATCTTAATCTGAAAGAAGTAAATGCAATTCGGTAGTCCCTCCAGTCCTCGAAACGAGTTTTTGGAACCAGTGGTCCACATCAACTCTGATATTCCACAGCTCTCTCATATCTAAGAAGTATCTTCTCTCGGTCCCTGCTCGAGTTTACGAGAAAGAGCCTATTATAACAACAGGCGTAGAATGTAAACGATCATCTAGAGGTTCGTTACAGGATTGCAAAAGTCCGTACGAATCGTCTCGATCGACGGCAGCAACAATAGATTACTAACATGCTAGGTATTTTAATTAAGTGGTGTTCTTTTTATGGTTGTCTGAGAGGGTTATTTCCTCTTCAGTATGTGAAGTGAATGTGTTACGTTAGCTTTGTGTGTGGTTCAGGTGGTCTAACTTATCCTAGCATGAATGCCCTGGTAAGAGAGGGCTAGGGTTTCCTGTCAACAAATTGGTCCCGTCCAGTTGTCAGACCCTTGTTATTAGCTTTCTCAACACAGGTCACATCCTAGTTGAGAGCTACTAAGGTTTAGCAGGCTAAGAGGCAGGACCTACGAAGTCAGCTACCTTAGCAGGTAAGGAACTTAATAAATAATTTTAAATAATTTTAAAAATTAGTTAATTTTTGAATTATGACGATGTTGCTGTCTGTGACCCACCTCCAAATGTGTCAATCAGCTATATATATACCTGCCAGGTAAGTGTCATGCATAAAAATGATATTGTTATGATACAATAAAGTTTTATGCATACTTACCTGGCAGGTATATATAATTAAATTCCCACCCTCCTCCCCTCAGGAGACAGGGTTCAGAGAAAATCTGAGGAGGAAAACGGGAATAGTTCCAAGTACCAGCGCCACGGGAACGTGGGGGAGATCACCTGAACTACCAGTGGTCTAGCGTTTTGCCGAGAGTTTTGAAAATTCTGCCAGTGCGAACAGACAACAGAGAATGTTGTTTGACAGATTTGCATCTGTCAAACAACAAAGACCTTCACGATCATTGAGGTCTGTGGAATCTCGATTCTAGCTCACCATCTACTTTGTTTTGCCTCGCCTGTTTTCTCGGAGTCAGACACTCGTGCGAGATCAGGCGACATATAGTAGCCCTGAGTTTCTTATTGACGAAGTCGATTGCGGGCGACGTTGGGTTGCGTTGATACACACCCCAAGGTTTTGCTTAGATTGAATCGCCCAGGCAGTCCAGACACTCATCCTTCAGCTAAGAATAGTGCCTTTTGGTCTTCAGGGTACAGCCTTGCTGTCCTTGATTCGTCTGACTGGTCAACTGGTCGTTCACCTGACTTTAGTACAGACTGTGCATTTCCGGATCGAAGCTTTCAATATGGAACTTAGACGTTAGTCTGAAGTTCGTGATGTCAAAGCATTCGAACCTCTCCTGCCTGTTAACTTCTTGTATGTGATCAGGAAGGCCTTCTTCTAACCACCCTAGATACGACAAAGAGGGTTAGTGAGATTTTAAGCCATCGTCACAAGTTTTGGCTTTAGAGAACACAAGGAGGTGTGCTCTCTAAGCCTTTCGTTATGGCCTAAGAATGGAAACCCTTTTTGTCCTTGGGCCAGGATCTTGGAAGCAAGGATGGCACAAGTTAGTGGGCAGGAGCCAGAGAGAGTCCTGTGCCCTGTCAGGTCTCTCAAGTTTTATCTACTTAAAATCAAGAAAGTCGAAGTCAGTCCGGGCAATCTGCAGTGTTCCGAAAAAGACCAGACTTGCCCATATCGAAGTACACCCTGGTTTTAGGGTTAAGGAGTTCTTTCAAAAAATGCTCCTTCATTGTGTTTTGCACAAAGATTGAAAGCTTTTTATCTGAATGCTCACGAGGTGAGGGCGCGGCCTCGGAAGCATTTCAACAGAGCATGGCACTCAGCAACATCCTGAGTACCATGTTTTAGCGAAGCAACTCTGGGTTCACTTCACACTCCCTGCGAGATGTGAAGATGGCATATGAGATCTGCTGCTCGCTAGGGCCATACGTGTCCTGCAGACACAATCTTGGGGGCAAGAAGTACTACTCATCCTATCCTGTAGAAAATGGTTAGGAAGAGCTCTTAATTTAGTTGGTGATTCGCTGACAACGGCGACTTCTTAACTCTGAAGCCTTAGTTAACACACATTAAACTTTGGCTAGGTTGGTCAGGTGGTGATATATATAATATATATATATATTTATTTTACTTCTTAGCCCTCATGGTATGGTCAATATGGTCTAGTCACATTGTGGTCACGCGCCCCCCGTTGACAGATCATCTGGCGTGCACCAGCTTCATAGGTCTCTCTACCTCGCTGGCAACTCTAGTAAAGCAGAAGCAGACTTGGGTGACAGTAATCACGAAGTCGGCTATGCTAACAGGTGGAACCAAGATGTAAATCATCTGCATGCATTTGTGTCCCAAAAATCCTTCTATTCTGTCCCTTCCCACCTCCAACGGTGGGGTTCAACTGTATATATATATCTGACAGGTAAGTTCATGAGCAAAATGATATTGTTATGATACAATAAAGTTTGTTCATACTTAACTGGCAGATATATATATATATTCAAGTACCCACCCACTCCCTCAGGGACAGTGGAAATAAAAATTATGAATAGAAAATGGGAATGGTTCCTGATACCCGCCTCCCAGCGGCGGGATGGGTACTAACCACCTGGCCGACCACTGCGTGTGTCGGAAGTTTTTTAAATTCTGTCGGACTTCAGAAATACAGCTATATATATACCTGCCAGGTAAGTATGCATAAAACTTTATTGTATCATAACAATATCATTTGTCACGACAACACCATTTCAACTTTTATATTTACCGAAATTCGTTTCGCCTAAATATAATTGCTCGAGCATATCTTTTATGCTCGGTAGTTCTAGCCGAACGCATTCCTTCATGAATAATGGATTACATGGCAACTCAGGATGACGAGTCGGCGAGAGCTCAGGCTCAACTACTGCGTATTGAACTGCCTGACAGCAGCTCAGTATCAGCTGGGCCTCCGAGATGCACGGTCAGTTATGTCTCTCTCTCCCCTGGTTTGATTGACTACCGAACCGTATCTCTGCCCAACAATCATGGACTTAGGTCTCTGATTAATGGGGATTCTCGCAATAATGATGGACCATCTACTCTGTGACGCTAGATTCCATCGCCTTCGACATTGCGAGAATTTTCAATAGAGATATCTCTTGGACTCTTTCATCTTTCTGTTTACCGCACGGTAAACAGAAGTCTGTACAAGTCTCCCGCTGCATCGCACTGCGATAATGCGAATGATTTTGCAGACAACTGAGTTTTGTCTTTCAAAATATCTCGTATTCGTAGGTGTACAATTGTTCATTGTTCAACCCGAATTACAAGATGTGTCAGAAGACATCGCCTACTCTCCGACCTGACAGCTCTACTTCCAAATGTTCAGACCCATGAGAAGCAGTTCTTCAGGCGGTTTTCCCCTGTGTTTTCATTACTGAAGAACGCCCCGCTTTCATTGCAACTACAACTTCTCACCGGACAGCAATGAAATAGCGGTTAGCGTTTTCAGTCATTTGTAAGCACAGGTTATGAATCTTGAGATCCTTCTCTCGATTCGTCTGTGAAGACGTAGGTTGCATTCAATATCTACCTTCGTCTTCAACGGTACATAGTGTTGTTTCTCCTTAGCTGAGATTCAACAACCATGAGATGTTTTGCCTTCAGGGACCTCGGTCTCTAGAAGGCAATTGACTTTCGCCTGTTGGGCACATGCCTTAAGAGAATCATCACCTCGCTGTCCGGCATTGGTGACAAACAAAATACATTATTTGTTTGGTCTCTCGGCATAACCCTTTAAAGGCGAAGGTCACGTGACTTACTCGGATGCTTTGACAACTTGCCTCCTACCGAACACAGTCAGTCGGCAGCTGTCAGAGCGCCCGAGTCAGTTACGAACTACGCTGTTGACTTAGTTTCGGTTGTTACAGAGCAATCATTACTTCGTTTTAATAGCTTGTCACAGTACCCATACCATTGACACACCCACCATGGAGTGTCGGTGTCCTATCCACTACCGAGGAACTTCGCTGCATGGGGATAGGAAGGATGCGAGAGACTTCGTGCCAAACGGACAGACCAGTATGGGGTAACTGGACATCACCGAAGTAAAGAAGAGGGATAGGTCATGCGACTATTTCCTTCTTTTCCTCTGAGGAACTGCATGACTTCTCCTGCGAAGTCAAGCATCCAGGGGATGGGGATCCGTGACGCTCGATTTCGTACTGAACTTCGTAGCGAAGGACTCAGAACCCTTCGGTCCCTGACGATTGGTTCGAGTCGTTCACATTCCCCTCCCTAATGGACTTCACCGCCTTCGATGCGAAGGAGATGCTGGCCTTGTCCGCAAGAACTTCTCCGTGGCGCAGGTACTGAAGGCAGGGGTCTGGTCCAACCAGACCACATGCCCTTCCTTCTACCTTCGGGATATTGCCCACAGGTCCTTGGATCTTTTTCCTTGGGACCCGTGGTGGCTGCTCAGCACGTTGTGGTAGCGAACCCAGACCCTCGCAGGCTGAACAGCATCGAGTCCTGGTGTGACCGGATAAGAAGAATGGACCTGAGTGAATGAGAGAGTGACTGGCTCCTCTTCCCATCTTTTCTTCCCCTCTACCTGTGGTTAGAGGGACACGGTCGTCACCCTGCTGGATTAGGACAAGATGCAGGTGAGCTACTCAACGAGCCCCATCCTATCCTTTCACTAGGATAGGAGCGTATATCCACTTCCTCCAACAAGGGGGAGGAAGTGGATGCCAGCTTGAGACAACCCATACTTTATGTTGCCTCTTGCAAACAGGAACAAGTTCTTGCTTGCTGGTATGAAGAGATACGCTTGCCTCTCTCTTAGTACTCGGCCCAGAGGTCTGACCATTGATCCTGCGGTGCACACCCCGATCAATCGGACAGAGGCTTGGATCCCTCCCTCGCTCTTACACCAGGGAGGCATTCCAGGGATGGACGAACACCAGTCTGTCATCAAAAGACTCAGATTCCTCCCACCAAGAAGTGAGTCTTCCTATTGTTAAAGGACCGATGGTTTGTATTACGTATCGGAACAAATGACAATTTGTCGAAAATTGCATTTTTCCTAACTATACAAACCTGAGGTCCTTTACATATAGTCCCTCCTCATGCCACCCCTCACTCTGCGTATTTTGCATGGGCCAAAAGCAAAAGTGATTTGTTTACACTGTCGGACAAGCAGTTAACTACCGTTCTCCCCTTGTTCGAAGCTTACGACCGTTCCAGCTGCCGCTAGCTACTTCCTATTGTTAAAGGACCTCAGGTTTGTATAGTTAGGAAAAATGCAATTTTCGACAAATTGTCATTTTAGCGAAGCAACTCTGGGTTCACTTCACACTCCCTGCGAGATGTGAAGATGGCATATGAGATCTGCTGCTCGCTAGGGCCATACGTGTCTGCAGACACAATCTTGGGGGCAAGAAGTACCACTCATCCTATCCTGTAGAAAATGGTTAGGAAGAGCTCTTAATTTAGTTGTGGAGTCGCTGACAACGGCGACTTCTTAACTCTGAAGCCTTAGTTAACACACATTAACTTTGGCTAGGTTGGTCAGGTGGTGATATATAAATTATATATATACTTTTATTTTACTTCTTAGCCCTCATGGTATGGTCAATATGGTCTAGTCACATTGTGGTCACGCCCCCGTTGACAGATCATCTGGAGTGCACCAGCTTTATAGGTCTCTACCTCGCTGGCAACTCTAGTAAAGCAGAAGCAGACTTGGGTGACAGTAATCACGAAGTCGGCTATGCTAACAGGTGGAACCAAGATGTAAATCATCTGCATGCATTTGTGTCCCAAAATCCTTCTATTCTGTCCCTTCCCACCTCCAACGATGGGGTTCAACTATATATATATGATCTGAGGTAAGTTCATGAGCAAAATGATATTGTTATGATACAATAAAGTTTGTTCATACTTTGAACTGGCAGATTATATATATATTCAAGTACCCACCCTGAGAACCAGCCCGAGAAGAGTCTACTTGAGACTCAGAGGTCTGGAAAAACAAACAAAAACGACCTATTAATAAAATAAGAATAAGTACCCACCCACCTCCCCTCAGGGGGACAGTGGAAATAAAAATTATGAATAGAAAATGGGAATGGTTCCTGATACCCGCCTCCCAGCGGCGGGAATGGGTACTAACCACCTGGCCGACCACTGCGTGTGTCGGAAGTTTTTTAAATTCTGTCGGACTTCAGAAAATACAGCTATATATATACCTGCCAGGTAAGTATGCATAAAACTTTATTGTATCATAACAATATCATTTCAAAGATAGATTCATATATTGCACAACATTTATTGGTGAAATATCTGTTAATGTGCCTTAAAGAAGTGGAGATATGGGGAAGGATATTATAATTACTGAAAATCAGTTAGATTTGTTGGAGTGTATGCAGTGTGATGTGTATAAGAAGTTTAGCACTAGTCATCATGGGTTTAATTAACCCTTCTTGGAAAAAATTCTTCCATATATGTGTTTTGATTTTGGTGGGAAGCATAGCCAAACATATTAGGAAGTAGAGATGAGGTTATTATTAACTACTATTACAGTTCAAAGAAATACTGACTGTAACCAATAGTCTATACTTTTCTAGTGTTTCAGCAGAAATGAGTGATATAGGAGTTTTTTGCCTCTAGTGTTGAAGTTCATAGTGCATTTGCCTCAGTCAGCTCAGGGATGGCAGAATAAGATTTTATGCAGAACTTTGTCATGAAGGCAGTGTAACCAGACCACTGATCTAACAATGTTAGGTCGTACATGGCTGAACTACGTACGCATTGAACTTTGTTGACTAGAATAAGTTACATATTGAAGAAAATGTTTTATTGATTTAAATAATAGGGTATTCAAAGTTTTGTTTGGCAACATGTCAAAAATTATTGTTGAATAAGCTTTCAAGAACGAGTTAGATCATCATCTTTTGGCATTGTAACTGTGATTTTCGACACTTATATTTTAGTCATGAGGGTTTCAGATAGGTTTTTATTTTACTTTCAGATAGGTTTTTATTTTACTTTTTATAAAGAAAAAAAATTTATATTAGTACATTTGCTAGGCTTTTATTGTATTTCATATCAGAAAAATTTTATATCAGCATATTTGTTAAAGTAAGTCCTTGAATTACGGTGGGGGATCTGTTCCATCTCTGAGCCATAAGTCAGTGTTTTGCCTTTAACAGTGCTTATGGTAGTTCCTTGTTGGACGAGTCGGTAACGTGCTTGACTACCGATCTCGGGGTCCGGTTTTGATTCTCCGCTCTGCCAACAAGGAATCAGAAGAATTTATTTCTGGTGATAGAAATACACTTCTCGATGTGGTTTGGATCCCACAATAAGCTGTAGGTCCCGTTGCTAAGTAACTAAATGGTTTATAGCCATGTAAAAATATCTAATCCTTTGGGCCAGCCCTACGAGAGCTGTTAATCAGCTCAGTGGTCTGGTTAAACTAAGATATACTTAATGGTGCTTTTTTCCCTGTCACTTAATTTTTGGCGCTGTAACTTGATGTTGCATCACGTTACAGTTCCATAAGCGCTGTTAACTTGATGCCTATTCTTGCTGTTAATGTTGTCAATGGCGCTTACGTTGACATAACTTTAATGTAACTGTAAAATGCTGTTAGTGGTGCTGAAAAAGTGCTGTAAGATTAATTATGGCCTAAGTGGGTGTTGTTTGTAAGCCGGTGATGCACTGCACAAGTTTTGCCTTTTCATATGAATGTTTCTTCATTGTCTTCTATTACAGAACATAGAGAGCAACGTGAGGTGCGAGTGCCTCAAAGTATAGTTGTTGAAATACTGCCGCGAAGTGTGGAAGCTTGGTGTCGTGTGCAAGGGCTAGCACATAACCCACGTGTTCGTGTCACCACTTCCCCACAGAAACCCTTGTCTACTGTGCTGTCTCATCTTCAGGAGAAATGGCGGAATGCAAACTTGAAACTTGTATCCTTTTGAAACTAACCTGTAAAGGAATTTCTGAATTAATTTATGTGTACATGTTGATCATTTCTAGGTGGGATATGTGAACTTGGTTTTTTCAATAATGTAGCTTTGTATCATTATCTAATATTGGTTAAAAGATGGTGAGTGTCTCACTGAGTATTTGTTCCATAAATTCTTCATTGTTTGTAATGTTTTTTATTAAAAATCAGATCTAAGTATTATCAGTGAAGAATATTTTGCTCTTTGATTAGGTCATTCTTTTTAATATTTGCTGGTAACACCTGATATGAGATAAAAGTGTAATTTTGGTCTGTTTGTCTAGATTTCAAATGCCATGTAAATTAGAATATATAGTTGTAATCTGTAGTGCTGTAGAGCATTACATTGTAGTTGAGGATGGATAATTTTTTGTTGTTGATTTCAGTGTGAAGCTGTAAGTAAAGGTTAAGTGGATATTAAATAATTATCACCAGAAACAGAAAAGATACCAAAAATAGATAAAGCACACATTGTGAAAGATAGATACTAGCCCCAAATGAAGGGAATGTAGATAGGTAGGAAGGACAGGAGATAATAATGGGCTGGAGAAGGAATGCAGACACAGAAGAGGCTTTAGAAAGAGATGTGGTAGAGGAAACAATGGAAGATGACAGGGAAATTGAGTTAATAGAAAAGTGAGTTGATAGAAGTGATACCCAAATTCAAAAAGGGAAATACTGTATAGTTAGAGCTATAAACAATGATACAGGACAAGTAGAAGAATGGACTTTATTAGGTCTGACAGGAAAAAGATTAGGCAAACCTTGGTCAGATTCATACAATGTTCACAAGACTCAAGTCAGGTGACAAGGGATGGGTTAACTTAAAGGGTTATAGTCATGTAGAAAAAAACTGAAGGTGAAGAGGAGTTGTTGCTAGGATTTGAAAATAGAGGCATAATTGAAGCTAAAGAAAAAGAACTACAAAGTTGGAGAGAAAACAAAGTATCTTCTTCTTTCCCAACGTTATCCCTGCACTAAGGGGTTGGTTGCCTGATGCGCCTTCCCTTAAAACATCAGGCATGGTTTATTATTTGGCAAAGGGGTTTTTACGACCGCATGCCCTTGCTGTCATCAACCACAGTTATTGTCGGTGGGTCTCGCCTTTAACTAAAAAGTCCACTGCAAGGCAGCAGTTTCCACAGTTATTGGTGTTTGGCCTAGCCTTTTACTAAAAAGTAAGACTGCAAGGCAGCAGTTTCCACAGTTATTGGTGTTTGGCCTAGCCTTTTACTTAAAAGTAAGACTGCAAGGCAGCAGTTTCCACAGTTATTGGCGTGGGCCTAGTCTTTTACTAAAAAGTAAGACTGCAAGGCAGCAGTTTCCACAATTATTGGCGTGGGCCTAGTCTTTTACTAAAAAGTAAGACTGCAAGGCAACAGTTTCCACAGTTATTGGCGTGGGCCTAGTCTTTTACTAAAAAGTAAGACTGCAAGGCAGCAGTTTCCACAGCTATTTGCGGTGGGCCTAGCCTTTTACTGAAAAAGTAAGACTGCAAGGCAGCAGCAGTTCTTTTAGTTGCCTTTTATTACATGTAGGACCTACGGTGGTAGTACCATTCCTACACCCCTACCACAGGCTTGGGAGAGAAAACAAGGTACAGTAGACCCTTGACTCACGAACACAATCCGTTCCTAGACCTTGGTCGTGTTCGAAATTGTTCGTGACTCGGAGCTAATTTCCCCATAAGGTTTAATGGGAATAATATTAATGGTTTCTCGACCCCTACGAACCAATATATTATGTATATTTTGCCTTATTTTACACAGATAATGTAAAAGTCAGTGTAAAAAACCTTAATATATCTAATAATATAATTTAAAATGGTAAACTAACACTATTAAAACGTTTGTAAACTGAACACTTACTATGACTGGCGAGACTTCTGGCTTGACGGACAAGAGAAGAGGAGGGTGGTGGGTGGGGAGGAGGTTATTGTGCGGAAGGAGACCCTCCCCCATCCAGGTCGGGGAGATCTCGTTCCGGAGATTCAACTCTTCTAGGTTTTTTTGGTGAACGTTTAATCACAAACTTATCCAATGTCTGTTGCCTTTTCCTTCCTTGCATAACTTTTCTGAAATGGCTCATTAAATTTTCATTGAGCATATTCACGATCCTGTTCGTAACAATTTTGTCCGGATGATACAATTCAAGGAAGCACTGGACATCATTCCACTTTTCCAATGCGGCTTTTATCACATCACTGCTGACATCTGTAACTTCCTCCCCAGCCTCCTCTTCGTCAGTTGATTGCTCCCGAGCAAGTTGCTCCTGCTGCTCTTTGTGGAGTTGAACAAGTTCGTCCGCAGTCAAATCTTCTGAATGTTCAGCGACCAATTCTTCAACATCTTCGTCGTTGACTTGTAGACCCATACTGTTGCCCATGGACACAATTTCTTGCACAATCTCTGCATCGAAGCCCTCAAAGTCACGGACAGTTACGCACTGGGGCCAAAGTTTTTATTTCCGCCCGCAGAATTTAATGTGCGGTACGTAACTTCAGTCCATGCGTTATCAATGAGGGTTATGCAGTGAAAAACATTAAAGTGCTTCTTCCAAAATTCTTTTAAGGTTAATTTTGTCTCTTCAGTTACACGGAAGCATCTGGAGAAGAGCGCCTTCGTATATAATTTCTTAAAATTGCTAATGACTTGTTGGTCCATGGGCTGGAGAACAGAGGTCGTGTTGGGTGGAAGGAACTTGAACTGAATGAAGTCATGTTCACTGCAGTCAGCCAAGTACGAAGGGTGTGCCGGGGCATTATCCATGATCAGAAGGCACCGCAGGGGTAGCTTGTTCTCTGTTAGGTACTGACTCACGGTCGGCGCAAACACTTCATCAATCCACTCCATAAACAAGTTCCGTGTCACCCATGCTTTTGTATTGGCCCTCCACATTACAGGCAGTCTGGCCTTATTTACGTTGTGCTGCTTAAAGGCACGCGGGTTATTTGAATGGTAGACAAGTAGCGGCTTTAGTTTCAAGTCGCCACTTGCGTTTGAGCATAACAAAAGCGTAAGCCTATCCTTCATTGGCTTGTGGCCTGGGAGCGCCTTCTCTTCTTGGGTGATAAATGTCCTGTTGGGCATCTTCTTCCAGAAGAGGCCCGTTTCATCACAATTGAAAATCTGTTGAGCGACGTATCCTTCGGCCTCCACGAACTCGGCAAACTCAGTCACGAATGCCTCAGCAGCAGCCTTGTCTGCGCTAGCAGCCTCACCATGCCTAATTACAGAGTGAATTCCAGTTCTCTTCTTGAAGTTATCAAACCACCCTTTACTAGCCTTAAAATCATCTGGCGTGGCACTAGTAGAAGGAGTTTCCTTCAGCAAACTCTGATACACTTGCCGAGCTTTCTCGCAGATGATCGGCTCGTTTACACTATCACCTGCCATCTGTTTCTCATGTACCCACTTCAAAATTATTTTTTCTGCCTCTTCGAGGGTTTGCGATCTCATCTTGGTTAGTACTGTCACTCCCTTCGCTACATTTGCTTCTTTAATGGCATCCTTGTTTTTCAAAATTGTCGAAATTGTCGACTTGGCCATCTTGTACTCACTTGCGATATCGGTCACGCGAACACCACGTTCAAACTTTTCTATAATTTCTTTCTTTATTTCAATGGTTATCTTCCTCTGCACCCTCTTCTCACCATCACTCTTCACTTTCTTACTTTCACCACCACTCTTCACTTTCTTAGGGCCCATTATGAAGAAAATCACAAGTTTTAGCGCAAAAAATGCTAAGCGAATTGACGAACGTCTTGTACACAATGAGATGAGACAAAGAGCGATGCGTGGGTGACGCCGTGCGTGGGCGGCTGGAGGATGGCTGGTCCCATGGCAACTCAAACGCTCTCACGTGTGCTGGGCGATTTCGCGCATTTTTCAAATGTTTGTGTCTAAAAATTAGTTTGTGAAACAAAGTGAATTGTTATTTTCCAGAAATTTCCAGCATTTTTCAAATGTTCATGTCTCAAAATTAGTTCATGACCCAAACAGAATTTTTATTTTCCGCATTTTTTTTTTTGTTCGTATCTCAAAGTTAGTTCGTAAGTCAAGGGTGAAATTTTACCTATAATTTTGGTCGGGGATCGAGTTGTACGTGGGTCAATGCGTTTGTGAGTCAAGGGTCTACTGTATATGAAGAGGTAAAAGACGGACAAAAAGCTATACTATTTACAAGATGGGTAGTAACTGAAAGGGTAAAGGGGGTTGGGAAAGGATATGTAAAACAAGATTGGTAGCTAGAGGTTTTGAAGAAGAGATGGCTGAATGGGAAGAAGACGCTCCTACCTGGAATGCTGAAATTTTAACATTTTGTTTGACAATAATGAAATTGAAAGATTAGAATTGTTGTACGTAGATGTAAAAACTGCATATTTACAAGGTGATGAAAGACAAAGAGAAGAATATTTAAAACCACATAAGGAAGATGGTTGGGGTGGATTATGGAAATTAAAGAAAACTGTTTATGGGCTCAAGGATGCAGCAAACGCATGGTATTATAAGGTGGTAAAAATAGTGGAACTTAAAGGTGAGAGAAGTAGACTAGAACCTAATACATGCAGTTCCTGGTCATCAGCTGAGGTTCTGTTCTCGGCAGGGTGCTGCTGATAAGTGAAAACCCCCAATAATCGAAACTCTGCGACTTATGGCGCAGAATTTTGGTTAATGGCACTTCTATTGGGTATGTTATTGTGCCATAGCTCAATTATTGGCACCTCATGGTGCCAATAACTGATACTTGGACCATTATGGCGCCAGTAATCGCCAATTTTATGGCACTAGACAAATGCCATATAACCAGATCGCCATTAACAGAGTCCTTCGATAAAACTGGGGACTACGTGCATATTCTTTTGGAGGAAAGACAATAAATTGAATGGTATTTTGTGTACACGTAGATGATTTTTTCTATGGAGGAACCGAAAGTTTTTTAAAGGAAACCATTGGGAAATTGAAAGGGAAATTGCAAGTAGAACAGGAAAGTAAAAGTTTAGTAATGTTTCAAGTATATAGGAGTAATAGTAGAGCATAAGGAAAATAGATTTAGTTTTAATCAAGGGGCTTTACATAAATTCTATAAGAGAACCAGAAGCTAGGACAGTTGAATTGGGTATTGCTACATACCATGCCAAAAAGATCATACGATGTTAGTGAATTAAGTTTTTAAAGAAGGGACAACTCATTGGGAACAAGAAAAGATTTATTGGGAAGCCTATGCAGATGCTTAATTTGGAAAATCTATAGTAGGTGACCTTACTCAATTGGATTATGTTCTATCCTTGACAGATGGTAAGGGGAGAAGTCTCATATGGTGGAAGTCCAGAAAGTCCTTGAGAGTAGCAAAGTCCACAATGGAAGTAGAGGCTCTGAGTGTGGGGGAGGCCATAGAAGGATTGATATATATGTCAAACATTTGTGGAAAGAAATAGTAGGAGGGAGAAAATTGTAAGCAGTTGGTTAATAGTAAAACTTAATGATGGCAATAGAACCGAGTACCGGTGTAAATAGTAAGAGATTAAAAATAGATATTGCAGCAAGAAGAGAGACAATAGAATCGGGGGAAATACAGAAGGTGAGATGGATAAAAGGAAAAGATGAAATAGTTGATGTATTAACTAGAGCAGGAGTTTCAAGGGAAAATATTAGAATTATGTAGAAGGTAAAGAGTTGGAGAATATAAAGGAGATTAGAGGGAATTAGGTTCGGAAGAGGTTGGAGGGGAAGGAGAAAGATAAGTGTGATTATATATCAGTTTAACCAGTGTTATTTTATTTTTGTTTTCTGTATTGGTGAAATGTGGGTGTTGTTCAATGTACAGGAAACTTGTTTGATTTTAGGAAATGTCTTAATGTACTTAAGTTGTGTTGTGACGTCATAAAAGCCAAGATGGCGGTGGCATGGGCCGGAAATGTAAACATAACAGAGTGTGCAGAACAGGAGACACTGATCTGGTGTTTCGTCTTGTAGGAAAGCGGTCTCTGTCTTATAGGAATTTGTGGGTTGTAAGTCTTGTTGTTGTTGTTCAAAGTCTTAAGCTGGATTATACTGAGACTGAGAACATGGGCTGGTGGGTAGGTTGCATGATTGTTGCATATAGGAAAGATTAGGCTAGGAAAATATTCAAAAGAAAGATGAATCCTCGCACATAAACCTTGTCTGCAACACGAACCCGAAATGTCTGGAACATCCCAAACCACACAAATTTTGAAAAACTAAAACACTACCACGTTCCCAGAAAATGTGTTGCAAGAAATCACTGAAAGAAGACTAATGCGTCACTGGATTCAAGCATTGTCTCTGGACTCGCTTCCACCTCCACTACACATTGGATGCCAGGTGCCACAAAATCCTTGCATTTATTGAGACCAAAAGTTTGTTCTGTGTAAGAACAAAAGTGTATAACCAAAACAAAGACATAAAAACATGATCAGAGGACATGGTTCCCATATTAAAACCGTGAGTAGCAGCAATCTTGAAAAATGGTAGCCACTTTGCAGCTTTGAGTGGATACCCAGTAATTTTCAAATATTGGTCTGTGGTATCATTAACTAAAGTATTTTAGTGAAAAAAATAATTTTATATGTTGCACTAATTCTAAATCTTTCTGATTACAGTGCTCATTTCCCCAAATTTTTAATATCCACTCAACCATTTTTAATGATTTAATATCCGCTTAACCTTTTCCTACAGCCTCACACTGAAATAAAAAAAAATTATCTATCCTCAATTACAATGTAATTATGCTACAGCACCTACAGGTGCTTGTATACTTCCCAGTAGCATTATGAGGTCCTTTTCCAAGATGTAATATTGATGATAGCCCAATAGAAATGCTAGAAACAGATTCTCTGGCATAAGAAATGTAGGCATAGATAAAAATTTCATGTCTATCTTTCATAGTTGCAGATTTATCTAGGAAAATGTTTCATGGTGGCCATTTTGTATGCCATCTTTTATCACAATGGTAAATATAGTAGTAGAGGTCTGGTGATATCTTCAGTTAACTCTTCTAACCAGAAGACATTAGCTGAATAATGATTGATGTATTTGTTTCAACAATGGTTTACTCATATGATTGATGTATTTATTTCAACAATGATTTACTCATAGTGTCAGAAATCAAAACAGTCAGCAGCCATGTCGAAATTTTGCATGGACACCCGGATTTTTCAAAAGTGGGGTTTAAAATGAGTTAAATGAGTACGTATTTGCACTTAATTTCATGCTGGTATCACAAACTGAAGTATTTTTCTACTTATCTGCTGCACTAAATAGGGATTATGGTAGTAGATGAAACTACAGTTGCGACTATAGTTTAATTTTCTACCATAATTGTGTAAAGATTTGAGACTGCGGTGGGAGTGCAGATACTTTCATCATCTTTGAGAAAGATTTTTTTATAATAATGTTTGGAGTAGGATGCTTGTTCTGTTGATGATCCTTGACTTACGTTCAGCGAGAAACACTTGTATCAAGAGTAAATTTCCCACTGGAAATAGAACCTGTGAAGGAACCAGTTTTGAAGCTGTTGCCTCCTGCAGGTTGTTGCATCAAGCCCCTCAACATACAGGTAATTATATTGGTGCCTTCAAGTTTTCCATTTTGCATTGCATCCACATGGTTATGTTGAAATTTGACACCTCAGTGGGTAAGAGTATTTTCAGTATAAAATGGGTGTAAATTTGTTTATCATTCTTTTATTTCTTTCTTCATGAAGGCTTACTTGTCATGTTTATCCCAGATTGACTGGACAAGCAACAATTTCTGGCTTTATCCCAGGCCTAAAGAGAAAGTAAAAAGTAGACATTGACTTTGCAATATTTCAGAAACCAATTAGTGATTTTTGTACACTATTTTCTCTTGTTTCTCTAACCTGCAGAATGTCACATGGAGACATCATTTGATAGAATACCAGTGTTTTGATGTTTAAGAAGGAATAAAGTACTGGAAAAGTTGGTTAGGTTGGTTGAAATAATGTATAATAAGGATAGCAGCAATAACAGCCTGTGACAAAACAGGATACATTTAGTGACTGGATTGCAAATCAAAATTTATGAGGATTGTGATATGCAAGTTATCTGGTGATTATGGTACAGACTGAAGAAGACTTGCAAAGGGTAAAAAAGGGGTAGGACTCTGTTGGAGATAGGTTATACAGGATAAAAGATGTTAGATTTAAAACAGCGTAGGGGAATGAATGGAATGCCAAGTAAATTGAAAAAGAGAATTTATTGTACCATTGACCAGTTGTAATATATGGTCCAAAAACAGGGGCATCAGGAGGGAAGGAGGAATAGAAACTTGAGCAAACAGAAATGAGAATGGAGAGGTGGATTTTGGTGATTTTGCTGCAAGAGAGGCTGAACAATAAAGAAATTAGAAGTGCCGTTACTGATATTTTGAGACAGTCAAGATAGAGATGGCTTGGGCATGTGATAAGGATGAGTCAGGAGGAAGGAGTAAAGATGGCTTGGGTGTAGCCACTTAGAGGTAGAAGGTCAAGAGGGATAGAGAGGATTAGTTGGTATGATAAAGTAAAGGTTGACATTAGGGTTTTTGCTGTAAATAGTTGGAGTAGATTCATTAAGGCAATTGAGAATATAATGTAGAAGGTGAGTGCTTATCTATTTGCTGGTCCTTACAATCTTCACATGTAGAAAGGCACCAGGTTTCCATTCTGCCTCAGTACATACCAGAAGTTTGCATAATCCTGACAAATACTTCCATGAAGACTCATCAGGCTCTTTAGTTGTTGTTGTCCCTTCATGCATATGTGTGTTGAGCTCTGTGTCAGGTGTTGGAAACTTCCTTGTTGGATCTTTTTGCCATTTTGATGAATACGTACAAGACTACCACTAGTATTCAGCAGGTTCCCACCGAGGAGGCAGTGGTTCTCTCATTGGCTCTTCCCTGGCGGGATCCAATTCGCATTCTCCTATGGGGTCTTGTGTTTTTGGGACCCCCGAGTATGCTATCTATCAGTCATGCTCTTGATTCAGTTCTTAGAAGTCTGCATCTAAGACTGGGTCTGTGCCTGTTTTCCTTATCGATTTTTTGGAAGTTGAGAGAGGCTGCTCTCGATGATTGTTTTTACAAAATTTGGGAGTCTTGCAGAGCACCGAATTCTTTGAAATTCGAGTACTCACTGAGCTCTCAGATTCTTTGGAATCACGAGCACTCGGAATAAGGGGGAGAGAGAGAGATCACTCCCTATGATTGTCCTTACAATATTCTGAAGTCTCGCCAAGTACTTGAATTCATTACAAGTCTACTGGGCACTTCTCTTTTGGGTTTTATTATTAAGATAGCGTTCCTGATTGTCCTGACTTACCTTAAGCTTTTCAGTACTTTTTCAGTAACTTGTTTTGGGCAAGGTATTTCACTCTAGACACTTGTCCTATGTGGGATTTTCATTTACCCATGAGTCTATACCTAAGACATTCTTCCAGCAAGGACAACACACTCTTTCTTTCTATCCCAGCCATGCCTTTATCTACTTGGGCTGTTCTTTGTTCTGTGAGAGCTCTAAGTTGTACATCTATCTGTAGAATAGAATGCTTTCAATTTTCTTCTTGTTGTCAAGTTGTCATGCTCGCCCTGTTTCTGAAAAACTTCCAATTTTTGTATTGTAGCTATTCATTACATTGGCTTATGTCCAGGATCAAGGCCCTTT
The DNA here is from genome assembly GCF_015104395.2 of Macrobrachium nipponense. Taxonomy (NCBI): domain Eukaryota; kingdom Metazoa; phylum Arthropoda; class Malacostraca; order Decapoda; family Palaemonidae; genus Macrobrachium; species Macrobrachium nipponense. The sequence goes on along the minus strand of NC_087208.1, from coordinate 66,811,834 downwards.
AGGCTCAAGCCCTCTCCTGTCTGGCATGTTGTAAGAATAATTTTGAACAGTCCTGCTTTACTTGAAGTAGGCACTTAGAATGGTAAGAATACTATTGCCACATTTTATTTATATTATGTTACACATAAATCCCTTGATATTTACTTGCTTGGACCTATTTGTGTAATAGGCAATGTATTTTTACTTGGGTGGGCTCTTAGTTATTCATCTTCATCCTGTTCTGAACTTCATCTTTATATCTGGCACACTGGAGGCGAGCATTTCTTGGAGCACCGGTCTTTGTGCCTCTTATGCTCAGTGAGAGAATTACACTAGTTGGTGAGGCCGTATGGCACAATGTAGTTGGCTGGCACAAATATCATGCAGTTTCGTCTTCAAATCTATTTGATTTAGTGAGCCTGAAAGAGTTAGATGCAGAAAAATGTTATGGTTCATGGGTTTGCATAAAAATGTTTTATTGTAAAAATATGTTTTGTTCATGAAACTTACCTGTCAGATATATATATAGCTGTATTTTCCGAAGTCCGACAGAAATTAAAAAACTTACGACACACGTAGTGGGAGTCAGGTGGTTAGTACCCATTCCCGCCGCTGGGAGGCGGGTATCAGGAATCATTCCCATTTTCTATTCATAATTTTTCTGTCGCCGGTGTTGTAAACACAGTTTTCAGCACCTCCGTCTTGAATTTAGGAAACTTGGCTACTATAAGTACCCCTTTTTGATTTTTTGGTATCTTGACTTTTGGATCGGTGGCTAGGCACACGTTAATTGTGGATTTGATTGATTTTGGCTTGATTTCTCTTTAAATAAGATGTCTGGTTCTAGTTCGGCTAGCGCCAGGTTTTGTACCAAGAGTGATTGTCGAGGTAGGCTACTGAAAGCATCAGTAGACCCTCATACTTTGTGTAAGAGTTGCAGAGAGCATGATTGTATGTATGAAAGTCGCTGCAAGGAATGTGAGTGTCTTTCTGATTCTGGATGGAGAGCGTATGAGTCCTATCTGCGTAAGCTTGAACGGGATAGGTTAAGGAGGTCTTCCTCCAGGAGCGTTTCAGGTAAACGTCAGGAAGTTCATGTTTCTCCTACTAACCCTCCTTTAATCACTACTCCTAACCCTGTAGTGTTGCCTTCGGGCCCTGAAACAGTGTCTGTGGAGGGTAATACCCTTACACCTATCTTAGAGTCGATTCGTAATTTAGAATCTAAAGTGCTCGCCTTAGAAGGCAAAAGTGAAGGTGCAAAGTGCAGTGACAGTGCTCCTTCGTTGGTGGAGGGTGCGTCAGATTGGCCCCATTTCGCCTCTAGGCCTAGACCGCTGCCGGACTCCCAGGTTTCAGGGAGAGGGCATGTCGAAAGCCGCAGGAGGGTTACGGGGAAACGCCCACCGATCTGACGTGCCTTCGGCAGTATCTGTTGACGTTACACAGACTGCCAAGGAGCGTGCGCGTGCACGCCTCCTGAAAGAGTGTTTCTCTTCTTCAGAGGCTTCCTCCCCGAAACCCCGCACAAAAGGGGTGGAGCTCTCATTCTATTTCACGCCCGCTGAAAAGGAGCGTTGGTGATCGTGACGCTTCACGTCCAGTTTTTGGCTCTCGAGAAGCGATCATCGCCTGAGAGTGTGTTCGCAGCCTTCCCGCCACAGAAGAAGCGTAAGGAGTCATCGGATGATGACTTTGTTGAGCGCCCCAGTCGCTCTCGAGCGCGTGCTACGGCAGTTTCTGGGAGAAGGAAGAAGGCGTCCCCTCGCCCCTCGTCTTCTCACAGGATCAGCCCGTCACCTGACAAGGAATCCTCTCCTACTGAGAAGATCCTGCGCTCTTTGCAGCAACAGCTTGCTGATGCTCTTGCTAAGAAAGGGACGCAACCACGTCCCAGGAGGAAGGATGACCGTCTGCCTGTGAAGAGATCTAGAAGGTCTCCCTCTCCCTCTCCTCGCTCGTCCTATCTCTCCACTTTCTTCGCCTGCTAGAGTTCGTGCGACTCCCCAGCGGCTCTCTGGAGGACGTGAGAGGATTTTGCTCGCTCTGCGCATGAAGCGGTATTACCCGCTCGTAAGCTTGCGGTGCGAGAGCTCGATACTTGCGTGAACGCTTCGGTGCAAGTTCACGTTCCTGACGCTCGGTCGGAAGCCAAGCGAACGCCAGTGGCATCTAAGAGTGCACCAGCGGAAGCAGAGCGCGCACGAGATATTAAGCGCGCCTTAGTAAATGTCATTCGCACGCCAGTGGACAAGCGTGCCAGCTGCGCCAGCGGAAGCCAGCAGCGCGCGAGTGGAGCCAATCCCGCGCTAGTTGCAGCCAGGCGTGCGCCAGTGGACGCCAGGTATGCGCCAGTGGACGCCAGGTGTGCGCCAGTGGACGCCAGGTGTGCGCCAGCGGACGCTCGGTGTGGACGAAGATGTGGAGTTTTCGTCGCCTCCCACCTGTTTGTGATGAGACTTTGCAAGTTACTTCGGGTCTTAGAGATACGACCGGAGTTTCTTTTAATGAGTCAGAGATGGTTCGGAGGAGGCTTACAGCTCACTTTTGCACAGGGCTCTTGAAGAAGAGATCCCTGTTTTGCAATTTTACAGCTAAATCTGTCTCTCCGTCACAAAAAGCAGATTTGCTCTTCGCTCCTTTTTCGGATCATCTCTTCCCCCAGGCTATGGTAAAAGACATTGCTACCAGCCTACAGGAGAAGGCCACGCAAGATCTCCTCGCACAATCTTCAAGGAGACCTGCGGTTCCTTCGTCCTCGGGAGTTTCGATTCTCAAGAAATCGAAGCCCTTTCGAGGTAGTTCTTCCTCGAGACCAGCCCCTCGAGGAAGAGGCACTTCCAGAGGCAGAGCCACTGCGCTTGCCAAGAACAAGAAGTGAAGCAGAAGTCATCAGTCACCGGTTGGAGCCAGGCTTCAGCTTTTGCGCAAGCCTGGGAAGAGAGAGGTGCGGACAAATGGTCCTTGGACATCTTAAAGAAGGGTTACCGGATCCCGTTCCTGAAACCACCCCCCCCGCTGTCTACGACACCCAGGGACATGTCTCCTTCCTATCGGGGAGAAAAGCAACAAGTGCTTTACGATCTGTTAGATCAGATGATCGTGAAACACGCCGTAGAACAGGTCTCCGACTTGAATTCCCCCGGATTTTACAACAGACTGTTCCTGGTGCCAAAGCAGTCGGGGGAATGGCGACCGGTACTCGATGTCAGCAACCTGAACCTCTTTGTCATCAAGCAGAGGTTCAAGATGGAGACACCTCAGTCAGTGATGGGAGCCTTAAGACCGGGGGATTGGATGGCTTCACTAGATCTCCAGGACGCGGTATTTCCACGTCCCCATCCACCCCCAGTCCCAGGAAATACCTTTGCGGTTTGTTCCTGAAAGGAAAAGTGTTTCAATTCAGGGCTCTCTGCTTTGGACTCAGCACTGCTCCCATGGTATTCACCCTACTGATGAAGAACATTGCGAGGTGGCTTCATCTTTCCAATGTCAGGATCTCTCTCTACCTGGACGACTGGCTCGTACGAGCCTCCTCGAAAGACCGGTGTCTGAGGACCTTCACACGACTTTGTCGTTAACGAAGTCCCTGGGGCTTCCAGGGTGAACCTCGAAAAGGTCATCATCGAACCCACCCTTCTCAGTCTTTAGTCTATCTGGGGATTCAGATGGACTCAGTGGCTTTTTCGGGCTTTTCCGTCCCAGGGGCGACAACTAGATTGCCTAAGCAAAGTGTCAACCTTTCTGGGGAAGGAATCATGCTCGGTGAGGGAATGGATGAGTCTGCTGGGGACCATTTCCTCACTGGAGAAGTTTGTTTCCCTAGGGAGGTTGCACCTCAGACCTCTTCAATTCTTCCTTGCGGACAATTGGAAGCACCAAAACACTTTGGATTCGATTCTGGTGTTATCAGAAGAGGTAAGGAACATCTAAGATGGTGGACCGACCCTTTGAAGCTCGCAGAGGGTCTTTCCCTCAAGCTTCAGAACCCCGACCTAGTGTTGTTTTCCGACGCGTCTTCCACGGGGTGGGGAGCAACACTGGGGGGGGGAGGAAGTGTCAGGCACCTGGAGAGGGGAACAGGTGTCCTGGCACATAAACTAAAGGAGCTGGCAGCAGTTCATCTGGCGCTCCAGTTCTTTCAGAACGAAGTCTCCGGCAATGTGGTGCAGATCAACTCGGACAACACCACAGCCCTGGCATACCTCAGAAAAACATGGGAGGAACCCACTCTCGATCCCTGTTCTTCCTTGCAAAGGAGATCCTGGTTGATGGCGTGGGGCGAAGGCACACGACGTCTCTATCCTGACGAGATTCATATCAGGGGTAGAAAACGTCCGTGCAGATCTGCTCAGTCGACAAGGTCAACTTCTGCCGACGGAGTGGACCCTTCATCAGGAAGTATGCCAGAGGTTGTGGAAGTTATGGGGATGTCCTCTAGTAGAGATCTTCGCAACTTCCAGGACAACGAGACTCCCGCTGTACTGCTCACCAGTTCTAGACCAGGAGCAGTAGCAGTAGACGCCCTTCTTTGGGACTGGACGGGACTAGACGTATATGCCTTTCCCCCGTTCAAGGTCCTAGGGGAAGTAATAAGGAAATTCGCGGCATCAGAGGGAACGAGGATGACTCTCATCGCCCCCTTCTGGCCAGCGACCGACTGGTTCACAGAGGTCATGTCCTTTCTAGTAGACTTTCCGAGGACTCTGCCTCCAAGGATAGATCTACTCAAACAGCCCCACTTCGAGAGTATCACAAAAACCTCCCCCGCTCTGAGTCCTGACGCGTTTCAGACTATCCCGAAGTGGCAGGAGCGAGGGGTTTTTCAGACCTGTGGCGAAAGCAATCGCAACGGCAAGAAGACCTTCTTCTATTGCCGTATACCAATCCAAGTGGGCTGTTTCCGGAGCTGGTGCAGGAAGAAAGGCATTTCCTCCACCTCTACCTCTGTGAGCCAGATCGCAGACTTCCTTCTCTACTTGAGAAATGAAGTTCGCTTAGCGGTGCCTACGATAAAAGGCTACAGAAGTGTGCTTTCTGTAGTCTTTTAGGCATAGAGGACTGGACTTAGCCAACAACAGAGACCTTCATGATCTTCTGAAGTCTTTCGAGACTTCGAAGGTACCTCAACCAAGAGTCCCTTCTTGGAACTTAGAACATTGTTCTAAAGTTTTTGATGTCCAGTAATTTTGAACCTCTCTACTTAGCTTCGCTAGAAACCTACAAGGAAGACACTTTTTCTAACTGCTCTGGCGCGGCGAAGAGAGTTAGTGAAGGATCCAGGCTATAAGCAAGCATGTTGGGTTTAAGAACTCTGATGCTGTTTTGTTCTTTAAGCCCTATAGTTCTTAGCAAAGAACGGAAGAACCCGTCCAACCCTTGGCCCAAGACATTTGAAATCAAGGGTTTGACAGAGATCGTGGGTAATGAGCCAGAGAGAGTCCTGTGCCCTGTCAGGGCTCTCAAATTCTATTTAGACAGAACGAAGGACTGTAGAGGACCTTCGGGCAACTTGTGGTGCTCGGTTAAGAAGCCCGATCTTCCCATGTCAAAGAACGCGCTTTCTTTCTTCTTGAGAGACACCATTAAGGAAGCTCATTCCACATTTAGTGATAGTGACATGAAGCTTTTAAAAGTGAATGCCCACGAGGTGAGGGCTATTTCGACCTCGATAGCCTTCACAGAAATATGGCACTCAGTGACATTTTGAGTGCCACATATTGGCGGAGCAACTCGGTGTTCGCTTCACACGACCTGCGGGAGGTGAAAGCGACATACGAACATTGCTCGTCGCTTGGACCATACGTCGCTGCAGACACTGTTTTGGGGGCAGGAGTAGCACTCATCCTTTCCTTTAGTGGTTAGGTGAGCTTTTAATTGTGTGTGTGGTTGTGGGGTTGACCGCCCGAGGCGGATCTCCCTTCTTTAGTCTAGTTTAGTGGTATACCTTTGGTAGACTAGGCCAGGTGGTTTTTTACTTCGTTGCCCTCATTGTATGGTCAATGGTCTAGTCACATCGTGGTCACGCCCCCGTTGACAGATCATCTTGAGTGCACAGCTATATAGGTCTTACCTCGCTGGCAACTCTATAGTAGCACAAGCAGACTTACGCGGCAGTAACCACGAAGTCAGCTATGCTAACAGGTAAGGAATCAAGATATCATTTATCTGCATATATATGTTTCCTAAAATCTTCTATTCTGTCTACTCCCACCACCAAAGGTGGGATTCAGCTATATATATATCTGACAGGTAAGTTTCATGAACAAAATGATATTGTAATGATACAATTAAGTTTGTTCATACTTACCTGGCAGATATATATAATTAAGTACCCACCCACCTCCCCTCAGGAGACAGTGGAAATAAAAATTATGAAATTAGAAAATGGGAATGAATTCCTGATACCCGCCTCCCAGAGGCGGGGAATGGGTACTAACCACCTGACTCCCACTACGTGTGTCGTAAGTTTTTTAATTTCTGTCGGACTTCGGAAAATACAGCTATATATATATCTGCCAGGTAAGTATGAACAAACTTAATTGTATCATTACAATATCATTTTGTATGGAGAGGTCTTGATAGAGAAAGTAAATGCTTTAATGGGAATGGTCTTATTCTAATTTTTCTTGATAAGGTAAATGGTGATTATCACTATATTGATCTTTGATCCTGCTTATTTACCATATATTCATTTCTTCCAGCTTGAATTGCTGATGAAGAGCTCAGCAGTATCTCTACAGAGCCATGAAGCTAGACTAAGAAGGTGTGAAGAGGACCTTGGCAAAAATGAGAAGAGGAAAGAGAGCAAGCAGACAGGGAACAAAATATCAACGAGGGTTGAAGATGGGTTTAGTAAAGATGCTGAGGAATCTGGTAGATCTGGAGAGCAAATTTCAGAGGTGGAGCAATCTGGAACCAATTCTGAAGGACCAAAGAGTGATGTAAATGGCAGTCAAGGGGGAAATAGTAACTTAAGTAAGGGGAGAGATTCAGAAATCCTGAACGGTGACTTAGACGATTATGCTGGAGACGCTTCGCAAGAAGAATTGGAAGATGGGAGTGATGTTGAGCCAGACTGTTTGAATTCTCCTGACATTGATGCTGATGATATTGTTCAGTTAGATAATTGGCTGTCTCTGCCTGTTAATGTAAAAGAAGAACCACTGGACTATTTGTCACCACCAACATCAGTAATGGACCCTCTGGACCTTCATGACCCAGACGATCCATTTGATCCAGATCTTAAAGTGAAGGAAGAAGGGGAATCTGGTGATGCTTTGAGACAGTTGATTGCCCTTGAGACTGTTGCAAATTCACAGAATGTTGATGATGATGCAGAAGTAGTTTGCATAGGCGAGAGCACTCGCTTGACAGCACTTGTTGGGAAAGGGCACCGTGGACATTCTTCTGGTACAAATCAGGTAAGATTAATTGTTTCTGAATTCACATTTTATTATAGGTCCGTAAAAGTTCAATATTTTGAGTTGCTGTTTACTCTTGACTTGCTACTGTAAAGAATTACAGAAAAAACACTATTAGACCTTTGTGGAATGGAGAACTCCCACACTTGAAGAAGCCAATTCTTAGCTGGTCTGCTTGATGTTTTGTACTTTTTGTTCATTCAGTTTTCATCTCTTTCTTTTGGTATTTTCGCTCATAAATGCCCAACATTTTACCTTAAAGTTTATCTTGAGAACAGTTCTTTTTTACCAGCCCAGTGAGAGTAGAACTGCAACTTGGTTGTGTGGCTAAACTGTTTGTGATAATGATTAATGAAGGCCATTCATACATAAACAAGCCTTTATCAGCTGTAAGAATAGGGCATATAACTTTTTAACAATGATCTGATTAAGTATGCTTGGAAAAGGATAATAGGTTTACTTGTTAGGGAAATATAGGAAACAGGAAAAGGGTAATAGGTGTACTTGTTAGGTAAATAAAGGAAACAGGCTTGCATATTACCTTTCTAGGAATTCCCAAACATAACAAAGTTAGTGTTGTGTAAACTTGATGAGGAAGAGGCAGAAATAGAAATCACAAGAATGAAAATAATGCAAAGATCCAAGAGTGGTAAAAAGTTTGTTGTAGTTAGAAGGATTCAAGGTCAAAGAAAGATAAACAATGTTGGATGCATGATTGTGATGATCAGAAATGTTCATTATTAATGATATAGAAAAAAGGTAAGGCCCTCATTAGAAGTAAGGAAGTAAGACCCTCAGGCTATATAGACCTTCAACCCTATATGTAATAACTAAATATAAGGTTTAGGAGGAAGTAGATATTGAAGAACAATGTCACTTATTACTTTTTGCAAATAATCTTTAGTAGTATTTACTTTGATATCTCTGAAAACGAAGTTTGAGTGATATCCTCCTCTCTTGTCTTTAAATTCAGTTTGGACAAGTAGTTTAAATCTGGTACCTGGAGGTGCACCTTTGCTTTTACCAAATTGTATCCCAAAAGGTATTTGGATCGATCATTGCATTGTGTCATATATTTGTGGGAAGAGGAGTTTTATAAAAGTAATTTACCAAGTAATTACTCAGCTAATGATAGCCTCGCACGGCATCCTAAAATGAAAAAAGTTTGCGCACAAGTAACTGTTGCAATACGTGGTTGACTGTTCTTCTGTATCCTGCATAGCCAACAAGACATCATCTTACGCTTTCTTTGTTCAGGTTCACTGCTTTCTACTATGAGATTCACAGCCGGTGTCCCGGTGTTTTTCTGGAATAAAATTTTATCAATGTACCTGACAAAGATGACACTTTGTCACAGGGCATTTTACATCCCTACCTAATTTTTGACTGTATTCTGTGTTACAAATGTTGCATAATTCTGGTGATTATAAGAGTAACACAGATTTATTGTAGACATCACCAGCAAACTCAGAGGAATGTCTTTTGAAGGTATAATGACGCAACTTAAGAGGTCATTAACTTGCCTCCTTCTTGATGGATAATTGGCTATTCGGGAAAAAGTCTCAACCTCTAGATAGTGAATTAGTAAGATTTTAGTTTATAAATTAAAAAATTATGTAAGAATGAAGGAAATCCCTGTCTTCACTCATCTTTCAAACTCCAGGTACCAAACTGAGGTCCAACAGCTGTCAAATACTATATCAAGGAATGTGACAGGAGGGTAGGGAGTGTGTTCTCTCTCTCTCTCTCTCTCTCTCTCTCTCTCTCTCTCTCTCTCTCGTCTCTCCTCTCTTCCTCCATCTTTCCTCCTCCCTCTCTCTCTCTCTCTCTCTCTCTCTCTCCTGGGATTTGAGATTTTTATAGTACATGTATGGATAATACGTTTATTATTTTCAAATAACAAAAACAACAACAAAAACAACAACAACAACTCAAGAAAAGAGGCAACAGAATCAAGCTGTATGGTAAGAGCATCAAGGAAATAGATACCCTAATCCAGACTTTAAGGATTGTATCTGGGGACATCAGGATGGAGTTAGGAATAGAAAAATGTGCCTTAGTCAACATACAAAAGGGCAAAGTAACGAGAACTGAAGGGATAAAGCTACCAGATGGGAGCAACATCAAACACAGATGAGACGGGATACAAATACCTGTGAATAATGGAAGGAGGGGATATAAAACACCAAGAGATGAAGGACACGATCAGGAAAGAATATATGCAGAGACTCAAGGCGATACTCAAGTCAAAACTCAATGCCGGAAATATGATAAAAGCCATAAACACATGGGCAGTGCCAGTAATCAGATACAGCGCAGGTATAGTGGAATGGACGAAGGCAGAACTCCGCAGCATAGATCAGAAAACCAGGAAACATATGACAATACACAAAGCACTACACCCAAGAGTAAATATGGACAGACTATACATAACACGAAAGGAAGGAGGGAGAGGACTACTAAGTATAGAGGACTGCGTCAACATCGAGAACAGAGCACTGGGGCAACATCTGAAAACCAGTGAAGACGAGTGGCTAAAGAGTGCATGGGAAGAAGGACTAATAAAAGTAGACTAAGACCCAGAAATATACAGACAGGAGAATGACAGACAGAACAGAGGACTGGCACAACAAACCAATGCACAGACAATACATGAGACAGACTAAAGAACTAGCCAGCAATGACACATGGCAATGGCTACAGAAGGGAGAGCTCAAGAAGGAAACTGAAGGAATGATAACAGCGGCACAAGATAAGGCCCTAAGAACCAGATATATTCAAAGAAAGAAAACAAAGACGGAAATAACATCTCCTCCCATATGTAGGAAGTGCAATACGAAAAATGAAACCATAAACCACATAGCAAAGCGAATGCCCGGCACTTGCACAGAACCAGTACAAAAAGAGGCATTGATTCAGTAGCAAAAGCCCTCCACTGGAGCCGTGCAAGAAACATCAGCTACCTTGCAGTAATAAGTGTACGAGCACCAACCAGAGGGAGTGATAGAAAACGATCAGGCAAAGATCCTCTGGGACTATGGTATCAGAACGGATAGGGTGATACGTGCAAATAGACCAGACATGACGTTGATTGACAAAGTTAAGAAGAAAGTATCACTCATTGATGTCGCAATACCATGGGACACCAGAGTTGAAGAGAAAGAGAGTGAAAAAATGGATAAGTATCAAGATCTGAAAATAGAAATAAGAAGGATATGGGATATGCCAGTGGAAATCGTACCCATAATCATAGGAGCACTAGGCACGATCCCAAGATCCCTGAAAAGGAATCTAGAAAAACTAGATGCTGAAGTAGCTCCAGGACTCATGCAGAAGAGTGTGATCTAGAAACGGCGCACATAGTAAGAAAAGTGATGGACTCCTAAGGACAGAGGATGCAACCCGGAACCCCACACTATAAATACCACCCAGTTGAATTGGAGGACTGTGTAATTAATAAAATAATAATAATAATAATAATAATAATAATAATGATAATAAGATGAGTGATGGACTCCTAAGGAGGCATGATGCAACCCGGAACCCCACACTATAAATACCACCCAGTCGAATTGGAGGACTGCGATAAAGAAAAAAAAAATAATATAACTAATTTCAAAATTCATATGTGATAGTATTTTAACCCTTAAACACCGAAGCGGTAAAAAAAAAAAATGTCTCCCGTGTGCCGGAGACGTTTCAGAGTGAGCGTGGAAGCGGAAAAAATATTTTTTTCAAAAAATCACAGCACGCTTAGTTTTGAAGATTAAGAGTTCATTTTTGGCTCCTTTTTTTGTCATTGCCTGAAGTTTAGTATGCAACCATCAGAAATGAAAAAAATTATCATTATCATATATAAATAATGCGATATATGATAGCGCAAAAACGAAATTTCATATATAATTGTATTCAAATCGCGCTGTGCGCAAAACGGTTAAAGGTACCAAGTTACTTTTTTTTTCGTTGTAATGTATACTAAATTGCAATCATTTTGGTATATAACACATTGTAAAACGATAAAAGCAACACAGAGAAAATATTATCACAAAATAATGCATGAATTCGTAACGCGCGGACGTAAACAAATATTTTTTTCCAAAATTCACCATAAATCTAAATATTGTCCTAGAGACTTCCAATTTCTTTCAAAAGGAAGACAAATGATTAAATATTACTATACTGTAAGAATATTAGCTTACAAATGCAGTTTTTGACCATATCTGACGAGTTAAAGTTGACCGAATGTCAAATTTTTTTATATATATTTTTTTATATGCAATTATTTCAGAAATAAGAAAAGCTACAACTTTCAAATATTTTTTGTTTTATTCTACATGAAATTGCACACATTTTCATATATAAAACTCTATGAAATGCCTAATATGAAACGGAGCAAATATTCCGAGGATGGGACTTACGCATTTCGGAGAATCCGTGCGCGGAGGGAAGGAAAGTTTTTTTAAAAAATTCACCATAAATTTAAATATTGTGCTAGAGACTTCGAATTTGTTTCACGATGAAGATAAATGACTGAATATTAACTAGACTGTAAGAGTTGTAGCTTACAATTGCGTTTTTTCGACCATTTCGGTAGAGTCAAATTTGACCGAACGGGGTTTTTCTATTTATCGTGATTTATATGCAAATATTTCAAAAAAATGAGAAAGATACAACCTTCAACTATTTTTTGTTGTATTATACATAAAATTGCGCACATTTTCATATAGAAAACTTTATGTAACGGCTAATTTAAAATAAAATGTTCAAACTTACCACAAATCGCACGTATGAGATTTTTTTCGAAGAGTTACCGCGCGGACGTAAAGAAAAATTTAATTTTTTTCATAAATTCACCATAAATTGAAATATTGTGCTAGAGACTTCCAATTTGTTGCAAAATGAAGGTAAATGCTTGAATATTACTAGAATATAAGCGTTTTAGCTTACAATTGCGTTTTCGACCATTTTCGGTAGAGTCAAAATTGACCGAAGGTTGAAAATTTGTCACTTATCATTTTTTATATGAAAATATTTCAAAATTGATAAAAGCTACAACCATGGTTGTTTTTTTAGTTGTATTGGGCATGAAATTGCGCACATTTTTCATATATAAAACTTTATGTAACGGCTAATTTAAAATGGTGCAAACATTACCACAATCGCATGTATGATTTTTTTCGGAAGAGTTACCGCCGCGATGTAAGGAAAAAGTTTTTTCATAAATTCACCATAAATCGAAATATTGTGCTAGAGACTTCCAATTAGTTTCAAAATTAAGTTAAATGATTGAATATTATTAAACATAAAAAGAGAAGAGTTAGCTTACAATTGCGTTTTTCGACCATTTCGGTAGAGTCAAAGTTGACCGAAGGTTGAAATTTTGGCACTTATCGTTATTTATATGAATATAGTATCTGAAAACTGATAAAAGCTAAAATCATGAGTATTTTGTTGTTGTATTCTACATAAAAATGCTCACATTTTCATATATAATACTCCATGTAACGGCTAATTTAAAATGGTAAAAAAATTATGTCAAAGTGACGAAATAATTTCCGAGATGTGTCACAGATACTTTTTAGTGCAGCAAGAAAGAAATTCGCGCTTGCGCGCCTGCGTAACGATTGTAAACAAAACAACACCTTGATCCGTGAACTCCCAGCATCCCCCAAGGCGCGTGATTCAAGAGTTTTCGGCTGGTAGGCCTAAAAGTATTTTTCCACAAATTTAAAAAAAAACTTTTGTATGTCGACGTAAAATATGTCCAGTCGGCACCCGAGAGACAAAAAATGTCGACGTAAAATACGTCCAGTCGGCGTTTAAGGGTTAAAGAAATACAATAATCTATCCATTTCACTCTTTTAAATAAGGATAACTCTCTCTCTCTCTCTCTCTCTCTAGTTCCTCTCTCTCTCTCTCTCGCTCTCTCTCCTCTCTCTTCTTCTCTCTCTCTCTCTCTCTCTGTTTTGCCACATGAGATACCATGTCATAGTGGTAACTCTTGCCCTCTGTTTGGCATGGAAGTTTATGTATAATGTATATTTTTAAGGGGATTTCGGTACTACATTTTATGGTAAAATAATAAATAATATACAGTACTAGTTTTCAAATATTATTAAGTTTAATGAGATTAAACAACAACATTTCTCTCTCTCTCTCTCTCTCTCTCTCTCTCTCTCTCTCTCTCTCTCTCTCTCTCTTACTTACGTATGTTTATTTGTTTTGTAATATAAATAAATGATTTACCTTATAACCAAGTTTCAAATATTAAGAAGATTAATAAAAAAAATAGCGATTCCCAGTCTTTTTATCCACTTGAAGGAAGGAGGGTGGGGGAGTAAATGACAGTTTGATATACATACGTATTGGCAGAGAGGAAGGAGTCAGAGTCTAGGAGTTATTCTCTCTCTCTGTCTCTCCATTATTATTTTCTCTGTTTCAGGAATAATTCATAATTTCACTCTTGATTGTCAGATATATGATGCTGCCATTCAATGGTCTCTCTCTCTCTCTCTAATCCCGGTCTCTCTCTCGCTCTCTCTCTCTCTCTCTCTCTCTCTCTCCTCTCTCTCTCTCTCGATCTCTCTCTCTCCTCTCTCTCTCTCTCTCTCTCTCTCTCTCTGTTATTGGCTGTAGGTATATTTTTTAATGGTAAAATGTTAAGATGACTGAAATGATATTAATAATATAACCTCAAAGATTAATACAGTAATAGGTAAGTAATTTTAGGTATATTTGAAGTAGGATGTTATTTAAGGTATACATTTGGTAGCTGCAACTTTCAAGATAGGCAGTTATAAGCATTTTTAGTGGTGGTTCTAACTATTCACAGGTTTTAACTATTCACGGGGCTGTCTGGTACACATCCCCTGCGAATACGGTTGGAACACTGTATATGTATTTTTTTCATCATTAAGTATTATATACATGATGAATTATATTATCACCAATAAAGGGAAATGCAGGCTGTTGGGGAGAGGGTGGTTTATCATCCGAAATAATTATTCTTTGCCAGCGTAGGTTACCAGGAATATTATCATCATCATCATCATCATCATCTGAAGTATCAGTATTCTGATGTCATATCACCATCACTTTCGCTCCCTGAATCATCCATTCCATCATAATACTGTATCGCTATCACTCTTACTACTCATGATAGTTATATCAATAATAATAAAAGAAAAATCCACAAAAAACAATAGAAGTCCTGACTGATGAAAGGTTGCATCTCAAATGGCCAAGCGACGCCAAGATAGCTGCAATTTTCTATAAGGAGGCACTTATATCAATAGAAAATGGCTTTCTGATGGTGGGAGACTAATATAAACAACAGCCGAGTTTATTCGGAGTTGCTAGGAAAGAGATAACAGAATTTCGGGTATACTTGGGCTTACTGAAGTATGACTGTTATCTTAGACTCGAGAATACACGGGGTTGAGCAGGAAGTGGTTAAAAGGTTGGAGAAAAATAAGGTTAGGAAGGCAGCCGGTAGAGCTGAAAGTAGGGCCTCTGTTAGTGGGGACTCTTCCCCTTAGGCTTAAGACAGGCTCCGGTCTGCCTCTTCCTTTTACTCCTGGGAATAATCTTTTCGTATCCTCAACCCTCCTTCTTTTCCTCCTCCTACTAGCGCCTCAGTGGCGTGGTTGGTATGGTCTTTGCCTGCCACCTTGGTGGCTGCGAGTTCGATTTCTGGGCATTCCATTGAGGGGTCAGAGATGTGTATTTCTGGTGATAGAAGTTCATTCTTGGTGTGGTTTGGAAGTCACGTAAAGTTGTTAGTCCCATTGGTGAATAACCACTGGTTCCATGCAGTGTAAAAACACCATACAAACAAACAAAAAAATACCATACAAACAAACAAACAAACCCTCATACTCCAGTGCTCAGCTCCAATGCTTCCAAACCCAATGCCATTGCCGGTCTCGAATCGAGGATTAATAACAAGTTTGATGCCAAGTTTAATCTAGTTTTAAGTTCCGTTGCGGAGTTGGGAGCATCCCTTAGGGGCCTCATGGATAAAGTAAAAAATTGAGTGGTGACAAAGCGCAAAGTGAAGTGTCGGTAGAGGAGGTGGTTGCCCGTCCCATTGGCTCTCCTAGATGAAGTTCAGTGTCCCACTCCCCCGCTACTGGGAGAAGACATACTGGAAGTCCAAGGGAGGCTGATGGGGTTTACCCACGGGCTGCCCCCACTCTGTCGGCCCTGTTGTAAAGTCCCAGGACATGACCGAATGCCGTTGGAAAGGCATGTCTGTAGATGTGTGCCGCTTGTTGTCAAGATCTGACTCGTAGTCTGATCTCGAGCATCGTAGATGCTACAGTAACGCCTCTAGGCCTTTGAAGACGCATGTGCTGGATGCAGTTCCTGAGTCTCCAGTGCCAATCAAGCGACATAAGGACTCTTACAATACCATTCCTTTGTGTAGCTTTGGGATGGACTCTCTAGTTTCTGCACCTGTGCAGTTACCTTCTCACCCAGGGGACTCCCTCGTACTGCCTTCTCCCAGGGACTCGAAATGTTAGAAGTCCTGTGTTGAGCACTCATCTCCTGAATGTATGGATGTGTGCACTCCCACTCCTGAGAGCCCAGTCCTGGGCGTGCTCCCCTCTCTACCATGTGCCCACCACTGACTGCTGCACCACCAGTACTTGCTCCTGCTTTGCCTACTTCCACTTCCTCACTGCCTGCTCCTGCTACTATGATGACTGCTCCCACTCTGCAACAACAGACCTCGGTTAAGGAATCAAAGGATCCCTCTCTTGCTCCCCTGAAAAGACAGCTGGCGGAGATTCTGAGTTACGTTAAGAAAGCTCCTCCGGCGGGACAATCTCCTAAGACGTTGGACGATCTTTCACCAGTTTCTTTGGAAGATGCGGAAGAGGGGCATCAAGAATTGGCCCAACTGACTGCATACAAGGCCTTACTTTGCTTCCTCTTGGAGAGTTATCCTGGATTCGTCACTTCTCCTCCTCCTCTGTTGCCTGCCTCTTCGTTCTTCACGTTGAAGTGTCAGCAGGAACTCACTTTCCTTCCCAAGATGGTTCTGTCTACTTCCTCCAGGAAAGCGTTGAATGTGGTCAAGGAGTGGCTATTGTTAGCTAAGTAATTACTTGGTGAGTATATTTTTAGCTAAGTAATTACTTGGTGAGTATATTTTTAAAACTTCATTTTATTATAAAAATATAATTTTGGTGGGGAAAATTTTCAGTCCCGCACATTCTAAATTGCTAGCATCTACACGCATCTGGTAGGGTCTTGATATGTGGCCAACTTGGAAACTGTCTGTACTCCTTATGTTGCTTTAAGTTCCTTACTTATGGACAAGAAACCCTTTGGGGCATCACTCAGTGGCCTCACTAATAGTGCTCTGCTGAGTGGGTAATAATTTAATTTCCTGCCCAAGTTTTGATAGATTTTAACTTGCACATGCCCTTGCTGATCCTGTATGCTGATGATGGGGTGTTTGAGGGATACATAAGGGTTTACCTACTGAGTCATCAGTAATCATTTTCCTTTCTCTTTCAGGTCTTTTTGAGGGTAGAGGGACCTTGTAGGGTAAATTACCTGTTCCTTGGCTTTGTGCTCATTAGAAACCCTGAACCTTTATATTTTAGTTTACCATTACCAGTATAACCTTAGTGCCAAATGTTTACAAAAGGCCTTGACTATTAATTGTGCTCATCTTAAAGTCCTCCTTCAGACTGCGGTGTGTTACTCTTTCATTGGGGTCACTCTGAAGTTGTCCTCCAGCGAAGGTAGCAATTCATGTAATATAGGTATATGATTGATGGAGTTGGGATACAAATATAATCCCATTGATCATATAAGGAGTATAGTCCCAACTCCTTGGGTTTGCTTCTCATGCTTTTCACAAAAAAAAAGTGTGGATAAGGTGGAGGTAGTATCAGTAAGCAGGATGAAGCATTTGGAGCAAGTTTTCTAGATCTTGACTAATACAAGGTCAGTAAAACTGGGATTTCTGTCTGTGGAAATAGGCCATATGTAGGTATGGGTTTTTGTGCAAAAACCTTTGTGATATTAAAAACTGTTTATTTCCATGTCAGTCCTGCAATTAAATGTCTTTGTTTTGTAGTCTAGGTTTTGTATACAGAGGGGTTTATGCAGATACATAATGGGATCCTTTGGTTAACCCAATTATATTCTTTTTAATTGATTAGGGAGACCTTGCACCTGAAGAAAGGGCATTGGTAGGCACTCCTGAACCTGAAGAAGAAGAAAAAGATCTGGATTCTGAAGAAAAACCTTCAACAGCAGACGTGGACAAATTGATAGAAAAAATACGTAAGGGTTGGACTTGCAGCTCAGTGGGTGGCATCACATTGGGTGAATTGTACCTGATGGTAAGGAAAGACAAGTGGCATTCTATTGTTATCATACATTTAATAATATTAATGAATTTCCATTCCCAGTAATGGTTATGATAGTCAAGATATTTATATAAATGATTTAATTACTTAGATACAAACATACAGGAATAGCAAATTTTAGATTTTAGAAACTTATTCAGACTTACTATTGAAATGATATTCAGGGCAACACGGCAGCTAATTAATTCATCATGAAACCACTCTGACCTTCAAGTGTTATTACATGACTGAATTGATTTTAATATTTTACTATAAATTTTAATGATATAATTATTAATATGTACTAATTATTACATTATGATTTTGTACATGAACTTCCCTGACAGATATATACTTAGCTATAGTCTCCGACGTTCCCGACAGAATTTCAAATCTCGCGGCACACGCGACAGGTAGGTCAGGTGGTCTTATACCTACCCGCCGCTGGGTGGGCGGATGTACGAACCACTCCCGTTAGCTTGTCAGATTTTTCTCTGTCGCGGGAACGATAACAACTGTTGTCGGTTCCTCTCGATAGTTTTTCGATTCTCGCTTGCCTGGAGTTAATTTGGACTTCTTTTGGTGACGTATTCGCTTTGTTTGGCTTGGCATACGCTGATTGTGGACCGGTTTGATTTTGATTTGGATTTTCTTTAACGATGTCTGACCTAGATTCAGTAGTTAAAACTTCGGTTTTGTTTAGGGTTTGCGTGAATGAAGGATGTAAGGTGAGGTTGCCGAAAGCTTCGGTAGACCCCCACACGGTTTGCATGAAATGCAGGGGGAATGAATGTTCTTTTGCTAACCCTTGTAGTGAATGTAAGGGATTGAATGAAGAAGAATATAAGGCTCTCTCTTATGTTAGGAAGTTGGAACGTGATAGAGTGCGTAAGGCTTCCTCTAGAAGTTCTAGTAGATCTAGAATGAGTGAGTTGGATGTGGATCCTAATACTAACGTAGAATTAGAACCTTCTTCCCAAGTTGCAGCCCCTGCTCCCCGCACCGAAGCCGAAGATTCGCCTTCGGAAGCGGCAGCTCTGAGAGCCACGATTCTTTCTATGGATCAGAAGATTCGTCAGTTGGAAGGTAAGGAGAGTGTTAGTGATCAGTGCAGTGTCCCCAGTGTTGTGGAGGGTGCGTCTGACCGGCTCCTTAGTGCCTCTAGGCCTAGACCTCTTCCAGACTCCCAGTTCCAGTGGAGTAGGAAAGTCGAAAGCCGCAAGAGGGCTAGGGAGAACCCCCACCGGTCAGGCGTCCCCTCGGCAGATCCTGAAGTACGCTCCCAGGCTGCCTCGGATCGCTACAAGAAGGAGCTCCTACGCCAATGCTTCTCCTCTTCGTCTTCTCCCTCTCCAAAGAGAGGTTGGAACTCCCCGGATGCGTCGCGCCCGTTGAAGAGGGCTTGGAAGGCTCCCTGCAGTCCTTTGGCTTCTAGTCCGGAGGTTTTCCCGGAAGAATCATCGGTGGAGGCGAAGAAACCCAAGAAATCCTGTGATCGTTCTTCTTCTCGCGCTCCGCGCTCGGCACCTGCTTCCGAGGAAGAACAACAAGATTCTCCTACGAGAGTACTCGCGGGACTTCAAGCTCAGATCACGGCACTAGCAGACTCTCTAGCAGTTAGATCACGTAGGAAGAAGGACGTTTCTCTTCCGATCAAGAGATCTAGGCGCCGCTCTTCAGAGGATCGTTCTCCTCTTTTTAGGCGTTCTCCTTCATATGGGGAGGTTTCGTATGAAGGTAGGGGCTCGCGTGAGCGCCCTCGCTCGCCTGGCTCTCTTTCGACTTCAAGGCGCCAAACATCGGTAGGACGCTCTATGGAGAAAGAAGTTTTTTCTCCAGATTGGATTCCCGCTTCCGGTAAGCGCATTGCACCTGCTCATCACGCTATTTCTTCAACTCCCTCGTGTGAGACTTCTCCTCAGCAGCCTCAAGATCCTAGAAGGCGCCCTTATACAAGTAGGCGTTCTTCTTCCAGATGTCACTCTCCTCGAGTGTCGGATCGTGACTTCTCTCCTGACAGGCATCAAGAGTCTGGTAGGAGTCGTGTGCATGATAGACGGCCTGCTGTTAGCCGCTCCCCGCAAGGTAGGCGCCAAGAGCCTACTGCACATCGATCTCCTAGTAGGCGCTCGTCTCTTTTAAGGCGTCATACTCCTGATTATTCTCCTCGGGGCAGACAACAAGAGTCTTTCAAGCGCCCTTCTCCGTGTAGGCGCTCTCCCGCTTCTAGGCGCACTACTCCTGACCGTTTGTCTCTTGGTAGGTACCAGGAATGTCGGAAGCGCCCTTCTCCAGGTAGGCGCTCGTTAGCTTTGAAGCGCCCTTCTCCTGAATGTTACCCGCTTGTTAGACGTCAAGAGTCTCGCAAGCAGCCTTCTCCTAGTAGGCGCATTTCGCCTTCCAGTCGAACTTCCGTTGATCGTACGCAACTGGACAGGTATGGAGAGCGCTCTGCTCTCGATAGGCGCTCTTCTCCTGGCAGCCGCTCACCTCAGGATAGGCGCAAAGAGTCTAGTAGGCGCTCGCCTCCTCGTAAGCGCCCTGTGGATGTTTCCGAGGATTCTCGGAGTAGGAGCCCTACCTCTCCTTCGGCTGAGATTCCGTCTACCTCAAAGAGGGAGTCTCATCGTAGACAACCCAGATCTTCTCATCGTTCTCCAGTGGATGTGAACTCTTCTAAGAGAGGGCGTTCTCCAACCTCTCGCTCAACTCCTACTAGGATCCCTTCGTCACCTAAGGATCTTCCGCGCTCGCCTCGACAAGATGTCCTAGAAGGTTCGGATGAGGAACCGAACACTTCTGCTGCTGTGTCTTCTTACAAGAAGCTTACAGAGCTACTTTTGCAAGTTTTTGGGGATTCCCTTACTCCTACGGCTCCCTCCTTCTCCTCACTCACTTTTTTCAACGGCGAAAGACAGCGAAGAGTTCTTCTTGTGTGAGGATGAAGCCAACTCTTTCAATGAAGAAGGCACTGAGGAGTTTTGGTTCCTGGATGGCTTCCAAAGAAGAAGCGGGGAAAAACGATGTTCGCTTTTCCTCCTTCGAAGTTATCAGGACGCGCTGGTTTCTGGTACGAAACAGGAGAGTCCTTAGGATTGGGTCTACCGTCTTCGGCTGATTCGGGTTTTTCGGCGCTGGTAGATTCGACAAGGAGAACTGCCCTTAACTCTGCTAAGACAACTTGGGCAATGAATGAATTGGATCACATGCTAAAAGGCATGTTTAGAGTGCTAGAAGTATTTAACTTCCTTGATTGGTCGTTGGGGGTCCTAGCCAAGAAAATTGAAGTGCCAGAGTCATTTTCGCCAGAAGATCTCATGTGTGTTTTGTCTTGTATGGACAAGTCGGTAAGAGACGGAGCGAGTGAAATCGCCTCCCTGTATGGGGCCAGGATCGTGAAGAAGAGGTCTGTTTATTGTTCCTTCTTAACGAAGTCTGTCTCCCATGCCCAGAGGTCTTCTTTGCTGTTTGCTCCTCTGTCTGCTCAGTTGTTCCCTAAACATCGAGTGCAGGACATTTCGAGATCACTTTCGGCCAAAGCCACCCAGGACCTTTTGGCACAGTCGGCAAGAAAACTCGCCCTTCCTTCCCTACCAAGGCTAAGAAGGAAAAGGCAAGTGTTCGAGAACCCTTTCGAGGGGCGTCTTCATCAAGAACCTCTACGTTTAGAGGTCGTAGACCTTCAAGAAGGGGTAAGACTTTCGCCAAGTCTGTTAAAGCCCCCAAATAACTTGCAAGTCCTTTTAAACAACGGTGGGCGCCAGACTCTTAGAGTTTGCAGAAGTCTGGGCCCAAAAAGGGGCGGATCCTTGGACCCTTTCTATTTTGAGGAGAGGTTACCTCATCCCTTTCGTCGAAAGACCTCCCTTGACGACCATCCCAAGGGAACTGACGGCCAGGTACAGAGACCCCATCATGAATCAAGCTCTCCATCTAGCAGTAGATCAGATGCTGGAGAAGAAGGCTATCGAACTAGTGACAGACCATCATTCATCGGGTTTCTACAACCGCCTTTTCCTAGTTCCGAAGTCCTCGGGGATGGAGACCGGTGTTGGACGTAAGCGCCCTAAACTTCTTCGTAGAAAAGAAGAAGTTCACGATGGAAACGCCTTCATCAGTGCTGGCAGCACTTCGTCCAGGGGACTGGATGGTTTCCTTGGATTTACAGGACGCTTACTTCCACGTACCGATCCATCCTTCCTCGAGGAAGTTTCTCAGATTCATGATGGGGGGGAAAAATTTTTCAGTTTAGGGCTCTGTGTTTCGGCCTCTCGACAGCCCCTCAAGTGTTCACGGGGATTTTGAGGGAATGTGGCTCAATGGCTTCATTTGAAAGGGGTGAGGATATCCATGTACCTCGACGATTGGCTAATAAGGGCCAATTCAGAAGATTGTTGTTTGAAGGACTTACAAGTAACTTTAGAATTGACGAAGGCTTTGGGACTTCTCGTCAATTTCAAGAAGTCGTCACTAATTCCCGAGCAAGAGTGTGTGTATCTCGGGATACAGATGAACTCTCTGAGTTTTCGGGCTTTTCCCTCTCAGGAAAGGATAGCCCGAGGATTCGAGAGAGTAACAACCTTCTTAGGGAAAGAAGTATGCACAGTGAGGGAGTGGATGAGTCTGCTGGGGACGCTCTCCTCGCTGGAGCAATTCGTTTCCCTAGGAAGGTTGCACCTGAGACCGCTCCAATTCTTTCTTCATCGGAATTGGAGTCGTCGTTCTCAGGATTTGACGTTCTCCCTGTCGTTATCCCAGGACGTCAAGAAACATCTCTTATGGTGGACAGATCCCAACCTCTTTGCGAAGGGAATGTCTCTTCAATCCCAGACCCCCAACCTGGTGTTGTTCTCCGACGCGTCGGACACAGGGTGGGGGGCAACTCTGGGAACCAGCGAAGTGTCAGGTACCTGGGTGGGGGACCAGGTAGCCTGGCACATCAACAGAAAGGAGTTGATGGCTGTGTGGTTGGCTCTGAAGGCTTTCGAGCCCAAAGTCAGAAGATCGGTAGTGCAGGTCAACGCGGACAACACTACAGCTCTGGCATATATCAGGAAACAGGGGGGACGATTCCTTCTCCCTGTACGAGACAGCAAGAGACCTTCTGTGGCAGAAGAAAGAGGAATCAAGCTTCTCACCAGGTTCGTACAGGGAGAAAGGAATGTAAGAGCAGATCTCCTCAGCAGGAAAGATCAGGTCCTTCCCACAGAGTGGACCCTTCATCTGGATGTATGCCAGAGCCTGTGGAAGTTATGGGGCAGGCCACACATAGACCTCTTTGCCATGTCAAAGAACAAGAGGCTGGATCCTTACTGCTCTCCGATATCGGATCCAGAGGCATTAGCAATAGATGCTCTTCTTCTAGACTGGAACGGACTCGATGTCTACGCGTTTCCCCCTTCAAGATCCTGGGGCTAACCATCAAGAAGTTCGTAGAGTCCGATTCAACGAGAATGACCTTAATCGCTCCCTTTTGGCCGGCCCAAGAATGGTTCACAGAGGTACTGGAATGGTTGGTGGACCTTCCAAGATCGCTCCCGCTAAGGAGCGATCTACTCAGACAACCCCACTTCGACAGGTACCACAAAAATCTCCTCGCTCTCAGTCTGACTGGCTTCAGACTGTCCAAAGTTTGGTCAGAGCGAAAGGCTTTTCAGCAACAGCTGCTAAAGCAATCGCAAGAGCGAGGAGACCTTCCACCTTGCGTGTATACCATCAAAGTGGGATGTCTTCAGACGTTGGTGCAAGAGGAAGAACATTTCCTCTTCCAGTACCTCTGTGACCCAAATTGCAGATTTCCTTATTTTCCTCAAAGAAGAATGTCATCTGGTTGTGTCAACTATTAAGGGATACCGCAGTATGTTGGCGGCGGTATTTCGGCATAGAGGCTTAAATATATCCGATGATAAGGACCTGCATGATCTTATTAGATCATTTGAAACCATTAAGCGTCCTCAGTAGTACCGAACTGGAATCTAGACGTAGTTCTACAATTCCTTGGATCGTCTAGATTCGAACCTCCTGGCTTAGCCTCTTTCAAGGATTTGACGAAGAAGGCTATCTTCCTTTTGGCCCTAGCTACAGCTAAGAGAGTGAGTGAGCTCCAAGCTATCGAGGGCAATGTAGGGTTTAAGGAAGATTCTATGGTGTGTTCGTTTCTTCCAAATTTCCTTGCAAAGAATGAAAACCCATCACGGCCTTGGCCCAGGAGCTTTGAAGTTCGTAGTTTATCTTTTCTAGTAGGGGAAGAGCCTGAAAGAACTCTTTGCCCTATGAGAATTATGAAGTATTTCCTTAAGAAGGAAGGAACAACTTAAGGTTAATCAAGATGTGCTTTGGTGCTCTGTAAAGGACCCCACTCGGCCCATGTCGAAGAATGCTCTTTCCTTTTTTCTGAGAAGCCTTATTACAGAGGCACATGTTGCCTGTAAGGAAGAACATTTTAGACTACTGAAAGTGAAAGCTCACGAGGTGAGAGCCATCGCAACTTCGCTTGCATTCAGAAAAAAATATGTCTGTGCGGAACTTGATGGAGGCGACTTTTTGGAGATGCCAATCGGTTTTTGCAAACCACTACCTACGTGATGTAAAAATCACATATGATAAATGCTTCGCCTTGGGTCCTTTCGTATCGGCGGATTCGGTGCTGGGGCAGGGAGCTGAAACTTATCCTGTGTAAATTTTTTATATGTTACCCTATATTTTATATTGTTGTTTTTTGGTTGTCTGAAAGAGGTTGCAGGAGGCACCTCTTTTTGTCATAATATTAACCCCTTGTATTTTGGTTAGGTGGTCTGGTGGGTTTTGGCTCCTTGCAGAGGTAGTGGTAAGGATCTGTTAGGTAAGCGGACAAGGTCCCTCTAACAGGATCCGACTTGGATTCTACCACAATAGGGGATCACATATCCCAGTGGTAGATCCGAGAGTCTTTCAGCATCAGGTCACGTCCTAGCTGTAGCTCTCCAGGCAATGCAGACTCAGAGATAGTATCTGTGAAGTCTTCATCCTGAAAAGGTGAGAACCAAGGTTTTTATATCCTACAACATTAGTTGTTTCCCGTCTTACCTGTATTATTTAGCTGTCTCTTACCCTCCACCAAGGGTGCCAATCAGCTAAGTATATATCTGTCAGGGAAGTTCATGTACAAAAATGATATTGTTAAACTACAATAAAGTTTTGTACATACTTACCTGGCAGATATATACGATTAATGGCCCACCCAGCCTCCCCTCAGGAGACAGTGGAAGAGAAAAATCTGACAAGCTAACGGGAGTGGTTCGTACATCCGCCACCCAGCGGCGGGTAAGGTAGACCACCTGACCTACCTGTCGCGTGTGCCGCGAGATTTGAAATTCTGTCGGGAACGTCGGAGACTATAGCTAAGTATATATCTGCCAGGTAAGTATGTACAAAACTTTATTGTAGTATAACAATATCATGTTTATCCAGAATTGAATTAAGCATACATAGTTTTAATATCTTTGTGAATGCAATTTACTGAGCTTGTTATAAACCCAAATTTAATGGGACTTTTATGAAATATTGGTATGAAAGGTAAATCTTCTGAGAAAGGTACCACTTCATAAACTTAATCATATCTACAAAACATTTATTTATATTTTTTTATCAATATTGCACCCCTTGAAGTTTATTAATAGGTTCTGTTTTTGAGATTAAAACTGGAACATATTTTTGAAATGTAAATACTAAAGTTAATGTACTGTTAGGCTATGGTACAGGTAATACTACATATTTCTTCTAAATATTCCCAAATTTTTAAAATTCACATTGATTATATTTGGAAAGCTATTAATTTTATCCAAAATATTTTTTATTGGCTATATTTTCCATCCCATAAATTGCCCACTATTTATAGTATTTTAAAATATGAATGCTAATATTTGTGCAACTGTAATAACCACAATGCTCTCTTAACTTCTTGAATTCTTTGCTCTTGTTTGGATACGCTTGTCAGTACAAAGCTGGAAGATCTTCTAAGTTAAAAATTTTTAAGAAATTGTGATGCCAGGTACCGGTAAACGATATAATAATAGAAATAATATATTTGCTATTAATAATCAAAATGGACTGCCACTAAATTTTGGTATGGTCACCAATCCACTGATTCTCTAAGTATCCCAAAGTTGATTCATGGCCAAGATCTAATGTTGAGTTCCCCTTTGAAAAACACATGCCCTACAATACCCTCCAGATACTCACAAACATTAGGCAACAATGTTGCTAGGGACTTTAATACTTGAGATGTATTTAAAAAACATATACTAATGACAGGAACTTGCATATTTTTTCTGATTATCATTAGTATATTAGTAAACTTGATTTTAAATTCACTCATATTGAAATAAAATAAATAAAATAATTACTCATAAAAATGACAGATTTATTGGAAAAATTCTATATATATATATAATATATATATATATATATATATATATATATAATATATATATATATATATATATATATATATATATATATATATATATATATATATATATATATATATATATATATATAATATATTTTTTTTCAATAAATCTGTCAGTTTTATCAGTAATTATTCTATTTATTTAATTTCAATATGAGTGAATTTAAAGTCAAGTTTACTAATATACAAATGATAATAATCAGAAAAAAATATGTAAATTCCTGTCAATAGTATATGTTTTTGAAATACATCTCAAGTATTAAAGTCCCTAGCAACATTGTTGCCTAATGCTTGTGAGTATCTGGAGGTTATTGTAGGGCATGTGTTTTTCAAAGGGGAACTCAACATTAGATCTTAACCATGAATCAACTTTGGGATACTTAGAGAATCAGTGGATTGGTGATCATACTGAAATTTAGTGGCAGTTCAGTTTTGATTATTAATAGCAAATATATTACAGTAGACCCTTGACTCACGAACACAATCCGTTCCTAGACCTTGGTCGTGTTCCAAATTGTTCGTGACTCGGAGCTAATTTCCCCATAAGGTTTAATGGGAATAATATTAATTGGTTCTCGACCCCTACGAACCAATATATATTATGTATATTTTGCCTTATTTTACACAGATAATGTAAAAGTCAGTGTAAAAAACCTTAATATATCTAATAATATAAATTTAAAATGGTAAACTAACACTATAAAAACGTTTGTAAAGTGAACACTTACTATGACTGGCGAGACTTCTGGCTTGACGGACAAGAGAAGAGGAGGGTGGTGGGTGGGGAGGAGGTTATTGTGCGGAAGGAGACCCTCCCCCATCCAGGTCGGGGAGATCTCGTTCCGGAGATTCAACTCTTCTAGGTTTTTTTGGTGAACGTTTAATCACAAACTTATCCAATGTCTGTTGCCTTTTCCTTCCTTGCATAACTTTTCTGAAATGGCTCATTAAATTTTCATTGAGCATATTCACGATCCTGTTCGTAACAATTTTGTCCGGATGATACAATTCAAGGAAGCACTGGACATCATTCCACTTTTCCAATGCGGCTTTTATCACATCACTGCTGACATCTGTAACTTCCTCCCCAGCCTCCTCTTCGTCAGTTGATTGCTCCCGAGCAAGTTGCTCCTGCTGCTCTTTGTGGAGTTGAACAAGTTCGTCCGCAGTCAAATCTTCTGAATGTTCAGCGACCAATTCTTCAACATCTTCGTCGTTGACTTGTAGACCCATACTGTTGCCCATGGACACAATTTCTTGCACAATCTCTGCATCGAAGCCCTCAAAGTCACGGACAGTTACGCACTGGGGCCAAAGTTTCCGCCACGCAGAATTTAATGTGCGGTACGTAACTTCAGTCCATGCGTTATCAATGAGGGTTATGCAGTGAAAAACATTAAAGTGCTTCTTCCAAAATTCTTTTAAGGTTAATTTTGTCTCTTCAGTTACACGGAAGCATCTGGAGAAGAGCGCCTTCGTATATAATTTCTTAAAATTGCTAATGACTTGTTGGTCCATGGGCTGGAGAACAGAGGTCGTGTTGGGTGGAAGGAACTTGAACTGAATGAAGTCATGTTCACTGCAGTCAGCCAAGTACGAAGGGTGTGCCGGGGCATTATCCATGATCAGAAGGCACCGCAGGGTAGCTTGTTCTCTGTTTAGTACTGACTCACGGTCGGCGCAAACACTTCATCAATCCACTCCATAAACAAGTTCCGTGTCACCCATGCTTTTGTATTGGCCCTCCACATTACAGGCAGTCTGGCCTTATTTACGTTGTGCTGCTTAAAGGCACGCGGGTTATTTGAATGGTAGACAAGTAGCGGCTTTAGTTTCAAGTCGCCACTTGCGTTTGAGCATAACAAAAGCGTAAGCCTATCCTTCATTGGCTTGTGGCCTGGGAGCGCCTTCTCTTCTTGGGTGATAAATGTCCTGTTGGGCATCTTCTTCCAGAAGAGGCCCGTTTCATCACAATTGAAAATCTGTTGAGCGACGTATCCTTCGGCCTCCACGAACTCGGCAAACTCAGTCACGAATGCCTCAGCAGCAGCCTTGTCTGCGCTAGCAGCCTCACCATGCCTAATTACAGAGTGAATTCAGTTCTCTTCTTGAAGTTATCAAACCACCTTTACTAGCCTTAAAATCATCTGGCGTGGCACTAGTAGAAGGAGTTTCCTTCAGCAAACTCTGATACACTTGCCGAGCTTTTCTCGCAGATGATCGGCTCGTTTACACTATCACCTGCCATCTGTTTCTCATGTACCCACTTCAAAATTATTTTTTCTGCCTCTTCGAGGTTTGCGATCTCATCTTGGTTAGTACTGTCACTCCCTTCGCAACATTTGCTTCTTTAATGGCATCCTTGTTTTTCAAAATTGTCGAAATTGTCGACTTGGCCATCTTGTACTCACTTGCGATATCGGTCACGCGAACACCATGTTCAAACTTTTCTATAATTTCTTTCTTTATTTCAATGGTTATCTTCCTCTGCACCCTCTTCTCACCATCACTCTTCACTTTCTTACTTTCACCACCACTCTTCACTTTCTTAGGGCCCATTATGAAGAAAATCACAAGTTTTAGCGCAAAAAATGCTAAGCGAATTGACGAACGTCTTGTACACAATGAGATGAGACAAAGAGCGATGCGTGGTGACGCCGTGCGTGGGCGGCTGGAGGATGGCTGTTCCCATGGCAACTCAAACGCTCTCACGTGTGCTGGGCGATTTCGTGCATTTTTCAAATGTTTGTGTCTAAAAATTAGTTTGTGAAACAAAGTGAATTGTTATTTTCCAGAAATTTCCAGCATTTTTCAAATGTTCATGTCTCAAAATTAGTTCATGACCCAAACAGAATTTTTATTTTCCGCATTTTTTTTTTTTCGTATCTCAAAGTTAGTTCGTAGGTCAAGGGTGAAATTTTACCTATAATTTTGGTCGGGGATCGAGTTGTACGTGGGTCAATGCGTTCGTGAGTCAAGGGTCTACTGTATTTCTGTTATGATATAGTATATCTTTATGGTTTTGGTTGATAACTTTTTAATAATAAGAAATCCTGCTAAATATGGTTTATTATTATTCGAAGTAAATGAACTATATTATTATACCTACCATAGTTTTAGATATGTAAAACAAAACTTACAGGTATTGTATATAATTTTTCTTTTGCCATTTCCTGATACTGTAATGAAAAAATTTATACCTTAAAGGGTAAAAAATTTAAGTTTTTTTTATTATGTAATGTATCTTAAGAAGTTAAAATGGCAGTTAGACAAAAAATGTCTCCCATAAGTTTTACAAAAATAATTTTTAGTGTAAATCATGAGCAAAATTGTTAGTTTCCTGGCTTGTAATTATTATTAAGCTTGGCTGAAATATACTAATAACAAATTAAAGGAAATCCCTGCAAAATCTTGATATATCATGTATATAATGGAGTCTCATGTAATTCCCGCTGCTCATTCAATGCAATAGTATTTGTTTCTATTTTCACTTTATCATTATTTTTATGTATTTTAAAGTTGAGGACAATTATAGTCTTAATATATGAAGAATACTGGATGTACTATAAGCAAAAAAGGAGATACTAACTAGTTGACAAAAGTAAAGGTCACCCAATATGTTGACCTAGGATGTAGCGCATTAATAGAATCCCAAACCATATGCTACTATGAGTTTACACTGTATTAGATTTGAGTAAAATAAAAGTTTATTGTCATTTGTATTAATTTTTCAACTTGTAAGACAGTTTTTTCATGTGTATAAAGTGTATAATACAAAACTTTCTATTTTCAGTTTGGCCAGAACAAAAAAGTAAACTTGGAGTATGAATTTGTGAATTTGACAGATGAAGAGAAGGTTGATAGCCCTTCAAGTATACATTCATCCAAAGAGAGCTTGAGTATTAGCCCAGCAAAGAGTGTGAACTCTGTCACCCAGATAGTGGCAGGTCTCTCCACTCCCACTGTATCATCAGTTGGGCTGTCATCCACTGGAAATGCAAATGCAGGTATAGACTCACCCACGGAATGTAAAAATCCATCGCCGGGAAGTGAAGATTCCCAAAAAAAGGAAAGCAAGATTTTGTCAGAAGAAAAACACGTTTCTGTAGAAAATTTGTCTGGGATGTTGCAGCAACTTCTTTCAATGGCAAGAGTTATTTTAGCTAAACCACCAAGTGACTCATGCTCATGTGGTCATGTTTGTGGCCGTGGGGGAGGTGGGTTACGAAGTCCTGCATCAGGTCGAGGTCAAGGGTTATGTGGAGTAAGTCGCAGTCCAGGAAATACAAAAAGCCCTCGTAATTGTAGGGTGGGTGCTGTAGGCGCTCAGAGTCCAGGGGGAGCGCACAGCCCCATCTCACAACCAGCTGGTCGCAGTCCCTTAGGAGCCAAGTCTCTCAAGGAGCGCAGCAAACCAGCCTCGGCAAAGAAGTTGATTCCTGATTCTGTGGTAGAGGTAATTTTTATTTCTGGGTAGAAATTTGGTAAAAATTTTATAAGTAAATGTTCAGTATGTGCAGAGCATTCTAATGAAAATAAAGGTGATAGTGAAAGAGTTGAGTAATTGGCAAGTTTAGAGTGCTTGAATTAAATAAGAATGGATTTTAGCTTGTTAAAGTGTGTCTGTTGGAGGCATAATGCTTTAGCTTTTAAACATTGGACAAAAAGGCTATTGAAATGTTATATTATTGCAGAATAAAAGAAAGGTGTTACTTTAGATGTATGGAAATGGTTTGATTGTGAGGGAAAATAAAGAGGGCTTTTGTGAAAACATACATTAGACTGGGCTGCTGTGTTATGGTTGGCTCTGTTTAATTTCTTTATCAGTTGAAAATTGAGAATGGTGGCTGTTGAATGTGTTTAAGGATGGAGAGATGAGTTAAGTTTGAGGAAGAAAAAGAGACAGGTAAAGATTTTGAAAGGGGAAAAAGGGTTGCATGTAAGATGTGTAGTAGCTACTGTTTGTGGGTGATGCAGTGTTAGTTGATAATACTGAAGATAAGCTGCAGAGAAGGGTGAAAGTTTAAAGCATTTTCAAAGGGAAGACATCGTGATGGAATGTTGATGAGGAAACAATATACTGTAAGCACGCGGAAACCAGGAACGTTAGATGACTGAACACTACATCATTTATCATGAGATAATTGAAGCAGTGACTTACAGGTTTTGTGATATGGATTAAGTGTCACAGGATTGGTGAAGCAAGTAATGCTGTTGGAGTATGCTAATAGTATCAGAATGAGTGGAAAGATGGATTAACTTGATATACGTAAATGATATTGTCCTGTTAACAGATTGGAAGAGGTAATGTTTTGAATGTGAATGAACTCTAATTTTGAGTCCAATGCAATTTAACTCCAGTCTAGTTGAACTAATCATAAGTTGTATAAACTATGTGAAAATGATTTTTTTTTTATATTTTAGTTTACATAACCTTGACTATGAATAAAAGTAACTTGAAAATGGATTTTCTTTTTTTACAGATGGATGGAAAAGCTGAGCTGCCTCTCTTAAATTCATCTTCATCACTGAATGCAAACGCTGCAGTTACTGGTCAGGATCAAGGGTCAAAGGTACCAGTAACCAACATTGATAGTATAAAAGGAGTGAAAGTAGTGGGTGGATCTGGAGGTGATGGAGGTGAATTTAGGGTACCCACAGCACCAGCTCCTCGACCAGTTCAAGCACAACAAGCCA
Organism: Macrobrachium nipponense; assembly: GCF_015104395.2. Lineage (NCBI taxonomy): Eukaryota > Metazoa > Arthropoda > Malacostraca > Decapoda > Palaemonidae > Macrobrachium > Macrobrachium nipponense. The sequence continues at coordinate 66,779,915 of NC_087208.1, read as the reverse complement.
GCTTTAATGCTCAGCTTACAGTAAGTGTTTCTCATGTTGTCTGTTGATAACAAATAGTTAGATGATAAGTTTAAAATTTTGTTTTTATAAAAGTAACTTACCAAGTAATTACTTAGCTAACGAATAGCCTCGCACAGCATCCTAAAATTTAAAATATTTGTGTACGAGTGACTGTTGCAATGCGTGGTTGACAGGTTCTGCCCACCGTAGCAGGAACTTGTGAATGACATTAGCCGATAGCACCATTCTTCTTTATGCCGCGCAGCTGACATGATGTTGTCTTACGCTTCCTATGTTCGCCGCTTTCTAGTTGCCTGAAGTTGGTGATGTACTCGCTTTAGCTGATTTTCTTTCTGTGCTGTTTTATTATTTTGGTTGGCTTTACCATTATTAGTTTTGTTCTCTTAGTTAGTTTATCAGTATGTTTATTTCTAGTACTTCCAGTCTTCGCTATTGCAGAGAAGGCTGCAAGACTCTACTGACCAAGTTTTGCTATGATGCACACACGAGGTGCACCAAGTGCAGAGGTCAGGTATGTCAAGAGAGCGTACATGTGATGAGCGTAAGGAGTGGGATGAGAGTAGGTTGAAGTTTTCAGTCCCACCATAATAGGTTGAAGAAAAAATAGGATTAGGAAGGCGGCCGCTAGAGCTGAAGCTAGGGCCTCTGTTAGCAGGGACTCTTCCCCTAGGCCTAAGACTGATAGAAGTTCACTCTTGACGTGGTTCGGAAGTCACGTAAAGCCGTTGGTCCCACTGCTGAATAACCACAGGTTCCATGCAACGTAAAAGCACCATACAAACAAACAAACCTAGGCCTAAGACAGATTCCGGTCTGCCTCTTCCTTCTACTCCTGGGAATAGTCTTTCTCCTATCCTTAACCCTCATTCTTTCCTTCCTGCTCCAGTGCTCAGCTCCCATGCTTCTGAACCCAATGCCATTGCCAGTCTCAAGTCGAGGATTAATAAGTTTGATGTCAAGTTTAATCTAGTTTTAAGTTCTGTCGCGGAGTTGGGAGCGTCCCTTAGGGGCCTCATGAAGTGGAGAAAGTGAGATCTGACAAAGTGCAAAGTGAAGTGTCAGTGGAGGAGGTGGTTCCCTGTCCCATAGGCTCTCTTAGATGAAGGTCAGTGTCCCGCTTCCCTGCTACTGGGAAAAGACATACTGAAAGTCCAAGGGAGGCTGATGGGGTTTGCCCAGGGGCTGCTGTCCCCCCTCTGTCGGTCCTGTTGTTAAGTCAAGTCCCAGGGCATGACTGACTTCTGTTGGAAAGGCTTATCTGTGGATGTACGCTGCTTGTCATCAAGTTCCGACTCAGAGTCTGATCTCGGGCATTGTAGACGCTACAGTAACGCCTCTAGGCCTTTGAAGAGGCATGTGAGAGTTCCCAGTGCCAATCAAGCGGCATATGAACTCTTACGACGCCCTTCCTTCGTGTAGCTTTAGGGTTGACCCTTAGTTTTTGCACCTGTGGGACTTTCCTGTACTGCCTACTCCCAGGGACTCAAAACGTCAGAAGTCCTGTGTTAAGCACTTGTCTCCCAAATGTATGGATGGACGCGCTCCCACTCCCGAGAGCCCAGTCCCAGGGGTGCTCCTATCTCCTACTGTGCGCCCACCACTGACTGCCGCACCACCAGTACTCGCTCCCACTTTGCCTACTCTCACTTCCACACTGCCTGCTTCTGCTCCGTGATGACCGCTCCCGCTCCCACAATGTCTGCTTTCGCACCTGCCCCCTTGGATTCTTCTGCTTCAGGACATCGGCAACAACAGACCTCTGCTACGGAATCAGAAGATCCCTCTCTTTCTCCCCTGAAAAGACAGGGACAATCCCCTAAGATGGCGGACGATCTTTCTCCAGTTTCTTCGGAGGATGAGGAAGAGGGGCATTAAGATTTGGCCCAACTGACTGCATACAAGACCCTGGATTCTTCACTTCTCCTTTGTTGCTGGGCTCTTCATTCATAATGTCGAAGAGTCAGCAGGAACTTGCTCTCCTTCCCAATATGGTACTGTCCACTTCCTCCAGGAAAGCATTGAAGGTAGTCAAGGAGTGGCTGTCAATGAAGAGGAAACAAGGGGAGGCGACATTTGCGCATCTCCCTCTCACCTTATACAGAGTTTCCATAGGCCTTATGACACTGCCAAGGGTTTCTATTCATCGGCGGAGCTGGATCACCTCGTCAAGAGGTTCTTCCTTGACTAGCAGTGGGTGCTCTTGCTAAGAAGATGGAGAATGCCACAGAGATGGTTGACTGTTTCAACAGACATTCTGAGCCTGCTTTTGTGCACAGATAAGGCTTTCCATGATGGCGCAGCAGAGTTTGCATCTCTCTTCACCTTCGGCAAATAGCTGCAGCCCCACAGAAGAAGTCAACGCAGGATCTCCTTACTCAATCGTCTTGCTCCAAGCCTTCTTAGTCTGTGCCCTTTTGTCCAAAGTTTGTCTCTCCACTCCAGCAGCAATCTCATTCAAGACCCCACTCCAGCCTGCACTTCCATCAGAAGTCTGTCACGAAGCACTCTGGCACCAAGTCTCAATCGAAGAAGTGAGCAAGAAGTCCTTTGTGCCCCAGTTGGAGCCAGACTCCTCTAGTTTTGGAAGAGGTGTGTTTGCAGAGGAGCAGAGTCATAGATCATCAGGGTGTTAACCCTTAAACACCTATTGGACGTATTTTACGTCGACTAAAATTGTCTGTTGTGTGCTTAATTGACATATTTTACATCGACCAAAAAAAGTTTTTTAAATATTTGCGTAAAAATAGTTATAGGCCTACTTGGCAAAAAATTTCGAATCGCACGCCTTGAGGGATGCTGGGAGTTCACGGATCATGCTGTTGTTTTGTTTACAAGCGTTACCCAGCCGTGCATGCGCGAATTGCGTTCTTCTCACACCAGCAAGCATCAGTGACGCGTTGTCCGAGAGCGATCTCTAGCCCCATTCATGTTTTGCCGAACTTTTGCGAGTGTAAGTATTTGTGGTGGCACAAGACGTATGTAGAGATATCCCAACGTTGTCTGGAGGGCGAAAGGCGCGTTTTGCCTGTTGGTAGGGATCGTGTGACGCATGTTTTGGACTTGGATGCTGGAGAGAGAGGTACCAAGCACCCAAGATGACCCAGCTTCCCAATGCCATGTTGTGTGGCCTCATCTGGCCAAAAGTGTCTAAGGACTACATCGTGTGTCTCTTACGACCCCTAGGAAGCATTTGGGTGTCCTGAGGGGCATTTGTAGACATTTGGGAGGCCTCCAACAAAAGGACATTGAGGAATATTTGTTGGAGCTCGTTAGAGAGCAGGTCGCAAGTCCTCATTTTGATGGCAGTTGGTCATCTAGTGACAAGGACATCACTCCTGATGTAAGTGATGATGAATATTTGCCCCCAATGTCTGTACGGGAGTCACAGGCTGAAAGTGAGCTTGAATTTAGTGGTTTTAGTGCATAAATATTAAAACAGAAGAATTCTAAATATACGTATTTATTGGCTTCGATGATTTATTTTATATTTTATGATATCTAATTCACAATTTTTTTTTATTAAATGTATTGCATGTACTCATTTCAAATAATTATTAAGTAACCATTAACTATAAAAAAAAAAAAAGCTTCCAAATTTCTGTTTACATCCAGCACTTACGAGTATTGAACGATCGCCAAGCAATCACTTTTCCTAGTACACAGTAAGCCATAAATTTTCATTATCTCTCTTCAACTACTGAAACTACCAAAAAGTATAATAACCATTCATTTCTATTTTTTATTCTATCTTTACCTAATATTTTTTTTATTAAATGTATTACATGAATAAGTTTTTCAATTTACAGCATCCTTTTACCATTAAAATACATAAAGCACAAGGGGTAGATGCTGACCTGACCAATAGGAGAGCAGGATCTTATGGGGAGACTAGCATCAGGAACCAATGGGAGAGCGGGAGGATGGTGGCGAGTTTACTCAGTTGGCGGTGTGGGAGTTTTAAAATTGTTCTCGGTGGTCTGGGTGAATCTCGGGACTTTACAGCAACAACCTTTCGTAACTTGAGCAATTTTCGTATGTAGAACTGTAAAATTTTTCGTATTTGCTTTCGTATCTCGAGTTTTTCGTAAGTTGAGCCTTTCGTATGTCGATGTACCACTGTACTATAGAATTTACTGTACAGTACATTATAGTATTATAAATATACTGTAAAGTGAAAAAAAGCCTAGCTTTAATCCACTGGGTTTCTAGAGTATGTAAAGATATAATAAGGTTTTATACAGTGTACAGGTAGCTGTAGTGTTCAAGTTACGATAATTCGTCTTTCGATAATCCAATTTTATGAGAGACCAAATTACAATAGCCCAACTTTATCCCATCTTCTAGTTACATAAGTTCAAAAACAGCAAAAGAGAATGATAAAAGTATGGTTTTAACATTATACTCGTTGCGTAAACGTGTACAACCATGAACAACCAATCGAGAAACAATTTTTTTTTTGCCAGTACAACTGAATTGGATAACAACATTCGTTTGGCTTTATTTCAATCATCGTACTATAGTACACTATTACCGTAGTTGTTATAAATGACGTTATGTAGAATAGGACTGATAAATTGCGTTATGTAGAATAGGACTGAGATATCTTAATGTAATAACTTTATTCGCTATAGATCAAAGATCAATATAGATCAAAGATCAATTGGGAAATATACTGTTAAATTTACACCTAGTTATAGCTGAAGCTGAGAAAACTGTTCAAGCTGCTAATGACCACTATCGTGCATAGGCAACACGGATAAAACCCCAGTAAACGTATCCCATCAAACACAACCGTAGATGAAATTAAGATAAATTAATTTTAATCAAAACTACTGCGCTTGAAAGAACACATTTTACTGTTAGTTTCATGCCGATATAAGATAAATAATGTAAAGTTTGTATTACGATGATATAATGGAAAATTGAGAATGGAATTACGTAATTTTTTTACTTATATATAAACATGCCTCCAACATAATCTGTTAACAAAAAAAATTAGTTCTCAATCACAATGAGACATATTCAAGTCATATTTCCGCCTAAAAACACGTCATATAAGGAAAAATAACCATGTCTCATAAAAGTCAAGTATCAAGATATTTGTTTATACTAACTAGAAGCAAGAAAATTCCCCCAGAATTGTGTTAAATATGGCAGAACAAACTCGTATTCACCATCAGCTGATTTCCAAACCAAAACATTGGCCACTCCACGGAATACTGTCCTTGATTTACCATAGTATTTTATAATACAAAATGAGAATACTGCATACAATATTATTGGATACAGTGAAGTAATGTATAATTTCTTAAAAGAATTATGGAAAAGATGCATATTTACTTTTTCTTCTGTGCTTATCTTAATTTTCGTCGCTATGCCATCTACGTAGCAGCGGCATCTCGAGCTCGTGTGGTCGTACCTCAATATTTTGCTCGCATAACAAAGCAAAAAATTGACCGAGTTGCAGAGTTATATTTAGTACTTCTATCCCATGGAAAAACAAACAAATTGCAGTGTTGCAAAATCGAATGTTTACACGAGTTTTATCTTTTAAAATCAATTTATGCAACAGTTTTAAATATAATTTGTTATAAAAACGTGATTCAATGATATACAGTAAGTCCTCGGGTTACGCTGGTCTCGACTTACGATGTTTCGTGGTTACGAACGCGCCCCCATAAAAATATAAAAAATAATATTTTGCGTCGTTCCGTCTTGCGCGGTTTAGCGTCGTAAGCAACGTAAACAAACGCGAACTAGTTCCGGGCGCACGGCGGAAGAATACGCTTTGTGGGGGAGAGGACGGCGTCGCTTCGCTACGCTCATTCCTCGCCCATACGCCATTTTGGTTGTTTACACTGCCTCTCTCTCCCTCGTGTTGTATCGTTTTTGTAACTTTTTGCTCTTTGTTATGGCTCCCAAGCGCAAGGCGGACTCTTCTGATGGTAGTGCATCGAAGAAAAGAAAGGCCATCACCATGGAAATTAAAGTGGACATTATAAAGCGATCTGGGAAGGGAGAAACGCCAACAAACATTGGCCGCTCGCTTGGCCTTAGCCGTTCGACCGTTGCTACCACCATTATCAAAGATAAAGAGCGCATCGTTGAACATGTGAAAGGATCTGCTCCTATGAAAGCGACAGTGATAACTAAGCAGCGTAGTGGTCTAATAATTGAAATGGAAAGGTTATTGGTGCTTTGGTTGGAAGACCAAAATCAACGGCGTATCCCAGTCAGCCTTATGGTGATTCAGGAGAAGGCGAAAAGATTGTTTGAAGCGTTGAAAAAAGAAAAGGGGGAGGGAAGTGAAAGTGAAGAGTTTGTGGCTAGTAGGGGTTGGTTTATGCGATTTAAGGCTCGGGCCAATTACCATAACCTTAAATTGCAAGGTGAAGCTGCTAGTGGGGATGAGAAAGCAGCGAGTGAATTTCCTAAAGCGTTGTCTGAGATAATTAAGGAGGGGGGTTATTCTGCTCAGCAAGTGTTTAACGTAGACGAGACAGGTTTGTTTTGGAAACGTATGCCTAACCGCACTTACATCGCCAAGGAGGAGAAGTCAGCACCCGGTCATAAAGCCAGCAAGGAGAGGCTAACTTTACTTCTTGGGGGTAATGCTGCTGGCGACTTCAAACTGAAGCCCTTGTTGGTGTATCAGGCTGAAAATCCAAGGGCACTCAAGGGCATTTGGAAGGGTCAACTACCAGTAATTTGGAAGTCCAACAAGAAGGCATGGGTGACACTTGCAGTGTTTGAGGACTGGTTCGTAAACCATTTTGTTCCAAGTGTGGAGCGGTATTGCGCCTCCAAGGGTATCCCCTTTAAGGTGTTGCTAGTGCTGGACAATGCCCCTGGACACCCTGCCCAGCTGGGAGACTTCAACCCTAATGTCAAGGTGGTTTACCTTCCACCTAATACCACGGCCCTTTTACAGCCTATGGACCAAGGAGTGATTGCTTCGTTCAAGGCCTACTACCTACGAAGGACAATTGCTATGGCTTTACAGGCAACTGAAACCAAGAAGGACTTGACTCTGAAGGACTTTTGGAAATCCTACAACATCCTTGATGCTGTAAAGAACATTGCTAATTCCTGGGAGGAGGTTAAGCAAACAAACATGAATGGTGTCTGGAAGAAAATTTGTCCTCAATTTGTGAATGATTTCCATGGGTTTGAGGACACAGTTCAGCTAGTTGTCAAGAACGTTGTTGCCCTGAGTAAGGAAATCAATTTGGAGATGGAGGTTGATGATGTTACAGAGCTGCTGGAGTCTCATGGTGAGGAGTTATCTGCTGAGGACCTGATACAACTGGAGAAGCAGATGATAGAGGAAGAAGAAGAAGCACCCACCCCAGAGCCTAAGGCTTTCACAAGGCAGGACTTGATAAGAGGTTTTGCAGAGTTGCAGCAAGCGTTGTCAACTTTTGAGGCTCAGGATCCCAACTTGGACAGGTTCACTAGGGTTTCCAGAGGCGTCATGGATTTGATGCAGTGTTACAAGGAGATCTTGGATGAAAAGAGGTCGCTCTCTGTTCAGACTAACCTGGAGCAGTATTTTAAGAAGGTAGAGAGGCCTGCAGGAGATCCTGTACCCTCTACCTCAGCTGCCTCTGCTAATCCAGACTCGCCTGCCCCACAATCTCCAGCACCTTCTGAATGTTCTGCTAACCCAGACTCACCTGCCCCAGTATCTCCAGCACCTTCTGTAGGTTCTGCCTCACCTAAAGACTCACCTGCCCCAACATCTCCAGTAGTATGTTCTGCCTCACCTCAAGAATCACCTGCCTCAGCATCTCCAGTACTAGTATGTTCTGCCTCACCTCAAGAATCACCTGCCTCAGCATCTCCAGCAACTTCTGGAGGTTCTTTTTCTCTTCACTAACCTCCCCCAGTCTCTCCAGCACCGCAGCTTCCTCTCCAGTGTGCAAGCCAATCAAACTAATAAAGGTAAGGAATTGTTCTCTCGTTGTTATTGATAGGTATTTACATTAAATCATGTGGTATTTTTCAATGTTCCGACTTACGCTGAAAATCGTGTTACGACGCATCGTAAGAACGGATCAACGTCGTAACTCGAGGACCCCCTGTAAATTAAAATTTTATTATTCCGGCGCGACGGAACAACCTATTGTCTTCATCATGTGAAGGGCTGTTACAAAGACTTCTAATGGACATGTGTACTGCCTCTGTATCATATTTATGTATAAAAATTTAAAAAAAATACCTGTAATACATTTTTTATACACATTTTAAATACAAATGCATGAAACTTATAACAAAAAGCTGAAGTTTCATTAACAAAATTAGTTATAATTAGCTCCCAAATTAATAGAATATAACTAAGTGAAGTCTTTGTAAATGGATTTTTCGGAATAGCGGCGTACAAGAACGAACATGAAAAAATATCCTCTGATAATGTGGAGGGCAGTTACAAAAGCTGCCTTAATCTGTATCATATTTTTGTACAAAAATAAAAACCCTATGCATAATATATTTCCATACACATTTTAAACTTAAAAGCATGAACATTTATAAAATCGACACATCGATTGCTAAATTTGCACTTTTTTTAACTCAATATTTTCAGAAGAGCAGCAGGCGGCGGCTCACAAGAACGAACATGAAAAAACATCTTCTTTGATAACATGAAGGGCAGTTTCAAAGGCTGTCTTTGTATCATATTTATGTGCAGAAGTAAAAATACCCTATATGTAAAACATTTTTATACATATTTTAAACATAAAAGCATGAACATTATAACTCGACACATCCATAGCTAAATTTGCACTTATTTCACTCAATATTTTCAGCATAGAACAGCGTCAGAGGCATATATTTTACCCAAATACCTATGTAACAACTCGATAAAATTTTTTAATATAATTTTCATAACCTTTATGGTCTGAATGGTATTTCTACAAATGTATGTACTTGTTAGACATAACGGTGTTAGCAGCGCTGTTAACTGAAAATTGTGCCATAAAAATACTTTAAAATACCTTATTTTTTTAATGAATATATTTTATGACAGCCGTAAAACCTATTCGCCGCTAACAATTGGTCCATTACCCGCAGACCGCCTGTAGGAGTCTTTTTCTGTTTGCTACTGTAGAGATGGTAGTTACAGAGCTTCAAAAGAAAGCAACTCACAATCTCCTTGCATAGTCAACCAACTGGCCTAAGGGGACTAATCGTGCGCCTTCAATTTCTTTTGCAGCAAGAACCTCATTACTTCTTCAACCTCATCCTTTTCGAGGTGGCAAAGGAAGAACCCTACTTCGACCAAGAACGAACCCACATTCTATTAGACCAACCGGCAATAAATCTGTTACTTGACTGTCATCTGCCAAGTGGGAATCCAAGTGAGGAAAGATGGGAAAGAAGATCAGTCGAACCATGGGTGAAGACAGTGCTCAGAGAAGGTTATTTGATCCTTGTTGAGGAAAAATCCCCTTTAGCGTCTTGTCCAATTGACTTCAAGGCGTATTCAGAAAACTCAGCTCTGTCAAAGGAGGTTTTAGACCTCAAGAAACAAGCGATAAAAATGGTAGAAGACACTTCATCGGAGGGATTCTACAACAGACTTTTTGTCGTTCCTAAGGCATCAGGAGGTTGGAGGTCGATCCTGACCTTAAGTGCTCAGAACTCTTATTTTTAAACAACAAAGTTCAAAATGCAGACGAACAAGTCAGTCCTTTCGGCTATTCATCAGTGAGATTTAATGGTAACCATCGATATGGAAGATGCGTACTTTCACGTTCCAGTTCAACCAGAATCCAGAAAGTACCTGAGATTTATGTTCTGGGACCAGGTCTTTCAAATCTGGGACTGTGCTTTGGCTTGAGCTCAGCCCCCAAGTCTTCTCCCATTTGAGAAGTGTACAGAGGACTTAATAAAAACTTCAATTGGTGTAAGATTTAGGTCTACTAGTAATAAATCAAGAGAAGTCACAAATATCCCCAACTTTAGTCTGGGGATGAAGATAGACTCTCGAGTTTTTCAGGTTTTTCTGTCAGACAAGAGAATTCAGTTTTGCATCCAGAAAGTTCAGCATTTCATCGATCGCTAGTTTTGCTCAACCAACGACTAGATGAGTCTCTTGGGAACCCTCTCCTCCATTGAGATGTTCATTCCATTGGTAAGACTACATGTGAAGCCATAACAGTACCTCCTAAATAGCCAGTTGGAACAGAAAGATCCCCCCCAGATTCGTTTGCCTTCCCTATCACTCAAGAGATGAAACAAGACTTTCTATGGTGGTTAGGAGGAGGAAGGTTTCTAGTTGGAAAGTTGCTCCTTCAGCTGAACCTGAACCAAATGTTTTCCGACGTATCGGATTTGGGTTGGGGAGCGATTTGGGAGATTTGGAAGTCGTGGGGACTTGGTCTCAAGAGGAGAGGGAATTTCACATAAACATCAAGGAGCTGAAGGCAATTCAGTGACCCCTTCAATACTGTGCACCAGTGACATGCTACTCAGTTGTTGTGGTTCACTCAGACATCACGTCCACACTGGCCTACATTCTCAATCAGGGAGGGACTCACTATTTTCCTCTATTGAAGCAGCCAGAGATCTCCTCTGGACCCAGAGCAACCAGGCACAGATTCTCACTTGATTTGTTCAGGGTAAGTTGAATGTTATAGCAGATGTGTTGAGCTGTCACAAATAGGTTTTACCCACATAATGGTCACTGAATCCACAGGTGTGCACCGACCTGTGGAAACGGTGGGGAAGACCATTGGTAGACCTGTTTGCAACATAAAGAAATTATTGACTGCTCCAGGTTTGTTCCATGTATGAACAAATGAAAAATTTAGAAAATTATTTTTATTTTTCATAACTAACAAACCTGGGTTGGAAGAATAACTGAGATGTCTCGAGGCCCAGGTTGGGTCGGTGGGGTCGGTGGCTGTTCCTCATAACTCCTAACAGGACAGATGCCACCAGTTCTTTGCATATACAATTCTATTGAAATTTTTACCGTTTCCAGCTGATGCTAGAAGATATATCCTGATGTTAAGACCACTGGTTTGTTAGTTATGAAAAATACAAATTATTTTAAATATTTGTCATTTTATATTTCAGTACAAAATAAACTAGAATTTTTATATATAAAACCATGAACTTAACATTAGAAATACTAGTAATTAAAGGTGCAGATTCAATCCAAACAGAATTGAAGGCACAAATTCAATGCAAAAATGATACTGTGAACAATGCCTTGGCAAACATATTTGAATCAACTGCCCTGGACCAGTACCATACGATGAAACACTTGGAGTAATGTTACGAACATAAGCATGACAGAGTTCAAAAAAATGTTAAGCTTTTAAATTATTTTAAGCATTATCTTGCATTATTTTTCATATTTCAATAGGTATTTATATTTGTGATTTTGTTTTTAGTTGATTTTTCACTTGATGGACTTTCAGTATTTTAATTAAGTAAGCTGAATTTTATTTTTCCATATTTTTATTTACATCTAAAGCTATAAAGTTGAAACTGACAGAAGTTGAAGCAGTAATTAAGCAGTATGTATATCCATATGTATGTAATGTACTAATTAGATTCATATTGTATTGTACTGTCCAATTTAAGAGATTGGGGTGGGTAATCAATCATATTTAGAAAATCTAAATGGGATTGGTGTAGGAAATCCACCATAGCAGAAAACTTGAAAAGTTTTGTTGAAATAGAGTGCACCTTATACAGTTTGTTTATTACCATGTACAGCTATCGGAATAATTGTACAGGCAGTTCCTGGTTATATGCGGACTTTGTTAATGGTGATCTGGTTTTATGGCACTTGTCTAACGCCATAAAATCGGTGATGTATGGCGCCATAACAGGCCGAGTTTCGGTTATCAGTGCCATAAGGTGCTGATAATTGAGTTATGGCAACAAACCTAACAGAGGTGCCATTAACCGGTTATCGGCGCTATAAATCATCGCGCTTCGGTTAATAGCGGTTTTTGCTTATGAGCATCCCGCTGAGAACAGAACCCCCGCTATAACTGGGGACTGCCTGTACGTTGTTTTTTCCTGATTTCTGTTGTTCTTGACTGGTTGTCTTGGCTAAAATAGTAATTTCTTCTGAAGAATGTAATGGATCAAGTGTATGGCTGCTGGTTAATATGTGACTCTTAAATTACAGAAACTTTTACCACAGTACAATAATCGGCCTGGAAGGAGAGTGTTACGAAAGAGTTTTGTTGTTCAGCGACAGCTACCCCTTCTTCCTAAAGCTCGGGCACAACCTGCGGGGGTTATAGCCATGAAAGTGCTTCCACGTGTTATTCAGGTTAGTTTCCATGTTTTCTTTTAATAGTTACTGATGTGTTTGTGATGCAGTCCCATTATTTATTTATATTGTATCCTCATTAGTGAATGAGTGCAGATTGTAGATACTTCATTTCCAAATAAGAACTAGAACAACAAATGCTTACTGGTTGGTAGCAGAGTGTATGCTTATGACTGACAGCCATTTTCACATCAGTTAGAACCTCACTGTCTTTCCTAGGGTACCGGTAGCTGATTTCAGTCATAATTTATTACTTGGTGTTTTTGGCACATTTTTACATGCCATTTTCTGTTGCTCAAGCATTTTCATATATGTGGTTGGTAAGTTATAATTTACTGACATTCTCTAGTAGGTAATGATTACTACCAGTTATTGCACTGTTTCCCTTGTTTTTGTAGTTTTCATTTACCATATATTTCTGTGTATGTATAAGACGACCTTTAGATAAGACAAGGCAAATTTTCATAGATTTAGTATAAGATGACTTCTAAATTACAGAACCGAAATGTTTTTTGGAGAAAATGATTATTTGCAAAAGTTAAGCAGTACAACTACTATATAATAATGATGACTTAAATAATGGTTGTTTTGCTAGTTGTTATATCCAATTACAGTATTACTGTTACTATTATCATATTCTTCCTGTATTACAGAGTATAAACATTGTCATGTACGCCATTTGCATTTGATATTGTTTACATTTTGAAAATTTTGGCTGATTAAGTATTATTGATATTTTATTTCCATTAGTTGTTAGAAGAGATATAATTCAGAGATACCTTTTCTTGTAAATTAACAAAGTTTGGTTGAAAACATGCTCATATTACTTCATTGTATAAGCATTAGGTATGATTCCTCCAGTTCCAAACATCACTTTTGCTTGGCCGTTATATTAGTTTTATTCAGCCCTGGCTATAACCTGCAGCTTTAATGTACCAGTATTCTTTCTGGAGATCTACATTGCATGTGGGATGAACAAAAAGGATTTGATTTTTAGTTATGGAAGCCACCATTGAGGAATGGGCAGGTTTTAACAATTTAATGAAGCTTTTAATAAATGCTCGATAGTTACGGTAAATGATGTCAGCAGTTAGCTGTTTCTCAATTCGGTTGTATTTGTCAATAAAGGTTTACAATTGCTTCAACCAGAACCGGAGAGAGAGAGAGAGAGAGAGAGAGAGAGAGAGAGAGAGAGAGAGAGAGAGAGAGAGAGAGAGAGAGAGAGAATTATTGTACACAATTATCGTTCATATAAATGAATTGTTCTAGACAGTTACAAACAGCTTTGTGTGCTGCCTCCTTTGATGTTTGCTGCAATTTTGTTATAAAAGCATGGTGGAACGTGAAAATAGAAAGTGTCATAAAATCATTTAAAAAATGCCATAAATGGTACCGAAGATGATTTGTATGATAGTGATTACGAAGCTGAAGTTGACTTGCTAGAACCAGACTGGAATCCGTATGATGGTGGTATTGTGATGAATCTTGATATGTGTGTGAAACTTTGAATGAAAAATGAATATTATGTTACCCTAAATGTTATTACTTCCATAGTTACACTATCATTGAAATTTCTGAAAGGTAAGAAAGATAAAAGATTGCTGAGAGCACAACCGTAATGCAATGTTTGCATTTTTTCAGCTGGGATCCCAGATAAAAGTTGTTTTCATTGATAAAGAATTATTCTTCAAATAGGCTGTTTCTTATGAAGATATGCCAATATTATAAAAAGTAAAAATGGTTTTATTGCCTTTATTATCAGTTTATTTTATAATGTGAATCTTCATGTATTTTGGTGGTTATCGCACCGAGGCCAGGCCTAGCCTACCGATACACATCTTAGAATTCAAGGTTTGATTTTTAGAATTGTCGTTTAAGACGACCCCCATTTTACAGGTGAATTTTAGGGTTTAAAGGTAGTCTTATGTGCGGAAATATACGGTAATTAAATCTTTAGTAATAATTTGTCTTGGCTCTCGATATTATATATAGCTAAGGGATGCTTTGCTAAAACTAGCATACCGTTTGTTATATGCTTCACTGTCTTCTGTTGCCGATGTATGTCAGGGTTTTGGCATCTCATCTTAATGGACCTTGATTAATCAGATTTTGTTGCATATTGGATGTGTTGTTGAGTCTGAAAAACCAAAAACTTATATTTTGTACACTTCTGTTTTTGTTTTGCAAATAAAGTATCAATGGTTATTTTTTTCTCATATATTAAGAGTTCTGATTACAGTAAGCTCCTTGTTGGATGAGTGGTTTACACTCTCGCCTACCAATTTGGTAGTACCGAGTTTGATTACCCACTCTGCCAACGTGGAGTCAGAGGAATTTGTTTCTGGCGACTAGAAATTAATTTCGCAATATTGGTGCTGTTAACTAAAGATTGGTGCCGCTAGCCAGAGGTTGGTGCCGAAAATCCAGTTAACAGCATCACTAAACAAGCAGCGTAAAACCAGCTAGCCATTAAATGATGCCGCCATCAACCACAGGCTGCCTGTACTGCAAATTGTTGGTAATCAAATTATGAAATTTCCTTACATGAGTTTTTAAGTGGGTTTGTTTTATTTTGTGAGCACATACTCGCCATTTCTAAGACCTGGGGTTAAAAGAAGTGTAATAGAAATAGAGAATTATTGTTAAAGGTATAAAACCAGTTCTTTACATTGATATTTTTAAAGTGATTGCACCATGCTCCTATGTTCCATTGTGCAAGCATACACTCTGAAATTCTAAGATTTGTGTTTAAAAGACGACTAAAGAAGTTATTATTGTTATAATTATTATTATTATTATTATTATTTTTTTTTTTTTTGCTCTATCACAGTCCTCCAATTCGACTGGGTGGTATTTATAGTGTGGGGTTCTGGGTTGCATCCTGCCTCCTTAGGAGTCCATCACTTTTCTTACTATGTGCGCCGTTTCTAGGATCACACACTGCATGAGTCCTGGAGCTACTTCAGTGTCTAGTTTTTCTAGATTCCTTTTCAGGGATCTTGGGATCGTGCCTAGTGCTCCTATGATTATGGGTACGATTTCCACTGGCATATCCCATATCCTTCTTATTTCAATTTTCAGATCTTGATACTTATCCATTTTTTCCCTCTCTTTCTCTTCAACTCTGGTGTCCCATGGTATTGCGACATCAATGAGTGATACTTTCTTCTTGACTTTGTCATCAACGTCATGTCTGGTCTATTTGCACGTATCACCCTATCCGTTCTGATACCATAGTCCCAGAGGATCTTTGCCTGATCGTTTTCTATCACTTGAGGGTTGGTGCTCGTACCACTTATTATTATTATTATTATTATTATTATTATTATTATTATTATTATTATTATTATTATTATCATCATCATCATCCTTTCAAATCGTACGTGATGGAGGCTGACAGTTGCCACCTAGGCCTATCAGTCTGCTTGTTGCCACCAATTGCTTGTTTCTTATTTGTTCCTACACGATATACAAACCCTCGGTCCTTTACATAAGGAATTACTTTTGGCGTAGCTGGAATTACGCCCGTTAAATTCTTGAACAAGGTGGTTAGGCAGTAACTACCATGTGACAGACGGGTAGGCTAGCCTGCCCGGATGTAAACACTCCACTTTGCTTTCAGCCGTCTTCCGATGAAGATGTGTGTTTGCGAGCTCTTGCTGACTGGTTGTTGATCATTTTTACCCGGTGGGATCTTTCTGGTTTATTTTTGTTTTTTAAATAAATATGTATATACGGTGTTTGATATTAATATTTAATAAAATTAATATACAAACCCACTTTTTGTGATAGCCTTTATAGCCGCCTTTCTACTTTGTGTTAAGAGTCGGTGGCAAAGGTATGCCAACATATTATTTACATTCTTTCGCCCTTTAACGTGAGGATGAGATATGTATTTAACTTGAGGATGAGACATGTATTTAACTTGAGGATGAGACATGTATTTAATGTGAGTGATGTTGATCCTGTAACGAGACATGTATTCATCCGAAAATTACGCTTACACTTGGGAATTACCGAAGGGAACTTAAAAGGTTTGCCCTTGTTTTGTTTTTAAGGTAATTTCCCTTCTCCTTCATCCTTTCACTTACTATCGGACGAAGATAGAAGAAGGGGCGTGTGGTGTTGATGTTTGGGGATCTCCTCTTACTTGGATGCGAGAGGAGTATCCTTATTACTTTAATAATTTTTTTCTTATTTTACAGACTAACAGTGGTGATTGTGTTTACAGCAGTATTGGTTGGATATCTCTCTGTATTGGCTATCCTAACCTTGGAATTGTACCTGTGACTCGTAGCATGTTGTGATATCGATCCTTGAGTGTGTGTACTGATCCCCTGCTGATAATCATATTCATTTACCACTACTACCTTGGAGTTACGTCACTGGACGAAGCTTTCGCACTGCCCTGTGATGTTTATCTATTCCTGATGGTAGAAGTCTTGCAGAATTTGGAAGAATCGAAGAGAAAGAGAGCTCGTCAAGTGTCGTCATCCTCTTTGAGATCATCATATTTTCATGTCTCCACCCCTTTGCCTTCTAAGGCTTTGCAGTAAAAGAGAAGGTGGTCTTCCCCCCTAAGAAGTCTCGTCACAGGACTTCTAAGGGTCTGTCTCGCTCCGGTGAGACAGGTGGGTCTTCCACTGGTCCTCCCGTTCCTCCGGGAACGGGTCCCGTCTCTCCTTCCTCAGGGAAGAAGACGGGGACCATGGAGGTACCAGCCACCGCTGCTACATCCTCTCCCGGCTCCAGAGGTTCCACCTCCGGACCGCGAACTATCTCAGCCACTCGCAAGCCACCGAGTGTACGGTCACCTACGGATGACCGTGCAGCCAAGGTCCAGACTGCTGAGTACGCTCAATGTGTCAGGACCCAGGCACGGAGCAGAATGACGGTAAGAGTCGCTCAGGTGACTTTCGCCAGACCGGTGATTGCTCTCGCAGCGATCGTCCGGTACCCAGGGTTGACGTGATGTTCCCGCGGGACTGTGCACGCAGAGACTGGTGGAAGCTGCCCATCCAGCCCTCTTGAGAGGTTTCAGCCATGACGAGGACTTGGAAGAGTTGTAGGACGGTATCGGCTGTCTCCTGTCAGGTGCACGCTCAGCCCCACCCAGACGACGGTCGCGTGACCGACCAGTTTCGGTGGTGGCAGATGCTTCGCCTGCCAGGAAGAGTTTTGTAACCCTCCTTGAGGAAGAGTTCTCTCCACTGCTGCTCCCGCAGGTCCCTCCGGAAAGGTGCAGTTGGGCCGTGTTGCTACTGCAACTGCCCCAACTCCATCCTGGATGGAGGACCTGTCTGTTGTCCTGAAGAAGCTGGCGAAGAGGAAGTCCAGGAGGAAGAGGAAGGTGTTGTCGTCTTCTGCCGCCTCTTCCCCTTCGACTTCCAAGGCCCCCCAGCCGAGGAAGAAAAAGGTGACCTGGCCTCGCCCTAAGAAGTCTTGCACAGAGACTTCTAAGGGTCTGTCTCACTCCGGTAAGACAGGTGGGTCTTGAACGGGCCCCATCTCTCCTTCCCCAGGGAAAAAGAAGACAGGGACTGTAGGGGTATCGGCTACCACTGGTACCTCTGCTCCCGGGTCCAGAGGTTCCACCTCCGGACCGGGAACTGTCTCAGCCACTCGCTTGCGAGTGTCACCCAGTGTACGGTCACTTACGGGTGACTGTGCAGCCAAGGTCCAGACTGCTGAGTACGCTCACTGTCAGGACCCAGGCACGGAGTGGAAAGGATGGTAAGAGTTGCTCAGGTGACTCTTGCCAGACTGGCAATCGCTCGCGCAGCGATCGTCCAGTGGCCAGGGTTGATGTGATGTTTCCACCAGACCGTTCACGTAGCGAGGCTGAGAAGAGGTCCCCCCTGGTCACCGGGTCCAGCCTTGCCTGGACCTGGTACCGTGGCGCATCGAGAGGATGGTGCTCGCTCTCACTGCGTTAAAGGACACTGCCAGTCACCCGACCGTTGCTCCCACCGGGACCGGACGGCTCGCACGACTGGTAGCAGCTCCCCTGACGCATGAGACCGACGCAACTGTCCTCGGTCCAATGCTTCTCCGCAAGGAGACCGCTGGTCCAGACCTGCAGCTCGATTGCCACCGTGGGTTGGTGATTGCCTGCAGTTCTCCCAGCCTACCGGTTCTGCTGGTAGGCAGGGTAGGAGCACTTGTAGCAGCTCCCCTGACGCATGAGACCGACACTCCGTCCTTGGTCCAGCGCTACTCCGCAAGGAGACCGCTGGTCCAGACCTGCAGCTCGATCACCACCTTGGGTTGGCAATCGCCTGCAGTCCTCCCAGCCTACTGGTTCTGCTAGTAGGCAGGGTTGGAGCGTCAGGTCTCTCTCACCTGTCCCTTCAACCTCCTTGGGCTACACTGCGAGGAACGAGGGGAACAGGAGTGACTGTGATGAATGCACTTCTTACTGTCCGGCCACGAGCCTGTTTCGGTCTTGGGACCAAACAGATCTTACGCTCAAGTGGTTGGAGGAGATCGTGGGGTCTGGCGAGGACGATGACACTTTCCTAGACTCACGGAGTAACCATCACTGCTGTTCACGTGATGGTCATGCTGGACTGCGCACGCGGAGACTGGTGTGGGCTCCCCCTTCGGTCCTCTTGAGAGGTTTCGGCCTCGACAAGGACTGGGACACATCGGAGGACGGTATCGGCTTTCTCCTGTCAGGTGCATGCTCAGCCCCACCCAGACAACAGTCACGGTGGCGGCAGACGTTTCGCCTACAGTACGAGCTTCGTAACCCTCCTCGGGAAAACGTTTTCTCCAGACGGTAACTTTTTCCTAGACTCGGAGCGGCCATCACCGCAGGTTGATGGCTGCCCGTAACTCGCTTCTCCAACTACTAGTTCTACTGGCAAGGCGAGCGAGAGCGTCTAATCTTCCTCCCCATTCCCTCTCTTCCTATGGCTGCAACGGGAATGGGAGGAATCCTGCAGAGCGTTCTCCGTAGGATTCCGCGTCGGGGACTGCGTTCTGCGAGGGACCTTCGGGTCGTACCGGACGTAAGTCCCTGTCATTGAGGAAGGATCTTGCCCATTCCTCCTCAATTTCTACGGGAATCGGGAAGACCAACACCCCGATGATCGTCTGACGAAATTCGGGGGGTTTCGCCGAGTGCTTAAAATTCTTTGGAGTTTCTAGCACTCTCCGAGTGTTTTTGTCTTCTATGATCTGCAAACACTTGGGGGAGACCACGGTCCAGAGTGGACGAGACGAAAATTCCTGATAATTGTTACTACGATAATCGGGAATCGTGCCGAATGCTCGATTTCCTTGAATTTCTAGCGTTTGAAGGAAGTACTGCTGCTGAAGGAAGAATATCTTGGAGGGACTCAGCCTGGATGGACCTGACGGTCCATCACCTCAGTAGGCGGTCAACCCCAAGATAGAGAAGAACGGGCAATAACAGTCAGTCCTCCTCTCTTTTTTCCCCTTTACTTCTTGGTTATACCAGAATGAAACAAGGAAATAAGAGGAATTCGGTGGAGTTTACTCCTTGGAATTCAAACCCAAGAGACTATGTTTTTGGTTCAATCCTAGGATTTTACCGAACATACGTCAATCCGTTCAGGATGGATAGCACCGAGAGTTTGAATGCGGTATCCTGTTATCACCGGGAAAACTTCACCTTAACTCTCTTCATTAGAGAATGAAGGTCGGCTTCCAGTCCTTATTCTTGTTCCTTGAATGGAAGAGAATTTAGGCTGGAGGTCTATGTACAGGAACCTACAATTATACTATGTATATTTTTCTCACAACATTTTTCTGTTATCAGTTGAATTGTCCGAGGTGTAGGAACATACTGTAGTTAACTCTACGGGTATGTGACCGAGACGAATAGTATCTTCTTAATTGAACTACAACTCAGGACTGCCTTGCAAGCCTCCCAAGAGTTACCGGTTTCGATTTTGAGATAATAGTGGTATTGTTTACAACAACAACACCACAGCATTTGCATTCACTGAAATCAGTTTTGGTTAACCCTTAAACGCCTATTGGACGTATTTTACGTCAACAAAAATTGTCTGTCGGGTGCTTAATTGACGTAAAATACGTTGACACTAAAAAGTTTTTTAAATATTCGCGGAAAAATAGTTATAGGTCTACTTGACAAAAAATTTGAAATGACGCGCCTTGAGGGATGCTGGGAGTTCACGGATCAAGCTGTTGTTTTGTTTACAAGTATTACCCAGGCGCACATGAGCGAATTTCTTTCGTCTTGCACTAAAATCATCAGCAACACTTCTCAGAATTTATTTCGTTACTTTGTAGTAATTTTTGCACAGTTTTATATTAGCCGTTACATAGAGTTTTATATATGAAAATGTGTGCAATTTCATGTAATGTAAAATACCACAAAAAACAACCCATGGTTGTAGCTTTTATCAGTTTTGAAATATTTTCATATAAATCATGATGTGCCAAAATTTCAACCTTTGGTCAACTTTGACTCTACCAAAATGGTCGAAAAACGCAATTGTAAGCTAAAACTCTTACATTCTAGTAATATTCAATCATTTACCTTTATTTTGCAACAAATTGGAAGTCTCTAGCACAATATTTCAATTTATGGGGAATTTATGGAAAAAAAAATTTCCTTATGTCGGCGCAGTAACTCTTCCGAAAAAATCATAAATTTTTTCGTGCGACTGTCGTAATGTTTGCACCATTTTAAATTAGCCGTTACATAAAGTTTCATATATGGAAATATGTGCAATTTCATGTAGAATACAACTAAAAACAATCCATGGTTGTAGCTTTTATCAGTTTTGAAATATTTTCATATAAATAACGATAAGTCCCAAAATTTCAACCTTCGGTCAACTTTGACTCGATTGAAATGGTCGAAAAACAGAATTTTAAGCAAAAACTCTTACATTTTAGTAATATTCTATCATTTACCTTTATTTTGTAACAAATTGGAAGTCTCTAACATAATATTTCGATTTATGGTGAATTTATGAAAAAAAAAAAATTTTCCTTACGTCCGTGCGGTAACTTCAGAAAAAACCAGACATTTTTTCATGCGATTGTCGTATTGTTTCCACCATTTTAAATTAGCTGTTACATAAAGTTTTATATATGAAAATGTGCACAATTTCATGTAGAATACATCTAAAAATAATTGAAGGTTGTAGCTTTTCTCATTTTTGAAATATTTGCATATAAATCACGATAAATAGAAAAAAACCATGTTCGGTCAAATTTGACTCTATCGAAATGGTCGAAAAACCCAATTGTAATCTAAAACTCTTACAGTCTAGTAATATTCAGTCATTTATCTTCATTTTGAAACAAATTCGAAGTCTCTAGCACAACATTTAGATTTATGGTGAATTTAAAAAAAACTTTCCTTCCCTCCGCGCTCCGATTCTCCGCCGCAAATCTCCGAAATGCGTACGTCGCATTCTCGTAATATTTGCTCCGTTTCATATTAGGCGTTTCATAGAGTTTTATATATGAAAATGTACACAATTTCATGTAGAATACAACAAAAAATAATTGAAGGTTGTAGCTTTTCTCATTTTTGAAATATTTGCATATAAAAAAGATTATAAAAAAATTCGACATTTGGTCAAGTTTAACTCGTCCGAAATGGTCGAAAACTGCAATCGTAAGCTAAAACTCTTACAGTATAGTAATATTCAAACATTTATCTTAAGTTTGAAACAAATTGGAAGTCTCTAGAACAATATTTCGATTTATGGTGAATATTTGAAAAAACATTTGTTTACGTCTGTGCGTTACGAATTCATGCATCATTTTGTGATAATATTTTCTCTGATGTTGCTTTGATTGTTTTACAATGTGTTATACGTATACCAAAATGATTGCAATTTAGTGTACAATACAATGGAAAAAAATTAACTTGTTAGTTTTAACCGTTTTGCTCACAGCGCGATTTGAAATTTTGTTTTCGCGCTATCATATATCGCATTATTTATACATGATAATGATATTTTTTTTCATTTCTGATGGTTTCATACTAAACTTCAGGCAATGAAAAAAAAGGTGCCATAAATGTACTCTCATTCTTGAAAAGTAAGCACGCTGTGATTTTTTGAAAAAATATTTTTTTCCGAGTCGGTGCTCACTCGGAGACCCGCCCAGCATAAGGGAGACAATTTTTATTATACCCATTCGGCGTTAAAGGGTTAACTTTACAAAAAACATAGGATGATTTTTTTTTTTTTTTTTTTTTTTTCAAAATTTCCATTTCTTCACCACTTTCGATTTTGTGTTTTTGTAGTATGAATTGGATCTTCCTTTTTGCTTACTCCTACTAAAGGCTTCTTTACTCCTACTGAAGGCTTCTTTAAAAATTAACTATCCAAGGAAGATTGCTTCTGCCTACTTTTCACAATGTTCCTGAAACGACTCAGGCCAACGTCATCGAACTGCGCAACCATACGACCTGTGTAAGCCTTTTTGGGGTGTCTCTTTTCTATAAATGATTGCACTTTATGAAAAGCAGCTAGAGCATCCTTAATTTCTGCTGTTGTCATAGGGCCGTCCTCCTCCTCCTCGCCGCTGCTAGAGAACTCTTCTTGAACAACGTTATGTTGCGTGGCCTCCAACTCCTTCAGGTCATCCGTCGTAAGCTCCTCTTGGTGCTTCTCGAGAAGGTCGTTGATGTCGTCCTCGTCGATGACCAGCCCCATGGACTTGCTGAGTGCAATGATCTCATCAAGATCTGGTTGTGAAACAGTTTCAGGATCGTCAACTGTTCCTGATTCTGCACCAGCTTAGCCCACGTCGAATCCCTTGATGTCTTGGGCGGATACAGCATCAGGCTTTGAACAAAAAAAAATTAACAGTAGCTATATTTTTTTTATATAGAAAAAGCATACGACACAGCGTGGAAACATAACATCATGCAAAAACTCCACTCCAAGGGATTAAGAGGACACTTACCAATATTTATTAAGAACGTTTTAACAAACAGAACTTTTCAAGTAAGAGTTGAAAATTCCTACTCAGTAAGCTATAAACTTGAAGAGGGCATCCATCAAGGTAGTGTCTTGAGCTGTACATTGTTTGCTTTAGCAATTAATGACATTACTATAAATTTACCAAGTGGTGTAAAAAGCAGTTTATATGTTGATGACTGCTATTTACTATACGAGTAGCAATTTGAGACATGCTCAAAGAGTTCTCAATACTGCCATTCCAAATATATGTGGTTGGACAAATTCAGTTGGATTTAAATTTTCTACTGATAAAACAAAAGCAATCATCTGCAAAGACAAAAGATGGCTGAAAAACCGAACAATCAAACTTCACCTTTTAGCACTGAAATACAATTTTGTACTAAAACCAAATATCTAGGAGTGATATTTGATCAACATTTAAATTGGAAAGATCATATCAAATACATTAATGCCAAGGGCATCAAAGCCCTAGCCATATTGAAAAAGTTATCACGCGCTAATTGGGGATTAAAAAGAGTCATTTTATTAACAATATATTAGGTAACAATCTTATCCATAATAAATTACTGTTGTCCAATATATTCATCTGCCTCAGAATCTGCATTAAAAACTCTCGATACATTGCACCATGAAGGCATGCGACTGTGCACAGGAGCATTCTGATTGTCCCCAACAAGCTCACTTCTGGTAGAGTCAGGTGTGTTGCCCTTGAAACATCACCCTAATTTAATAACAATACAAAAAGGTCTTTCACTACAAGCAGGATCATCAGCAGCAGACTGCTTTTAAAATTATTATCCAGAAACAGAAGTTCATAGTACGTTCTAGCTCTTTCCCAAAAAGAGCTAAATACCTAATGAACTTACATAACATAAATCCAATTTTTCAGATACCAATTGTCACCACCATGGATGTTAAAATGAATAAAAATATGTACCACCCTATCTTACCTACTTAAAAGACAAATGACTAATACAGAAATATACCGCCAACATGCTTTGGAGCACATTAGAAGACAAGGAGACAAATTCATAGTATATACAGATGGGTCCAAAAATAATATTGGAGTAGGAGCATCTGCATGTTTGAGAGATATATTAATCAAAAGAAGCCTACCTTTAATGTCATCAGTATTTACTGCCGAACTCACAGCCATACAAATGGCTCTTGATATAATATCTGAGAAAAAAGCAAGTATCTCTATTATTTTCAGTGACTCACTTAGTGGTATAGATGCTATAAGTCAGTATAAACCAGTAAACCAAATAATACAAGAAATGCAAATGAAAATTCATCAACTCCTCCAATCGGGATTATCAATGTAAATATGATGGATTCCAGCACATGTGGGGATAAAAGGAATTGAAATTCAGGCTCTGCTGCCAAATTAGCCTGCACTATCTCTCCAACAGTTACACATTCCCCAGTGTCAGACTGGATAACATCTGTCAAACCATTGATATACCAAGATTGGAAAAGAGAATAGTCCTTAGTGCCAACCACAAATAAGCTTAAACGTATAAAAACTGAAATGTATGCATGGAGGACATCTTCACAAAAAGAAAGATCAAAAGAGGTAATCCTAACAAGGCTGTATAGGACACAAGATTCTCGCATGGTCACTTGATGTGTCAACATCACATGCTTGACGTGGTTCGGAAGTCACATAAAGCCGTTGGTCCTGTTGCTGAATAACCACTGGTTCCATGCAATGTAAAAGCACCATGCAAAAAAAAAAAAAAAAAAAAAAAAAAAAAAAAACCACATGCTGACCCAGTGAAGTGTAATAGATGTCAAGCAACCGTAACAGTGCAACATTTACTTGTTGAATGCCCAAATTGGACCCAACAAAGATCACTTCATCTACGGAATTCGAAAATGAAAGGTATTCTTGCTGAAAGCAAAGATTTTTCAATTAACATCATCATAAATTTTTAAAATAAAACAGGTTTCTTAAATGAAGTCTAATTTTTTTTCCCTCAGGATTAATCCCTGAGGACCAGCCCGAGAAGAGTACTTAAGACTCAGAGGTCTGGAAAAACTAAGCCCTATTAATAATAATAATAATAATAATAATAATTAATTTGGAGATGCATGTTTTGTAAATTAATGAGCATAATGAACAATTGCAGCACCGTTATTCACAAATGCAGTAAATTTTAAACAAAGTAATAGTAAGGTTGCCAGTTTTGGATATTGCTTTTGCCTATTCCAAAAGTTTTGCAGCCCGTCCGTTACTATTTGTTTCTTTGGCCACAGCTCCAACCTATAGCTTAAATACAAGTGTACTTTTATAAGATTTTCTCTAGCATGAAAGATGAATAAAAGTTCACTTGAATTTTACTTATGGAAGTTTCTGTTGAGAATTGGTAGGGTTTTAAAAGGTTAACAACTGTAAAGCAACTCTTGATAAATGTTCCACAGTTATGGGTAACTAACATTGTCAGACAGTTGATTCTCGATTTGGTTGTTTATGCTGGTACTTTTTGTTGTGTAATCAAGTGTTTTTGTACAAGTAACTTACCCAGCAGATATATACTTAGCTATAGACTCGGTCGTCCCGACAGAATTTCAAAACTCGCGGCACACGCGACAGGTAGGTCAGGTGATCCACCATTCCCGCCGCTGGGTGGCGGGGTCTGGAACTATTCCCGTTTTCTAAGCCATAATTTCTCTGTCGGTTGAACGGACAACACCTATTGTTCGTTCCTCCATCTTGGATTTCAACTCGTTTGCCGAGAATTTGGATTGGTTTTTTGGTGACGTATTCTGTTTTTTCTCTGGCTTGGCATACGCTTATTGTGGACTGTTTTTCGACTTTGGTTTTGACTACTCTTTCACGATGTCTGACGCTAAGGCTTCACCTATGTTTAGAGTTTGCAGTAGGGAAGGTTGTAAGGTTAGGCTGCCTAAATCGGCATTAGATCCTCATAGTATTTGCGCTAAATGCAGGGAGAATGAATGTTCTTTAATAACACCTGTGTTGAATGCGAGAACCTTACGGAGCTTGAATGGAAGGACTTATCATCATATGTTAGGAAGCTCGAGAGAGATAGAGTGAGAAAGGCTTCAGCCAGGTCATCTAGTAGATCTTGCTCTTTAGAACAAGAAGTTAACTCTCCTACTAACGATTTTCCCTTAGCCTCAGCTGCTTCTCCCTGTTCTGAATCTAAAGATTCTTCGTCAGAGAGGGAAAATGTTTAAAGCTTCAATTAAGAAACTTCAAGCTCAGCTACGAGCTCTAAACCAAGGTAAGAGTGGTGATAGTGACTTGTGCAGTGTCCCCAGTGCAGTGGAGGGGGCGTCTGACCGGTTCCTCATTGCTCCTAGGCCTAGACCGCTTCCAAACTCCCAGGACCAGGGGAGGAGGAATGTCGAAAGCCGCAGGGAGGATGCAGAACATCCCCAACGGTCAGGCGTCCCTTCGGCAGATCCTGTTGTAAAGTCCCAGGCTGCCTCGGATTGCCGCAGAAAAGGCGTCCTAAGGGAGTGTTTTTCGGCCTCAGACTCTTCCTCTCCTAAACGAGGATGGAGTTCGGCCTCTCTTTCGCGCCCTTTGAAGAGAGCCTGGAAGGCGCCTAAAGGAGACGCGGCTGATTCCAGCCCAGAGCGTTTTCCCGAGGATTGGCCTTCGGGACCTAAGAAGACTAAACAAGAGGAGCCTTCTCTTCAGGATCCTACGAAGAAGTTTTTTGTTTAAATCTGCAAGAGCAGTTAGCTTCTCTAGTAGGCTCCTTTGCTAAGGACTCGACAAGGAGGAAAGATGTTTCGCTCCCTGTTAAGAGTTCCGCTAAGCGCCCCTCTTCGTATAGGAGAGAACCCTCACAATCTCCAGGGCGTTTATCGCCTTCGTCGAGAGACTTGTCTGATAGGAGTTGTTCTCCTGAGAGAAGAGTTCTTTCGCCCTATAGGCTGTCTTCCCCGAAGCGCCCTCTGAGACGCCGCGAATCGAGCAGAAGTCTCGATCGTTTAGGTTTAAGGAACCGGAAAACCGATTTAAGTATCAGGATCCTTTGGGTCTGCAGGACCAGGAGCCAGACAGGCGCAAAGAGGCAGCAAGACGCAAGAAAGGGCGTCAAGAGCCTCTCAGACCACAGGATTCAGGACGTCAGGATTCTGCTAGAAGGCAGGAATCAGGACGCCATGAGCCAGGACGCCATGAGTCAGGGCGCCAGGAGTCAGGGCGCCAGGAGTCAGGGCGCCAGGAGTCAGGGCGCCAGGAGTTAGGACGCCAGGAGGCAGGACGCCAGGAGTACGTTAGGCGTCAAGAGTTAGGGCGCCAAGAGCCTGTTAAGCGTCATGAATCAGGACGCGGGGATCTTTTCAAGCGCCCTGAATCAGGGCGCCAGGAGCCTAGCAAGCGCCACGAACCTGGCGAACCTAGACAACAAGAGTCTAGTAGGCGCAAGAGTGTTTCCGACAGGCAGGAGCCTCACTCTTCGTATAGAAGTGCTAATGTTCAGCGCTCCCCTTCTCGGGAAAGGAGTTCTTCTCCCGGGAAGAGCCAGATCACTCCCAAGCGGTCTCCTTCTGTGGATCAGTTGGACCAGGTATCGGATGACGACGAGCCTGTAGATGTAGCAGTTTCTGACTACAAGAGACTTTCTCTTTTGCTGCTAAAGGAGTTCGGAGACTCCCTTCATCCTGCTGACCCTCCTTCACCAGGATCGTTGATGTCTAGCACAAAAGCTCTCAAGTCGTCTTCCTTCGTCAAGATGCGCCCCGCTCTTTGTATGAAAAAGGCATTAAAGATTTTTCAGAGTGGTTGACTTCCAGAAGGGAAGCGGGCAAGACAGTTTTTTCCTGCCCTCCTTCCAAGTTAACAGGCAAACCAGGAAGGTGGTACGAGACCAAAGAACCTATGGGGTTAGGCCTTCCTTCTTCCACAGATGCGGATTTTGCTTCCTTAGTGGACTCTTCTAGGAGGAAGTCTTTGCTGTCTGCTAAGGCAACTTGGGGCATGTGTGAGCTAGACCACCTTCTAAAGGGCCTCTTTAAAACCCTAGAAGTCTTCAATTGAATTTTTATGGACTGGGCTTTGGGAGCTTTGTTTAGCTAAGAGAGCTCAGGACACTGACTTTGTTTCCATGGAGGAACTTTCGAGCGTCCTGGCTTGCCTGGACAGAGCGGTCATGGACGGTTCCGTAGAAGTTGCCTCTCTTTTTGGAACGGGAGTCTTAAAGAAGAGATCGGTCTTTAGCTCTTTTCTAGCAAGAGCAGTATCACCTTTGCAAAGGACATCTCTTCTTTTTGCACCGTTATCCCCTGCACCTATTTCCACAGGAGACTGTTAGAGAGGTTTCTAAATCTCTTACGGAGAAGGCAACTCAGGATCTCCTCACGCACTCAGCCAAGAAGTTTAGGCCGGCAGTGCCTATAGAGAAAAAAAGAGAGACCCTCTTTTGTACAGCCCTTTCGAGGTGCCTCCTCTTCTAGAGCCCCTCTTAGAGGTCGCAGACCAGATAGAAGGAGTAGACCATCTAGAAGGTCCTTCGGGAAGTCTAGATGAGCAGGGAGTCCTCCAGACGAAAGTAGGCGCCAGACTACTCCACTTTGCCAAAGTCTGGGCGCAGAAGGGAGCGGACTCTTGGTCCCTCTCTATCCTGAAAAAAGGATACTTGATCCCCTTCAGGGAAAATCCTCCCTTGACGACAACTCCAAGGAGTTGACTGCAAGATACTCGGATCCGGTCCGAAAGCTTGCTATTTTGCAAGCAGTGGAACAGATGATTTCCAAGGAAGCGGTAGAACTGGTTCAAGATCTCCAGTCTCCAGGATTCTACAATCGGCTATTCCTGGTACCGAAAGCATCGGGGGGATGGAGACCGGTTCTAGACGTCAGTGCCCTGAATTTCTTTGTATTGAAGAAGAAATTTTCAATGGAGACGTCTTCCTCTGTTCTATCTGCTCTTCGTCCAGGGGACTGGATGGTGTCCCTGGACCTTCAGGATGCGTATTTCCATGTGCCAATTCATCCGGCAGCAAGGAAGTATCAGAGGTTCATGTTCCAAGGGAAAGTGTTCCAGTTCCGAGCGATGTGCTTCGGACTTTCGACTGCCCCTCAAGTCTTCACGGACATCATGAAGAATGTAGCTTATTGGCTACATCTGGAAGGGATCAGGATCTCGTTATATCTGGACGATTGGCTAATAAGAGCCCAATCGGAGAAAAAATGTCTGGAGGACCTATTAGTTACTCTAAATTTGACAAAGTCCCTAGGACTTTTAGTAAATCGCGAGAAATCCATGCTGACTCCCCAGCAGAGTATTGTCTATCTGGGGATTCAGATGGATTCTCGGGATTTTCTAGCGTATCCTTCGCAGGAAAGGAGAGAACGCTGCTTAGAAAAGGTGGCAGTCTTCTTAAGGAAAGAACAGTGTTCCGCGAGGGAATGGATGAGCTTACTGGGGACCCTCTCCTCGATGGAACAGTTCGTTTCCTTAGGAAGACTACACCTACGACCCCTTCAATTTTATCTGAAGGAGAAGTGGGATTGGAAGTCCAACAATCTAGGAGATACATTTCCAATCTCGAAAGGGATCAAGGAGAATATCCGTTGGTGGTTAGATCCACAGAAACTAAGCAAGGGAATCTCCCTTCGCTTACAGAACCCTCGCCTAGCGTTGTTTGCAGACGCCTCAGATTCAGGGTGGGGAGCGACCCTAGGTTCGGAAGAAGTGTCAGGCACTTGGGAAGGAGAACAAGTGTCCTGGCACATAAACAAGAAGGAACTAACAGCCATTCATCTAGCTTTAGTTCATTTCGAGGAACAGGTCTCAGGTCTGGGGATTCAGATTCACTCGGACAACACAACAGCCCTCGCTTATATAAAGAAACAAGGGGGGACGCATTCCTTTTCCCTGTACGAATCAGCATAGGATCTGCTGATTTGGGCTCAGGAAAGGAAGATCTCTCTCCTCACAAGGTTTGTGCAGGGAGAGAAAAATGTCCGGGCAGATCTGTTAAGCAGAAAAGAACAAGTCCTACCCACGGAATGGACTCTCAATCCTCAGATTTGCCAACAAACTTTGGCATATGTGGGGAAGGCCCAATATAGACCTGTTCGCGACCAACAAGAATCACAGATTAGAGACCTATTGCTCCCCGATCTCGGATCCACAAGCAGTAGCAGTAGACAGCTTCTGCTAGATTGGACGGGCTTGGACGCATACGCCTTCCCTCCTTTCAAGATAGTAGGGGAAGTATTGAAGTTTGCTTGCTCGGAAGGAACAAGAATGACCCTCATCGCCTCTCCCTTTGGCCAGCTCTCGATTGGTTCACAGAGGTGCTGGAGTGGTTAGTAGATTTTCCAAGATCGCTTCCACTAAGGAACGATCTTCTCAAACAACCCCACTTCGACAGGTTTCACAAAAACCTCCAAAAACCCCGCTCTAAGTCTGACCGCCTTCAGACTGTCGAAGGACTTGTCAGAGCAAGGGGCTTTTCACGAGAAGTGGCGAAGGCTATTGCAAGAGCCAGAAGAGTCTCCACCTCTAAAGTATATCAGTCGAAGTGGGAGTTGTTTAGAAGATGGTGTAAGGGAAAGAAAATATCCTCTTCCAGTACCTCTGTAACTGAAATCGCAGAGTTTCTCCTATATTTGAGAAAAGACTGTAACCTGGCAGTTTCAACAGTGAAGGGTTACAGAAGTATGCTGGCCTCAGTTTTTCGACATAGAGGAATAGATCTGACGAATAATAAAGATCTTCATGACCTTATAAGGTCTTTTGAGACCACGAAAGAACATGTAATCAAGAAGCCTAGCTGGAACTTGGATGTGGTCCTCAAGTTCCTAATGTCGGAAAAATTTGTACCGTCTCACGCAGCTTCGTTTAGAGACTTAACGAGAAAGTCATTATTCCTTTTTGCGTTAGCAACAGCCAAGAGAATTAGCGAGTTGCAAGCTTTGGAAGGTAAAGTGGGGTTTAAGAAGGATTCAGCTATTTTGCTCCTTTAAACCATTTTTTCTAGCAAAAAATGAAAATCCCTCAAAGCCTTCGGCCAAGAAGCTTTGAAATAAAAGGACTATCTTCATTAACAGGGAGAGAACTAGAAAGGACTTTGTGTCCAGTCAGGGCACTCAAGTTCTACCTGGAGAAGAAGAAGTTGCTGAAAGGTACAGAAGAAAGTCTTTGGTGCTCTGTAAGAGATCCGAAAAGATCGATTTCTAAGAACGCCCTTACATACTTCATAAAAGATGTAATAAGGGAAGCTCACCTTAAGTGCGATGAAGAGCATCTCAAGGTTCTCAGAGTGAGAGCTCATGAAATGAGAGCCATAGCTACATCTATGGCATTTCACAAAACATGGTCTCTTCAGGCTCTTATAGAGTCGACGTTTTGGAGATGTAATTCTGTGTTCGCCTCGAATTACCTAAGAGACGTTAAAATTTCGTACGAAAAGTGCTTTGCTCTGGGAGCGTATGTTTCGGCGAATTCAGTGCTGGGAGAAGGGGCTGAGGCTAATCCTTCCTAATTTATTGTTTAGTGCTTAAATTACTTTTTATTGGTGGTTGTTTTTATTGGTTAATTGTCAGAGGGAATAGGGAACCCTCTTACAATTCATAGATTATAACAATACTAACATGGTCAGGTGATCGGGATTGGCTTCAGTGCTCTTTGTGATTTTTTTAATAACCTTAACTCTGTCATGTAAGAGGGCGCGTCCCCAGTCCCATTGATATGACAAAAGGTCAAGGCTCTACCATTGTAAGTGGGTCAGCCCCCATTGGTAGATCCAGTATAGGCTCTGTCGCGTAAGCGGGCTAGCCCCCATTGACACGATCCAAAGAGTTATTCAACCATAGGTTCATTCCTCGTTGAAACTCTTGAGGCAGGCAGACTCATCGACAGTAGTCATGAAGTCTTCAGCCCAATCAGGTAGGAACTATGGATTATGTTATCCAAGAACATAAGTTGTTTTTTCCCTGTTTTTTAATGTATTTAGTTTAAGTATTATTTTGTTTTTAGCTGTCTCTTGCCCGCCACCAAGGGTGCCAATCAGCTAAGTATATATCTGCTGGGTAAGTTACTTGTACAAAAATGATATTGTTAAGATACAATAAAGTTTTGTACATACTTACCTGGCAGATATATACGATTGAGGCCCCCACCCATCCTCCCCTCAGGAGACAGGTGGAAGAGAAATTATGGCTTAGAAAACGGGAATAGTTCCAGACCCCGCCACCCAGCGGCGGGAATGGTGGATCACCTGACCTACCTGTCGCGTGTGCCGCGAGTTTTGAAATTCTGTCGGGACGACCGAGTCTATAGCTAAGTATATATCTGCCAGGTAAGTATGTACAAAACTTTATTGTATCTTAACAATATCATTTTGCATGTATTAGTAAGAAATGGTTAACTACACGAAACAGTCATGAATTATTAGACAAGCTATAAGTTAGTAAGCCTGATTGAATGTAAATTAGTAAGCCTGATTGAATGTATGACGATGTGCTTTTAGCTTACTGAACAAATATTTCTAGGCCTATTAATTAAGGCAGTCCCCGGGTTACTTCAGGTTCAAGTTAAGTCGTTCTGGAATTAAGGCACTTGCCTCATGGCACTTTAACTGCCTTTACAGCGCTGTTGCTATTTATTCCCATCATAATTATGTTGATTAGGGTTAAGGTGATTTTCGGCTTACAGCACC
The DNA here is from genome assembly GCF_015104395.2 of Macrobrachium nipponense. Taxonomy (NCBI): domain Eukaryota; kingdom Metazoa; phylum Arthropoda; class Malacostraca; order Decapoda; family Palaemonidae; genus Macrobrachium; species Macrobrachium nipponense. The sequence continues at coordinate 66,747,003 of NC_087208.1, read as the reverse complement.
CTGCCGGGAATGGAACCCCACCGTAACCCGGGGACTGCTGTAGTCAGAAGTAAACGAAAGTGTACTACTATGCATTATTAGTGGAATCTGCAGAAATTGAGCCAAGCACATGAGATATGTGATAAAACCATGTTTTGAGGAAAATATCTTAAGGGTCTCATTTGAGATCTTATACTAATTCACAACTATATCCAGTATTTGTTTCCTAATGCTTTGTGACTTACCTAGCTACCATAACATTTTGTTCTTTCCTTTTAAAACAAGTTTAACATAAAATCAGCGTGATTATTATACTATTGGTGATGTAGATACGAGTAGCCATTGATGTTTTGGTGTTAACACTTTATACAGATGAAATATAGCATTGTTGTCAGTCTCGCAGAATAGGAATTTTCACTGGTAAACTGTCAATAAACCCTTGCTGACATTTATTTTCCCTAGATATGTCTTGCCAAATTTAGGTGAATCTTTTATGCTGGGAAATATGCTATACTATATCTTGAATAGGCAGAGTTGGGAGCTCATAGATTTAGTAACTTCTGTACTTATCCCTCTGCTTCCTCTTTGTTACTATATTTTTATGGTTTGCAAATGCAGACTTAAAATTATATAACATTCATAGGATTTTGACTTCTACAGTTGTGATATCCAGTCCTTCAGAGGTTGGTGTCTACAGCTGTGACTTCATGTCCTTCAGAGCCTTGTGTTTTTTTTTCTGTTTTTGCTAACCTCAAGCCCACAAGCTCTCAATTAGATTCTGTATTCCAGGGTCAAGGCTCCTTCCTAATATGTGATTGCTAATATAAATTATGGGTTTGTACAGCAAATGAATTTATGATAACCTATCTCTCAACTCCACTTACTTCTCATAGCCATATTTTAGGCTTAGACTGTAGAAGAAGTGAGGTTTTTACCACATAGAACTGGAGTTTTGAGATTGTGCATGTGTCCTTTTGATTGTCATTTCTGGAGCTGAGTGTCTGGGATGTGTATATAAAAATTAATTTTGTTTTCTAAGAAAAAAATTTGTGATTATGAATAATAATGTACTTCTCTTTTTAAATTGTATGCTATGCTAATAACATATTGACTTGATATTTCAGAAATTTGACTTGGAGGGAAATCAGATAAAAAGCTATCTACCCATTTCTAAAGCTACTTCGCAAGGGTCACAGTTGAAATCAAGTGCTCAGGCTGTGAATGCACACATAGTAACAGCCTCTTCACTAAAGATTGCGACACCAATTCAGGTTGACCCAACTGTAAATTCTAATACTCTTCAGTTGACAAGTCAGCACACACTGCCGCTACCACAAGGAATACAGACATCCATGCCTGTGGTCAGTACAAATCCACCAGCAACAAATGCAATATCTGTCAATGTATCAGGGCAGCCACTTCTTACAGTAGAGCTACCTGCCCCTGTGACTTCACCAACTAAGCAGCCTGGCAGTCTTAGTGGTGATAATTGCCTACCGGGAGTTGTAAGTGTTCCACCTGTGACTGACATTTCTGAGCTATTAAAACCTGCTGTAGTGATAGATAATACTCAAACTCAGATTACCAATGTAACAAAATCACCTGTTAAAAGCAGTGTTTGTGACTCAGATAATTTCAATCCTCTAACTCCCAGGAAAATAGATAATTTAATAAACTCTGCTGTCACACTGCCTCAGAGCTTTAGTTATGCGTTGTCTGGAGACAGTAAAGGTTCACTTTCACCAGTTTCAACGAATGCCACTTCAAGTAATACAAATATTAATGGTATACTAAGCTCAATGGTTTCAGAAGCTTTGAGTGATTTACCTGATCTCAGTACACCACCTGGAACTCCACAGCTATTTTGTAGTACAAAATCATCTGGTGAAAGTACAAGTTTTTTGTCTCAGCTAGAGAACATATCTTCATCAACTTCTACAACTGCAGCTTATCCATGTATTCCCTCACCTTCGCTTTTTAATTCATCTATATCGTTGGACTCGTTGCCTAGCTTGAATAATGGGCTTCCTGTCAACACTCAGCTAGTCAGTGCTCCTCCTACCACTACCACATCTGAGGAGCTTTCGAATGTGTCAGTGCAGATGACCTCCTCTCTTGCTCCAACTTCAGCAACAGCTCCATTATCTCTAGGTGCCTCGTTACTCTCCACAGCCACCACAAGCCACTTGGAACTTTCACCACCTTCCATGCAAACAAATAACTTTTCAACCCTTCTCAATACACCAACTCCTCACTCCACAAACAATAATCCTGCAAGCTCTGGAGGAGACATATCTCCTACATCGTTGACTGGACTCTTGCATTCACCTTCTCCAGGAACTAGCAAGAATTTTTCAACGTCGTTGGATTCAAATGGCCGCAGCAGTACCAGTAGCCTATCAGTGCCAGAACTCTACATTCCAGAAGGATCTTTGAATCTGCCATTACTTGATATATCAATTGGTGGAACCGTATCTCTGAGTGAGCAGACCTCTGGCTTGTTGAGCAGTGAACTAGACTCAAAAGGTGCTGATTTTCCCACAAACTCTGCTGCCAAGCATTCTTCATCTACTTCAGTAAGAAGCTCCACCCCAACACCGGCAGGTGCAAATGAAAGTTGTATTCAGGGCACAAGCAGTGAAAAGTTATTGGACATAACTCTTGGAATATCTAATTCCAACTCAAGCTTTTCAAGTAAGTGATCTTTACCAAATGTTAATTGTTTTATATGCTCTTTATATATCAACACACAAATCACAGACAGAATGTTTGTTTTATATGCTCTTTATATATCTACACAAAGAAAAATAGGCAAAATAGGTTTTTTAATGTTTGAAATTATTTTCTTTGAATTAATGAAAACGAAGGGAATGGATAAAAAGTAAAGAGATAGAGAACAAAGCAGCTGGAATCAAGGAAATACTACAAAGCACTTCTAGTACCTGCTACGGCATTCCATACAAGGGACACTATAAGTGATACCCTATAAGGAAATGGAAAAAAATTGAATTGTTCCTACAGAGATACAAACTATCACCTTTTCTGTGGAGTCTTCAGCTCGCATTCCCGAATGTGATTGAGACTTGGAAACTAGGTTAGTCACTTTTTCTTAGGCCCCCCTTAGAGAGCAAATGTGTCACTTCTCTTCCCATGAACATTGAATTTGGATGAGTAGCCCTCTACTCTAATTTTTTTAACTTAAGATTTTTGTTTTGACAGTGTTTTATGTTTTTGTATCTTATTGTCATGTTGTTCTGAAATAGAGACGAAAACATGAGCCTAACTGGTGAGGGTCTTGGACAGCTTTATTGTGGTTTCATGTCTCCCACCTTGGTAGGCTTGTGAGTAATTTTTCTTTTTAATGGGGGATTGCATCCATTTTCCCCCCTGTGAGGAATGTGCTGATTGGTCCTCTCAGTGGGAAAAGTTTGGGAAATGGAGGAGGAAGGACAAGAGGCATTGCTTGTGAGTTGGGATGGTATAGCACTTTTGGGGATGCTGCCATATCCTCCAAGATCTTTATTTGTTCCGACACGGCATACAAACCTGAGGTCCTTTTACAATAGGAAGGTACTAGCGGCAGCTGGATAGGTCGTAAGCTTTCGAACAAGGGGTTCGGTAGTTAACTGCTTGTCCGACAGGCGCGCGCGCGCGCGACTGGGAGGTAAACAAATCACTTTTGCTTTCGGCCTGCTGGCGTGTGGACGTGTATCATCGCTCTCTGCCCGCTTCATCGTCGTTGCTTTCGCATGGTTGTGTTTTTCTTTTTCTATTTATCTAGTGAAACTGAATTGTAAGTACAATCATTTCATATTTATTTCCATTGAATTCAATTGTGAATTAAAGGATCTTGGTTTCACCACGCCCTCCGATTACCCGAGTGCCGGGATGAAGGGCGTAAGTGCGGGAATTCATTTTCCCAGAAATTATCCTCGTATTGTGTATGCTCGGTGCCGAGGGCGGGAGAGCGCTCGCTCCGAGCGTATATTTTGGTTGGAAATGTGTAGATGAAAATCGTAAGTAAGTGCTCTTTTCATTTATATTTTTTTGACCTGTATGCTCGTTGCCGAGCGAATGCGCTCGGCACGAAAACTTATTCTGTATGGAAGTGGAATCGCAAGTACAGTATTCTTTTTCATTTTCATATATATTATTTTGATTGTAGCAATACTCATTTTGGATCAGTTTCCGAGCTTACCCGGAAATTGATCCTTTCCCCTTTTTATTTGAATGAAGTGAAATCGCAAGTGCAGTTCTTTTTCATTTTCATATTTTATTGAGATTGCATTGTTTACGGTTGGATCAATGTTTGCGCTATTTACCGGGAATTGATCCCCTTCCCCTTTTTATTTGTATGAAGTGAAATCGCAAGCGCAGTATTCTTTTTCATTTTCATATATATTTTGATTGCATCAATTCATTATGGATCAAGGTTTCCATTCATAATCGGGAATGGATCCCTTCCTTTTACCCTTGCGCTCGGTACCGAGGGCGCAAATGCGCTCGATCCGAGCCCTTATTCATTGTGAAGTGAATCGTAATGCAAGATTCTTTTTCATTTTATTCCTTTTATTATTGATTGCATCAATATTTATTTGGTTCAAGTTCCGCTCAGTCAGGGAATTGATCCTTATGCCCTTGCATTCGGCCGAGGGCACGATTGCTCTCGGGCTCTTATTATTATTGTTGGGTACATGGGTGCTGTGCGGGGGTGGGGAACGAGAGAACCCCCCCCCCCCGCTCAGCTCCCACAGATGGCCCTTCCCCTTTGGGGGGGGGAGGTTATCTGCGTTCTTCTCCTCGCCCATCCGTATCCGTAGCGCGGGGAGGGCGCTCGGTGCCCGATGTACAATTGTATTCGGGGTCTTCCACTCGTTCGGAGAGGGCTCACCCCCTCCGCGCGAGGGGACTTCCCCCCCACTAATCGCTACTACTGTTATTTCCGCAGGTGCTACTGCCACGAGGGTGGACCTTGGTGAGGTATGGGCGTCCTTCCATTTGCAGGGCGTGCTAGTGTCCAGGGGCTGCGGTTCTATGTCTGGGCCTACTGCAGTCACCCATGGAGTGGTGACCACGCTCCAGGTGACGACGTCCCTCCTCACCTGGTGTACTCGCCTCACGTGGTAACAGTCTTGCCTACAGCCGCTGTGAAGTGCCATTCGCCGTACCGAGAGGGGGGGGGGGGGCGTGCCGCCGCCAGCTCGTGGTTGCCGCGCTGCCGCGACCACACTACCGATGCCCTAGAGCTCGCCCCTGGACCTGCCGCCGGTACCAGGATGTTGCTGGCTGCTGCTCCACGTCCTGTTGTTTCCGTGGCTGCCTGCCATACCTGCCGATTCTGGGCTGACTGTCCATGCAGTTGCTGCGCTGGCTGTCCCTGCCCGTGCGCGCTGGCTTGTCTGCGTTGCTGCGCTGGCCCTGTCCCTACCGATGCTGTGCTGGCTGTGCCTGCTGTTCCTGAGATGCCCATTTACCTGCTGACGTCGTCCTGTTCGTGGTGGTACTACCCCAGACTTTGGTCTGTCTGTACAGGTGCGTCCGGGCCCTGTGGCTTCGGCTACAGCAGCCCCGGCTCCGCCCTGGATAGCAGATCTTAACGTCTGTCCTGAGGAAGCTGACGAAGAAGAGGAGGAAGGTGTCGTCGTCGTCGTCTTCATCTTCTTCATCGTCGTCGGCTGCCGCCTCTTCCCCTTCGACTTCTAAGGCTTCACAGCCGAGGAAGAAGAAGGTTGCCTCCTCCCTCCTAAGAAGTCTCCCTCGGGAGCTTCTCGGGACCCGTCTCACCTCGGTGGGACGGGAGGGTTCCTTCCGCTGGTCCTCCTGCTCCTTCGGGAGCGGGGCCCGTCTCTTCTTCCGCAAGGAAGAAGACTATGGGGACCAGAGGGGTACCGGCTAACACCGGTACTTCCTCGCCTGGTGTCAGTGGTTCTGCCACTGCATCAGGGTCCGTCTCGGCCTCGTCTTCGTTCGTGGGAGGTACCGAGTGTACGGTCGCCTACCAGCGACCGTGCAGCCAGGAACCAGACCTCTGAGTCCGCTCAGCGTCAGGTTCACGGCACGGGGCGGAAGACTGGTGACAGCCGCTCACGCGACTCTCACCAGACCAGCTCTCGCTCTCGCGGCGACCAGCTGGCTACCCGGGGACGTGACGGTCCACGACCGGCCACGGGCTGAGGCTGGGAAGAGGTCCTCCCGTTCGCCGGTGCCAGCCACGGCTGGAACCAGCGGTCTCACTGTGACAGTGGAGCCTGCAGGTCGCCTGACCGTCGCTCTCACAGAGAGCGATCGGGTACGGCAACCAGCACCAGCTCTTCTGACACTCGAGATCGGGCCGCTGTGGCTCAGTCCCAGCCATTCTCCACAGCGAAGACGGTTCGACCAGGCCTGCAGCTCGATCGCCACCGCGGTTGACGATCGCCTGCAGCCCTCCAAGCCTGCTGGTTCTGCCAGCGAAGCGAGGAGGGAGCGTCAGGTCTGCCTCTCCCGTACCTTCAACCTCCTCGGGTTACACCGGGAGGAGCGAGGTATTGAGGAGTGATCGTGAGGGGTGCGCCCCTCATGATCCCACCACGACGCCCTACGTGCCAGGCACGGTTCTTGGACCGGCCAGGACGTATGCGCAAGTGGATGGAGAAGACCGGAGAGGGCTGTCGCTGTTACCCCCTTCTTAGGAGGAAGGTTCTCGGAATATGCTCTTGTTCGAAGGGCTTAACGGTCCCACTCTGCAAGATGCTGTGACTTCCGAGATCCAGAGGAACTTTGCCGAGGTTATGGCGCTGATTCGTCAGCACAACGACCTCGGGGAAGGATCGCCGCTCCCACCAGCAGAGCCACGTCTCGGCTCGAGTCGTTTTGGGGCCCGAGAGGGAACCCAAATCGACGGTGGGTCTGCCGCGATCGGAGCTTGCCGACTGTGTTGAACCAGGTAGTCTCTCGTCTCCGGACAAGAAGGCTCTCTCAGTTCTGGCCGGTCGAACAAGCTACTTCACCTCCTCTACTGCGACAGAGGCGTTTCTACGTGTCTTCGGACACCGTATTTGAATACCCCTTCGGTCCTCCTGAGGTTTCGACCTCGACGAGGACTGGAATGAGTCGGAGGACGGTATCGGCTCTCTCCTGTCAGGTGTCGATCAGCCCCACCCAGACGACGTTCACAGTGGCGGCAGACCCTTACCTACAGTATGAGTTCGTAACCCTCCTCGGGAAAACGTTTTCTCCTGACGATACGTTTTCCCAGGCTCTGAGAGGCCATCGCCGTAAGGCGATGACTGCTCCTTTTCTTCTCCAACTGCTAGTTCCGCTGGGAAGGCGAGCCAGTATCCAATTCCTCCCCCATTCCCTCTCCTTACGGCTACGAGGGAAAGGGGAGGGATCCTACAGAGATTTCTCTGTAAGATCCCACGTTAGGGGCTGCGCTACCGGGGGACCTTCGGGTCCTACCTGACGTAAGCCCCGGTCGTTGAGGAGGGATCCTGCCCCTTTCTCGATTTCTACGGGAATCGGGAGGATCACCAGCCGATATCGTTTGACGAATTCGGTGGGGGGTTTTCGCAGAGTGCTTAGAATTCTACAAGGAATTTCTAGCGCACTCAGAGTGTTCGAGTTTTTTACGATCTCCAAACACTTAGGCGAGACCACGGTCCAAAGTGAGCGAGAATCCCCGATAATTGTTACACGATAATCGGGAACCTCGCTTATGCTCGAATTCCTGTAATTTCTAGCATTTGGAAGAAGACTGCTGCTGAAAGAAGAGTATCTCACAGTAGGCGATTAACCTGGAATAGAGAAGAACGGACGGGAACTTCCAGTTTGGCTTGAACTATCGTCTTCGGTATTCTGTTCACCATTGAAGCTTTCCTTTGGGAAAGACTTCTCCTTCACTCTCTTGACTAGAGAACGAAGGCGGTCGATCTCCAATCCTTATTCTCATTCCTCGAGAGGAAAAGAATTTAGGATGGAGGTCGTGGTACAGAACCTACAAATATACTACGTATATACCCTCGCGACATGATTCTTTTAACAGTTGAATTGTCCGGGGGGTAGGCGCATACCGTAGTTAACTCTACGGTTTGTGACCGAGACGAATTGTATCTTAATTGAACTGCAACTCGGGGTTGCCTGCAACCTCCCAGCAGTTATCAGTTTCGATTTTAGATACTTGGTATTGTCATTACAACACCAAATCAGCTTTTGTATTTACCGAAATCCGTTTCGGTTAAATATAATTGCTCGAGCGTATTCTTTATGCTCGATGGTTCTAGCCGAACGCATTCCTTCGTGGAATAATGGATTACCTGGCAACTCAGGATGACGAGTCACCGAGAGCTACTGCGTATTGAACTGCCTGATAGCGGCTCAGTATCAGCTAGGTCTCGGAGATGAACGGTCGGTTACGTCTCTCTCCCCTGGTTTGATTGACTACCGAACCGTATCTCTGCCCAACAATCATGGACTTAGGTCTCTGATTAACGGGGATTCTCGCAATAATGAAGGACCATCTACTGCTGTGACTCTCGATTTCATCGCCTTCGACATTGCGAGAATTTTCAACAGAGATATCTCTTGGACTCTTTCATCTTTCTGTTTACCGCACGGTAACAGAAGTCTGTACTAGTCACCTGCTGCATCGCACCGCGATAATGCGAATGATTTTTGCAGACATCTGAGTTTGTCTTCAAAATATCTCGTATTCGTAGGTGTGCAATTATTCATTGCTCGCCCCGAATAACAGATATGTCAGAAGACATCGCCTACTCTCCGACCTGACAGCTCTACTTCCAAATGTTCAGCCCATGAGAAGCAGTTCTTCAGGCAGTATTTCCCTGTCTTCATTACTGAAAAGCGCTCCGCTTTTATTGCAACTACGATCCTCACCTGGACAGCAATGAATAGCGGTTAGCGTTCTCAGTCTTTGTAGCACAGGTTCAGAATCTTGAGAATCCTTCTCTCGGTTCAGCTGTGAAGACGTAGGTTGCATTTTCTGTACACCTTCGTCTTCAACGACACAGTGTTGTTTCTCCTTAGCCGAGAATCAACTATACTATGAGAGATCTTGCCATCAGGGACCTCGGTCTCTAGAAGGCAATTGACTTTCGCCTGTTGGGCACATGCCTTAAGAGAGTCATCACCTTGCCTTCTGGCATCGGTGACGAACAAATTATTTGTTTAGTCTCTTGGCATAACCCTTTTAAGGCGAAGGTCACGTGACTTGCTCGGGTACTTGGACAACTTGCCTCCTACCGAACGCAGTCAGTCGGCAGCTGTCAGAGCGCCCAAGTCTGTTACGAACTTCGCTGTGGACTTAGTTCGGATGTTCCATAACAGTCTTTTCTTCGTCCTAACGGCTTGTCACAGTTACCCATACCACCATCGACACCCACCATTGAGTGTCGGTGTCCTATCCACTACCGAGAAGAACAACTTCGCTGCAGACGGATAGACCAGTATGGGTACAGGACATCACCGAAGTCGAGAAGAGGGATAGGTCATACGACCATTCCCTTCTTTTCCTCTGAGGTAATTGCATGACTTTTCCTGCGAAGTCAAGCATCCAGGGGATGGGGATTCGTGACGCTCGATTTCGTACCGAATTCGTAGCGAAGACTCTGAACCCTTCGGGTCCTGACGATCGTTAGAGTCCTTCACAATCCCCTCCCTAATGGACTTCACCGCCTTCGATGCGAAGGAGATGCTGCTTTGTCCTGTGAAAGCGCGACCGCGCTTTCTGAAGAAACTCGACATCCCAGGCTGAGTGTTGAAGACTCTTCGTCAGCACCAAGATGACCTAGAAGTACACTCCCTCGAGTTACACAAGAACTTCTCCGTGGCGCAGGTACTGAAGGCAGGGGTCTGGTACAACCAGACCACTGGCACCTCCTTCTACCTTTTGGATATTGCCCACAGGTCCTTGGATCGTTTTCCTTGGGACCCGTGGTGGCTGCTCAACACGTTGTGTAGCTAACAAACAGACCCTAGCAGGCTGAACAGCATCGAGTCCTGGTGTGACTGTAAGAATAGATAAGTGAATGAGAGAGTGACTGGCTTCTCTTCCTATCTTTTTCTCCCCCTCTACCTGTGGGTAGAGGGATACGGTCATCACCTTGCTGGATAAGGACGAGATGCCGGTGAGCTACTCGACAGAGCCCCATCCTATTCCTTTCACTAGGGATGGGAGCGAATATCCACCACTTCCTCCTACAAGGGGGGGGAAGTGGATGCCAACAAGAGACAAACCATAACTTTATGTTGCCTCTTGCAAATAGGAACTTGTTCTTGTTTGCTGGTACGAAGAGATAGGCTTGCCTCTCTCTTAGTACTTGGTCCAGAGGTCTGACCATTGATCCTGCGGTGCACACCCCGATCAATCGGACAGAGGCTTGGATCCCTCCCTCGCTCTTACGACCAGGGAGGCATTCCAAGGTTGGGCGAACACCAGTCTGTTCACAAAAGACTCAGATTCCTCCCACCAAGAAGTGAGTCTTCCTATTGTAAAAGGACCGAAGGTTTGTATGCCGTGTCGGAACAAATGACAATTTGTCCAAAATTGCATTTTTCCTAACTATACAAACCTGAGGTCCTTTTACACATAGTCCCACCTCATGCCACCCCTCACTCTGCAGTTTTTGCTTGGGCCAAAAGCAAAAGTGATTTGTTTACCTCCCAGTCGCGCGCGCGCGCCTGTCGGACAAGCAGTTAACTACCGAACCCCTTGTTCCAAAGCTTACGACCTATCCAGCTGCCGCTAGTACCTTCCTATTGTAAAAGGACCTCAGGTTTGTATAGTTAGGAAAAATGCAATTTTGGACAAATTGTCATATTCTCTGGTTTCACCGGCGAATCAGGTTCCATTCTGTCTCCGGCATGTGCGTTGCCCATAGACGTTTGGATTCACTTCAGTTTGCCGAGATCTGGTAGAGTGAGGGCATGGATGCTCCGCTCAATGATGACACTATAGACTGACTGCGCTTTAGCAGCAGAAACTGCAAAACCCCAGCAAAAAAGGAGAGCCTGAACTGAACTATGGTTGAAGAAATGAAATAAATTCTCTCACGATTGTTTATTTACTGATTTTAAACTTTACCCTGGTGACTGGTTTAATTACCCGAGAACAGACAAGCAGACCCACATGGAATTATTACATATAGTCTCCCCTCTTATAGAAAAAAAAAAAAACATTTGTATGAGACAACCAAATTCACCATACGAGAGGTTGCTGGGCACACTTTGCTTACGTGCCACAAGTCGTTCGTTGGGTACATAATCTCAAAGACATGTAAACAATTATTCAAATTATTATTCAACACAAGTTTACAAAGGTAAAAAGTAACGATGTTACAAACACAGCATCTTGCATAGTCTAGTGGTATACAGTCTAGCATACAGTAGGTCTATAGTTCTGTTAAAGCAGAATGGGCCCTTAAACCTACGGTTCTGTAGCCAAGTAAAAGCTCAGTTTTCAAATCTTTTCTTTACAGTTTTTATTTAAACAAGTAGAATTTAAATATTATTGAAAGTAGTATCATAAACTTATTTTATGTGTGACAAAATAACAATGTAATTTAAACATTGGTACTACTAATACATACAGATATAACATGCACACTCAATACATACATACATAACATACACACATAGGTATATATCTATCTGTCTATCTATCTCTATATATCTATCTGTCTATCTATCTTTATTATATATAAAATAATAATAATAATAATAATAATAATAATAATAATCCAAACAAAAACTTCTTTCAGTTTTCTTCTGAAGATTGAAAAAGAAACCCACAAAATCACTTTGTAACTTGTTTACTTCCTAAGTATTGACATTTAGTTTTTACTCCACACTCGAGTACTTTCAGGCCCTGTCTGTGGCCCATTCTCAAGAGAATGGGCCACAGACAGGGCCTGAAAGTACTCAAGTGTGGAGTAAAACTAAATGTAAATACTTAGAAGTAAACAAGTTACAAAGTGATTTTGTGGGTTCTTTTTCAATAATAATAATAATAATAATAATAATAATAATAATAATATCTATAATAAGCAAATACCACAGGAAAATGATAGGCTTATTTAATGAAGTCACATGGATCTACTGTGATTTTTAGCATATAAATACCATATATATATGTATCTATATATATATATATATATATTATATGTATTTTCCACACTTAAAATGAAATTAAAGTGACTACAGAACCGTAGCTTAAGGGCTTATTCTGCTTTAATGGATCATATATACAGATCATATAGACTATATACTACTAGACTATGCATATATATATATATATATATATATATATATATATATATATATATATATATATATATATATATATATATATATATATATATATATTATATATACACACACACACACACACACACACACACATATATATATATATATATATATAATATATATATATATATATATATATATATATATATATATATATATATGTGTGTGTGTGTGTGTGTGTGTGTGTATGTAATATATATATATATTGTATATATTATATATATTATATATATACTTCCAGTTCAGATGACCAGATCCGGTGACCATTATGTCTATGGGGCCCTTAAGAGAGCTTCCCTATCTAGGAAGGATTGCTGTCATGCTCCAGAGAGGTCTTTTTATGGCCTTTCCTCAAGAAACAAAGATTTCTCCAGCAATTTATTGTCCTCATATTCAGCTGAATCCCAAATCCACAGAGCTAGAAATATTCAACCCTTGGGTACATGCACTGAATATTCCAGGTAGTCTGTCTTTGATCATATTCCTTGATAACTTGGTGATGGAGAAAAAGGCATTACTTCCTAAGCCTTCTTGTCTTGTAGTGTCTGCCACTGATACAGTGCTTCTGCTTTGTCTGCACTAAAGGAGTACTCTTGTTGGAATTGTCCTTTCAGTCCTGACCCTATGATAAATGCTTTGACATCTTTGGTTCTAGCCTCAACCAGCCTGTCAGTGTGGAAGGTGAGCTTGGCTTGTGAGAAAAGAGGGAAGAAGTGCGCTTGTTATTCTTCCTTGTTTTTATCTTTGTTATCATCTTTCCCGAGCTTATCCTGGTCTTTCTCTTCATCCTTAGATTCTCTTCTCCTTTACTGGGAGAAGAGAGAGGTGGGGGGTGGTTCCAAAGCCTTAGGTAAGAAATCCATGTGGACTTTTTGCATGCATTCATCTTTGCGGAGGATTTGGGGTAAGCGATCGATGATGTATGGTCTTGGTATCTCTGGCAGGGCAGCCTCTCCTGAGTGTGTCCACTAACAACATAAGGACTGTTCCCTCATCATTGCTCTGTGAGCTGTAGGGAGCATATCTGGATGCGCATTTGTGTTTTCCCTAGTTCTGCCTGTGCTTGGTCTAGTGGCCAGGCGCTTGTAGCAGCTTTGGGCAGTACCTGTTAAGGAATTGTGTGTGGATGCGCTTGCAGAACCTGTTCGCTCATTGCTGCAAGTTCTCTGGGCCATGCATGTTCAAGCAGCAGATAAGGTTTTTGTCTATTCTCTTCTCTGGAAGTGAATAGCTGAACCAGAGCCATCTTCATATTTGTACAGAGTTCTGAATGAGCAGAACCTGATTGCACTCACTGGAGGGAGAAATCTCTGATTGTGTCCACCTATCATGCTATGGTTCTCTTTCTTCTGGAGGGAGAAATCTCTTGATTGTTTCCACCTATCATGCTATAGTTCTAGTTCTCTTTCTTCTGGACGTAAAATTCTCTTGATTGTTTCCACCTATCATGCTATGGTTCTCTTTCTTCTTCTGGAGTGGCTACCAAGTCTAAGAACAGAGGCCAAGTGGGTTAAGGTCCCAACTATATTTGCACAAAGACTCCTGAATCGAGACTGTAAACTCAGCTTCCTTCCAAGGTGTCTGTTGCTAACTGTCAACTTCCTTTTTTTTTTTTTTTTTTTTTTTTTTTTTTTTTTTTTGTAGAAAATCACTACAAATGACATGATCATACTGAAGTGATCTCTGTATAATATACAAATAACTTAATAATAACATCTTAACTTAACAGCTACATTATCATTATTTATTGATTGGCTACCAGTTTAGAAGTACATTTTTCAATAAATCTCTTGAATTGAATGTTAAGTGAAAAGCACTGGTTAGATGATAAACTATGTGGAATTGTTGATAGCTGATGCTGTTTCCATCTTATCCTCTAAATTCATGGAAATCTCGGGCCATTTGGCTGAGGTAATGTGGCTTCAAAAAGTTGATATCTTGTGTAAATTATTTTTTGTAGTACATTTCTTCAGGTGCTGACTTTTTGTTTCCAACTCTGAGTGGTTGTCATTAATCAAGTTTATTTTGCTAACTCTTAATGTTGACATAGAAGTAAAGTGAGTTCATTATGTTTGTTGCATGAACGTACATATTGTAAAAGAAACATCTTCTCCAAAAGAAACATTCTCTGCTCCCTTCTTTAGTTGACCTAGTATTTTTTTTTTCTTTGGCAATTTTCTAAGCATTTTATCTTGACTATGACAAATGTGGAAAACTATTTGTAGTGTTTATAGTGCTATAGTGGAATCTTCTGATCTCCAGGAATTCAAGCATGGAGCAAATTCATTACTTGAGTTTTATTTTGAGTTCCCTTGTGTTTACATATTTATCACCTTTTCCCATAACTAGTCTGTGTGTGTGTGTGTGTGTGTATGTCCTCTCTCTCTCTGCAGACTGATTTCCCTTTGGAGCCCTCTTGGGTTTGTAGTTTATCAGTCCACAACGGTTTTCATCTGAAGATTGTGTTCCAGCAAGGGTCATGACCTATCACCTTCCTCTGCAGGACCAGTGCCCTCAAAAATTTACTGACTTGAAGGCTTGTTTCACAGGCTTAACTACTTTACTTCACCATGTTGATTGCTAAGAATGCCTCACCTCTTATTATGCATTGATGGACCCCTTAGACAGCTGCTGAAATTCATATGTACAAAAAATTCTGTAGACAAAGTTTGGCACTGTTGAATTGGTATGAGTGACTTCCTGGTGGTCCTAGCTTGCTTCTGGCATGCATTTCTTCTTTGACAGAGAATGTAACCAAAGCTAGTTGCCACAACCTTTCTCTTAGCTCTGCTTATGTGCTTCACTATTGCCTCAAGTACTGTATGCTGGTGATCTTGGTGATGGAGGAGTGAAATGTGGCTTTCCTGAACTTTTCTGGCTTGCGCCATGGTTTTTGATATTTTCTAAGCATACTTGGTTTGTGATTCTGGAGAGAAGCTTACCTTTACCTCTACTAGGGGTGATTAATTTAAGTGCTTCAGTTTTATCATCCTTTTCTGCCTAGTCAGTGCCCTGGATGAAGACCTTTTTTCTTTTTTTCCATCCCAGACCTTCCTCCACTCAGTGTCGGAGATCTTCCTCTTGATATCAACTGTAGTCTTCATATTTTTAGTGAACTTCCATACTCGACTCAGTAGCACCGTGCCGCCAATTAACTACTCAGTCCCAAATACAAGCAGTCCCTTGCTTATAACGTTCCTGTGTTACAATACTTTTCAGATATATTCATCGGGGACAAAAGGACTCCTTGTAGGACATTGGAGGCAGTCTTGCCATTTGCAGTAATGACTGGATATTTGTATATCAAATGCATAGATGTAGTAGTAGTTTCAACAAATAATGATTCTAATGTCTGTTTTGACAATTATTGTATGTAATGTAATTGTAGCAGCTGTCTTTTCAACCAGCTTGGCACTACTTTTCCTATACGTACTAGGGTTAGAGTGATTCTGCTTTCAAAATCTGTCAGAAGGATGTAGCTGGGAGCCTTTCAAACAGAATGAGTCTCTTTTTTTTTTTTTTTTTTTTTAAGGATTTTGTAGAAAAATGTCTTCTATTATAAAAACATTGTATTTTCCTCTAAAAGGGATTTTGACGAAGGAAAAATTATTTCTAGGGGAAGACCTATGTCGCCCGGTGAAAAGTTCCTGTAGCTGACTTTTCGAAGTATAAATAGATTCTAAATATACCAGAGAAAAAAGCTAGCATGGTATGCTGAGGTTACTACCCTCGCTCGAGCACCCAAAGGTGTCGGGTATAAAGTACAAGGCGAGTGGAAGCCACTATTCACAGGTTTTCTGCCAATTAGGAGATTCCTTTCCAAAATCCCTCTCACGGTAAGAGCCGTTGCAAAGGCTAGAGCCGTTGCAACGGTTACTCCTCCTTCCTCACTCTCGCTACTACTACCCGACTTGCTCGCCACCTGCATTCCTGGAATAGACACCCTAGCTTGGATTGGTTAAGGGTGGGGAAAGAAAAATAGAAGGGCTGGGTTCACCAGGCGACACAGGTCTTCCCCCAGAAATAGATTTTTCCTTCGTCAAAATCCCTTTTCTGGGTTCAACCTGTGTCTGCCGGTGAAAAGGTATCAGAGAATCCCCATCCAAGCTCAACGGATACCAAATAAATATATAATAAGGGGTTAATGAAACCTAAGGTTCATTTAAAGAATAATTTTTAATGCATAATGAGGTAGGAATTTACTTACTTACTAATTATACTAGGACTTAAACTATGGCTTAGAACTAGTAATAATAAAATAATATAATACAGTTTTAAAGCATGGTATCTGGAGAAATATACAGGGTATGTACAGGCAGATCCATAAAGCAATTATGGGCTCAACACTATATACATGTTCCAGTGGCAGGATGACAACCAAACCGTCACGACCCGGGGGAGAGAGGTTTGGTAGGGAATACGAGCGAGGCAGGTAGGAAGGAGAGAGTATTAAGGGGAAGGAAGTGACCAAAGGTTAAGGAAAGGATTTAGACAAGATTCATCATTCAGGGGAGACTATGCTCCCTGCAGCAACTGCTGGAAATTTAAGGGTCTCTAGGTTTCTTAGATAGTGGCGTTTAAAAACTGCTGTAGATTTCCAACCCTTATATTTCTTCAGGTCCTCGAAATTCATGTTGTGAAAGTAGTTAATGGAGGTAGCCACTGCTCGGATATCATGGACGTGTGGGACTGAATCCGGATTGGCCTGTTTAATAAAGTAGAGTATTTTTTGTCTAATACCTTTAAGAGAAATCGTACCACCTTTCTCTCTAATGATAAGGGGGTCTGAAGATTTTTCGGATGTTCTGGCTAAGAAGGATTTAAGGGTAGTGACAGGGCACAATGATGTGTCCTGTGTTATAGGGATGATTTTCCATGGAACCCATGTTTTGTGGGTCCTCATTTTTAGCCAAGAACCTCCAATCTGGGGATAGTAATACAGTGGTCCCCCCGTATTTGCGGGGGATGCGTACCAGACCCCCCCCGTGAATAGTTAGAATCCGCGAATGTTTGGAACCCCTATAAAAATGCTAAAAACAGCCTATTTTGTTAGTTACAACTCAAGAAAAACCCACTAAAAATGTTCCTACATGGTTTTTTTTAATAGTTTTATCACAAAAAGTGCATTTTATGATGAAATTCATCAAAAAAACCAGGAATTTGTGGATATTTATCATAGAAAAATACAGTGAATGCGTGAATTTTCCGCGAATAATCCAGGGAAACGTTCCCGAGAGAAATCCGCGAATGTGTGAGTCCGCGAATCTGGAGAACGCGAATACGGGGGGTCCACTGTACTTCCCCCGATGGGAGGAATTCTGTATGGTCTGGATTCCTAGAGAGAGCCGAGAGTTCAGATATTCTGGCACCTGAGGCCATGGCCATTAGGAATAAAGTTTTTCTAAGCTGGGTTATATAAGAGCATGACTCATTATTGGTGTCTGAGGCTAATTTGAGTATGTCATTAAAAAACTAAGAGACCGTATGAGGGCGGTCCGTTGGTCTCCGGCGGGCACATGCTCTTGGAATGGAGTAATGGAGTAGAAGTATGCATCTGACAAGTTAATATTAAAGCCAACCTGAAAAATCTTCTTTAAGGCTGACTTGATTGTTGTAATGGTACTAGCGGCTAGGCCTTTCTCAAATAGAGTTCTAAAGAACGAAATTGCCAGATTCGTGGCCATTTTATGAGCAGCTGAGTCTTTTAGAAATTTGGCCAACTTCTTGACTGCTGAATCATATTGCCTGAGCGTTGATTCTCTTTTATCTGATTCTATAAATAAAATGTTAAGTGGATTGATACTAGTGTCCTTTTGGGCTGCAAACTTCATGAAGTCCATAAAGTTAGGGCACTCAGAATTCTTGAGGAAGCTAACACAGGCTGAGTTTGTACTATCTGTGTCAGTTCTGGACGAGGGATCTAGAAGAAGTGGAAACCAGTTGCTCTTTGGCCAGTTGGGTGCCACTAATGCTACTTGTCCTGTGAAAGATCGTAGCTTGTGCAGGACCTTCATCAGAAGATTCTCCGGTGGAAATAGATAAATCTTCTGCCAATTGTTCCAGTCTATGGACATCGCATCTGTGGCGTAGTTTGTGGTTGGATTCTGTGGCGAGTAGGTCTACTTGAAGGTATGGGATTTGATTGCAAATCCACCAGAATGACTTCCTGTCCAGAGACCATTCTGACTCTAGCAGGGTTGTCCTGGAAAGTGCATCTGCAATAACATTCTTTACTCCTGCCAGGTGAGTTGCTGACAGGTGCCAATGATTTTTCGCTGCTAATGAAAATATTGCAATTAGCACGTGATTTAGATTGCCTGACCTGGAGCCGCCTCTGTTTATGCAATGTACCACCACTAGGCTGTCTGAGACTACTCTCACATGACTGTTCCTGGCCGGAGTTAGTCGTTTTAAGGTCAGGAAAACTGCCATGGCTTCTAGAACATTGATGTGGAACTGGCGGAACATATCCGTCCATATTCCCTGTACTTTCTTGTATTGTGAATATCCTCCCCAGCCGCTCAGTGACGCGTCTGTATGGATGGTTAGAGACAGCGGAGGGAATTGCAGTGGTACTGACTTGGCCAGATTTCTGTGTTTCGTCCATGGATGAAGCCTCTTTGTCAGAATAGGTGGAATTACTGAAATCTTGTCCCTGAGATTGATGTTGGCTCTCTTTCTCCAGACTCGATTGATGTCCTTCAATCTGGCTGTTAATAGGACGTCTGTTACTGACGGGAACTGTAGCGAACCCAGGATTCTCTCTGTACACCGAGATGCCTTTTTGATCTTGAGGAACTCTTTGTTATCTGCTGCTATCTCCTTGGCCTTCTTGGGTGGAAGAGATGGCTTGTGTCTTATTAGGTCCCATTGGATTCCCAACCATTGGAAGCGGGAAGCCGGAACCAGCCGAGATTTTTCCTTGTTTATCTGGAAGCCCAGAGATTCCAAGAATTCTATCACTTTGGCTGTCGATTTGCGGCACTCTTCGACGCTGGCTGCCCAAATGAGCCAGTCGTCTAGATAGGCTACTAACATAACCCCTTGAGTTCTTAGTTCTTGGACTATTGTCTCTCCTAGTTTGGTGAATATCCTGGGCGCAATGTAGAGCCCGAACGGCATGACTCTGAATGAGTAAGCCTTGTTTCCTAGCCTGAAGCCTAGGTATGGAGAGAAGTTCCTTGCTATTGGAACATGATAGTAAGCGTCTGTAAGATCTATAGAGGTGATGACGGCCCCACGGGGAAGTAAGGTCCGCACCTGCGAGACTGTCAACATGCGAAACTTGTCGCAATGAATGTATGAGTTGAGACGGGACAAGTCCAGAATCACTCTTCTTTTGTCTGAGTCCTTCTTTGGGACACTGAACAGACGTCCTTGAAATTTTAGTCCTTTCACTCTTTTTATGGCCTTCTTCTGTAGGAGATCTTTGGTATATTCTACAAGGTCCGCCGTTGGTATTTGATAAAATTTTATTGGCGGAGGGGTTCCTTTCTCCCATTTCCACCCCAGACCTTTGGAGACTATACTGTGGGCCCATGGACTGAAGGTCCAATGGTCCCGGAAGAGATTAATCTCCCTCCTACCTGCGGGCTCTCACTGATTGGCTGCAGGTCTGTTACCTCTACCTCCCTGGAAACCTCTACCCCTTGGTCCGCCTCGTAGCCGGGAGCCACCTCTGGCCCTGCTACTTCCCACATGCCTGCTGTAGCTGTGAAATGAATCCCTTGCTTCATAGGCCGGGTTAAAGGCTGGGGAAATTATAATAGCTGTGGAGGTTGAAGGCTGTTTGGCCGGCGGAGTTTGCAGTAAGACAAACTGCTGCTGCGGCTGAGCCTTCAATGTCGAAGGCTTACCAACTTGTGAGACAGGAACCGCTTGAACAACTGTTTGCAGACGGGAGGCCTGGTAAGGATTGAATCTCCTGGGTCTGGTTTGTTGTCCGGGGGTCTCAAACTTCCGTTTGAAGGGGAGTCCCCACCGGACCCGGAGGCTCTGGTTGGCTCTGGCTGCCTCTCGAGAGATGCTCTTAACCTCATCTTGCGGGAACAGGTTTTTTCCCCAGATTGAGGATTTTATTAGCCTATTAGGCTCATGCCTTATGGAGGTACCTGCCAGGACATACTTCCTGCAAGGTCCCCTTGCCATCCCAAAGTCGTAGAGGTCCGACTGGAAAGTCTGTAGTAGACTTTTCGTCATAACCTGGAACACCTGTTCGTCTCGGTATGTGGTAGCTAGCAACTCCGCCGTAGTGACGGAGTTGATAGATCTTCCTAATCTTGTCCTTGCTTCAAATTCCGCCTTGATTAAATGGTCCGAAATTTTAGGCAACCTCTCGGAGAATAAGTGGAAGCGCAATCCGGGTCCAGTTTACATGATGTAAACGTGGCCGGGGCTTCGATCCAGAACTCCCTACTTGCGGGGAAGAGAAGAGAGGTAGCCGCTGTCTCTTTTAGTACTGCTTGCAAAGTTAGTTCCGCTACCTTGTCTGTACAGGGCGACGGAACCTCGTCTGGGGTCACAAACATGGTGAAGGTACCCTTGTGTGGCGTCAACCTAGTGTTGACGCAGTCCCAGTCGGTGAGGGTGCGCGCCCAAATAGCTTGGGCTTGGTCCCTAGGGAAGATCACTGTCTCCTTCAGGACCTTGTCTACTCTAACTAGCGTGTGTTCCGCTAGTCTGACAAATCCGGGAAAAGGAAATTGGAGACCCACTGGGAAGAGCTCAAAGTCCTCCAACAGATGGGTTCCGCACCCTTCAATTGTTAACTTCCCATCCGAAAATGGGGCATGTAAAGCTAACTGCCACGGGTTGTTCTTATGAAATGGCGGTAGCTTTGATGCATCCGGCACTGACATAGCCAGCGCCGGGGATCCGGAGTGGAGAAATCCGGTCATCATATCTTCCAGGGGCCTGATCCTCTCGGCCACCAAAGATGTTATAGCCTGGCCGGAGATGTCAGAGCCCGAGGCGAGTCGTAACGACTCAAACCTCTCATCAACTGCTTCCCTAACCTTCGACATTAGAAGGTTAGCAAGCATCTCATGATCGAAACCAGACTCCGTCGCCTTGGATCTGGCGGACTTGGCTCTCGACCCCTTGGGGGGGAGAGAATCCTTGGCAGCAGGCGACTTAGCCGATGAAGTCGACGGCCGTGGGGGCCGGAGATGACTCAGTCGCCGCTGACAGAGCTGGTTTTGCTCCCTTTGGCAGGGATTTTGGTTTTACCGATTTGATCTTGGGAACGACCGAAAGCGATCCTTCCCAAGTACGGGTGGGCTTAGAGAAGCCCAGGAAAGAAGAGGAAGAAGAAGAAGGAGTAGGACTAAGGAGACTCCCTGCCTCACTTACCTCCTCAATGGTCATGGGTTCCATGTGGATGCTGATGGCCGCCACCTCTCCTGCCATCAAGTCCTCCTGCTCCTCCGGAAGGGGCATCGTCTCTGCCTGGATGTCTGCTCTTATAGGGGCGGCCACCTGCGCCGGAACAGACGTTGATGGGGACCCCTTGAACAGAAGGGAGCCCAGACTTTAGTCAAGTACATACGGCTGTCCTGGCGGCGCATTTCTCCCGAACCCGGAGACCCCAACATCTCAAATGAATCCTGGCGGTATGGCAGATGTCATCGGCAGTCTGTCAGAGAGGGGAACGAATTAACCTTCCACTCAGGGGATAATATTTGTTAAACTTTTCAGTTTATTATAATCAAATTTTTCATACCGATGATGTAGCAAAGATACTTACCTGCTCATCCGTGAGAAGGGACATCATCTCGTAGCAGATGGTGCACGCCTCCGGGTGCCAGACCATGTATCTGCCAAATTGCACCGCGCAGTTCGCATGAGAGTAGCACACCTCATGTCCACAAGTTTCGCCAAGGGAGGCGGAGCACCCTGGCGTCTGGCAACGTACCTTCTGTAAGCTGAAATCTCAAATGAGTACGTATCAGCCTCAGGGGAGAGTTGGTGCTAACTCTGGCGAGAACATGCAACTTAACCTAGATATTGGTTCAAGCCTTACTCACTAACAATTTCAACTCACTGAATGAATTATAGAAAAACTTTTAAGTATATCTGCCTGCTCCTGATGCCGTTCTTGGGGAGTAGATGTATGTCTGGTATGTGGGGTCTGAGATCCGCCGGACCGGAGAAGAGGAAGGACTTCATCTCTATTATGGTCGACCGAATCAGAAGGCTACATGTTATTCACTGCCTCCACCGGAGTGGAGAGCGCCCAAGAACAGGAACGGAGCTCCGGCAAGCTTAGAGCAACACTCCGGTAGTGGATGTGAGGGTGAGCCACTCTCCATCTGTACCCTTAAAGGTCCGGAGATGTCCATTAGTAAAGTCCTCAAAGCTTAGTCTACTCAATGTCTCGTCTCTCATTGTCCTAAGTAATGCCGGCAGCACAGACCGAAGCGGCGGATCAGGGGGAGATAATTCTCCTATCTAATCCTGCCTACCTCTATCGGGGGGAGCGTAACTCCTAATCTAGTCCGTAGTCGGGGGCGGACAACTGGAGTGATAGACCGTCGAGCGGCGGAGCTGTGCCATCCAGAGTGATGACCGCCAGCTGGCGTGGTACTAGACCGCTATGCCGGCGTATATATCCACTCGGAGACAAGGGGTTACATATAGACCAATAAGCCCCCTTCCCTTTCACCCCACTTTCCCTCCTCTCTCTCCCACGTGAGTAAAAACTCGAGTGGTCATTCATCAATAAGACTACTAGCACCGCGAGTTGCCAGGGTCCGGCAGAGCCAAGCTAGGTGGGGGGGGTCGTTCGTGTTTGCCTGGCCAGCGGCCCGATCAGAGATGGACACCTATTGGAGGTTGCGTAGCCTACCAATGCAGGGGTGGTAGTCCGACTGGGCCTGTGGCTCTTCATGGTTGGTACAGCAACCGATCAGTGATCGCTCTCGACTGGGGGGATATGGCCTACTACTAAAGATTGTACTAAAGGAGACTAGGCCAAGACGAAAACAAACCAGATCACTTATACAGACAATATATAATAATAATAATAATAGTACTATATAAAATTTAATAATGAGGTATCAAGGAAGAGTTGTATCTATGGTTAAGGAGATTACCCAGTATGGATCTAGCCTAACCCTCCAAGATCACTACGGAACCAGGCAGTTAGGCCAAATCTCCTCTTAAGACATCATAATGTGGACACTAGCCCTCGACCAAACCTACTAAATTCGAATTTTTTTTATTCAGGTCGGCAGGGAGGATAGGTCCAACAATGTGAAAGAATAGAGAGGTTCTCTATCCTTGATATCCTCCCCCCCTCTAGCACCATAGCACCAGCAGGGGGAGAGGCATAAAGGGTACAGGATTGGGACACCTAGCCTACCTTCCAAGCCCAACCTAGGCTTGGTCGGTTAAGCCAGGGGGGGCAAGCAACTCTTCCAACCTCTTCAGTGGTATTAAATCTACTTGCACATTTCACATCTATTTGGTTCGTATTAAACAGTAAACCATGCAAAACTCACACCGGGAGAGGGAGAAAGAAGGCTTCTTCTCTCCTGTCCCGTGATAAATGCGATAGGCTACTAGTAGCCTACCGATTTTACATGTACAGTATGTTAATATTATGTCGAGATAGGCTCAAACATGCTCTTGAGAAGCCCCGGGGTGGCGGTGTGTCTCATTATAACTAATCAACCTTTCTTTAAAACCTCAGTCTTTAAACCCCAGAGTACGTCATGAGCGCGTTAGGCCTCTCTATGAACCAATTCTAACTCTAATAATAATTAAGCACGTAATATAAGATACTTTTGATGATTGTATGAATAAAATTTTTTTATCTGTGTTAAATTTAAAAGGAAGTTAATGTGTACCAGAACTCCACGCGTTCTGATGATGCTCCCGAAATGGCGGACAACTAATCAACCTTTCTTTAAAACCTCAGTCTTTAAACCCCAGAGTACGTCATGAGCGCATTAGGCCTCTCTACGAACCAATTCTAACTCGAATAATAATTAAGCACGTAATATAAGATACTTTTGATGATTGTATGAATAAAATTTTTTTATCTGTGTTAAATTTAAAAGGAAGTTAATGTGTACCAGAACTCCACGCGTTCTGATGATGCTCCCGAAATGGCGGACACGCCAACAGCCCCCAATACATTTCTAAGGGGCCGAAGACCAATTCAGGAAGCCCCGCAACTGTATAAGAAGGAGGAAGTTCTGAAGATGCCATCGCTAAAGTGGAGAAAACACGGAAGCAACAAAAAATGCGTGCACTGGGTACAATGTCGAAATACAAGAATGCAGGTGGCGCGCGAGTCGGATAGTAGTAGCGAGAGCAAGGAAGGAGGAGTAACCGTTGCAACGGCCCTAGTCTTTGCAACGGCTCTTACCATGAGAGGGATTTTGGAAAGGAATCTTCTAATTGGCAGAAAACCTGTGAATAGTGGCTTCCACTCGCCTTGTACTTTATACCCGAAACCCTTTGGGTGCTCGCGTGAGGGTAATTACCTCAGCATACCATGCTAGCTTTTTTCTCTGGTATATTTAGAATCTATTTATACTTGGAAAAGTCAGCTACAGGAACTTTTCACCGGCAGACACAGGTCGAACCCAGAAATATGGTTCATCAATATTTATAAATATGAAATATTTTGCATTTGCCTTTGGCCAATGTACTGCTGGCAAGAAAAGTGATGATACACTTCTCATTGGCTTTTGTTTATCGAATTTCAATTTTATTTTATTTTTTTTACAGATAACCCGTAATCTCAGTAAATTTGCTTTAGAATAGGAAAATACAGTACAAATTATATCAAATACGTATTAAGTCTGCAAAACAAAAATGTTCTGGTACTTAAAAACACCATGCATGTCCGAAGTAACTGGAATTTCTCAGATGGATTCATTCATAGAGATCTGGAAGATGGTGTGTGGATTAGCTGATTGTGTTACTCCATATCACAACGACAATATTTACACGTTTTTATGAACAGGATTATTATTGCATCATCATAAGCAGTAATGGTAATTGTTTTAGTTTCCTACAAATTTATGGTTTTATTTCAAAGTGTTTAAAGTTAGTTGACGTCAGTGGCAGTCAGTGTTGTGATGGCTAAGGTAGGTTGAACAAACATAGTTAAATCCCCAAGACTATGTTCTATGATGTGAGGAGGAGCCCGAGTACTTCAGGTAGTCACTAGATAATGGCGTAAAGGCTTTCTCACTTTGGTCACATGGATCGAATGCTAGTAGCTGTTTACAAAGCTACTGTTATTAAAAGGAAATCTTTATCATTATCAAGGTTAAATTACCCTGTGAATCTGAAGATTTTCTAGCCCTGCTCCCATTACAAGCAGTTCAGAGTTAGCAAACACAGCTAACCGCTACATTACTTTGCTGTGAGACTGAAAGATCTCCCAATACATGAGGATTTTCCATGATTTAAAACTTTGATTGCCTATGCAGTAGATATTGAGTTATTTACACAGCTTTTTTGTGAATTACTTGTGGATAGCTTTTTTGTGAATTACTTGTGGATGAAAATTGATTTTCAAAAATAGAGACTATACTAGTATCAAGAAATCAAAAATTACTAGCCTTTTCCTATCACAATTGCACCATCAGTACTATAATTCTCTCTCTCTCTCTCTCTCTCTCTCTCTCTCTCTCTCTCTCTCTCTCTCTCTCTCTCTCTCTCTCTCTCTCTCTCTCTCTCTCTCTCTCTCTCCACTTCTAGAAAAATATTTTAAAATATATTATTACTCAATCTCTCTCAAAGAAAATATAATGAATTGAGTATTTCTATAGTTAGGCCTATGTTTTTTTTCCTTTCTCCCTCTCTCTTTCATCATAATATTGCATTCACGCCTGTATTACTCCTCATGATTTCCATTGGATATTGCCCAAAGATTAAAAAAAAAAATTCTCATTATTTTGGATTTTGTTTGTAATTACACATGAATTTCTCCTCATTTGAGTAAGGTTTCATGGTATTTTTTAAAAGAAGGATGATTGATTTTCTACTCTGAACTGACATTACCAAGCTAACTTTAATGAATAATATAGAGGTAGTTACTGCATTCAAGTATAAATGGTTAGGGGACTTATACAGAATCTTTATGGTTTAAAGTTACTGGACTAGAAAGCAACAAACAAGATTACATTAAAGCTCTGCCCCCTTTCTAGTGTTGCCATGTGTGGCATTACGTATTGAGCAAAATGTGTCCGATGTTTAAGAAAGCTGTATCTTCACTTTTCTTGCATATAGTACTTGGATTGGTAGATTGTATGGTTTTAGTATTAAAGTTAGAGGACATTTTTTTGTTTGAAATAATTAGATACTAAGGGTAAGTTTTGGTAATGTTAATTTCCATTTTCAGGCCTTTTAGCATCTGCTACACAACCGCCGAAGGTTCTGGACTCCTCAATTTTGGGAGCACTGAATATGGACAATTTAGACTGTGGAACCGAGTCGGGGAACAGGGGTGTTGTTAGTAACGTTCTTGAAGGAATATCGAGTGTTGAAATTTCTGGCTTTCCAGCTTTAGATACGTCTACACCATCGCCACCGCCTTCTCCATCTCGCCTTCTTCAGCAGGGTGATAACCAGTGGCTGAATAATGAAGTTAATGATTTCTCTCTTTCAAGTTTTCTTGGTCACTTTGATTCCCCTATTAAGGGGTCAACATCGCGTGGGGCTTCTCAGTCCAACCCATCTGAACTACCTATGCCTAGTCTGGTAACTGTATACAATGAAAACAGTGTTGACTTTACTGCCAAATTTGCAGAAATGAAAGCTAAAGCATCACACACATACAAAAACTGAGGTATTCTTGTGTAAATCTTTGGAAAAAATATGCAATACGAATATGTAGATAGCAGTCTCCAATTGTATATTTTGTACATAAAAAGCAGATTTATATCTCACCATAAATGAATATGGTTCACAATTTTTTACAGGATGTTAGAAAGTTTTATTTGAAGTTTTATGCATCAAAAGTAGTGATTATTTTTGTAAATTTTGTTGGTAAAATTTTTATAGACTAAATTCGAAAGGATAACAACATAGACATTATGTTTGTAAGGACAGTAAACAGAGCACCATTGTGTTGATAATATGTGTTGTCTGAGTAAGCTAGATTCCAAAGATGTTTTTGATTTTGATGTTGTGAGGTAATTCCAAAATGAAATCACCATGGCTTTAAATGAAAAAGAATAATGCAGCTCTTCACAATTTCTTTTTACATTAATACAGATTATTTCCTAATTAAAAATTTTTTGTACCTTTTTTGTTGCATGTTTTGTATAAAAAAATTTTATGGAAAAAATTTATTTTTATTTTCTTTCAGTATGTATTTAATATAGTCAAATTTTCAAACACTATTTTTTCTGTATTCAATACTCCCCTGATAATTTGAGTTTTTAATATTTTGAAAGATTTTATGGTATGATTTTTCCTTTTTAGGATTTCACATTTTGCACTAACTCTCTGAAGATGTGTACTCGTGAAGAAATGGTAAGAAAAATGGGGCTATTAAAGAGTGGAATATCTAATTGTTAGCAAAATGTTTGCTTCGTTGCATAGGTACCATATCAATTGAAAGTGTTGCTAATTATACAATTGCTTTGCAAGGGAGAAAATGTGACTTGAGAAATAATTTTTGCTGTTGTCAACCTACTGCCAGATAGAATATTTTTAAGGATAACATTTGGTAATGACAACAACAGAAAGGATTGGCGAGTACATAACAGAAATAAGTATTTGGCAAAATTTAAAATTTTACATCAGCATATAGCCACACATGATAGTTAACATTTTCAAAATGAGTTTTATGTTTTCAGTTGAAAATTGTCATTCTAATGCTGGTTGTCTTGTTTATTGAATATTTTGCAGGTAGAAGTACTGTATAGGAGGAAATTTTACTCAAAGTTAATGCAGACTTTAGAATGACAATTATTTAGTGCTTTCTTATCACATCAACAGTTTGCTAATAGCCTGTTCCACGTGGAGTTACATTTTGGCAGGTAGGTTCATATACAGTTGTATGTGTGAATAATGGGGCCAGTAGAAATGAAGCCCAAGTCCTATTCAAGAAATTAGGTTTTATTTAGGTTATAGAGTACCTTCTCCAAATTTAGCTTTTGAGATGAGTAATCAAGTTTTGACATTGATTTCAAATGCATTATTGATGTAGTTTCAAGGATTGTGGTAAGGTATTTTTATGCAATCTGAAATGGACTGTCATCTTGTTGTACTCACTTTCACTTTGTAGTCATACAGGAAAATATGGAACAGTAAGCCATGATATAGTGTTGATGAAAACTACACACAAGAAAAAAAGTTTTTAGCATTTCATGTGACATATTTCTTTTGTAAGGGGTTCAGAGGCTCTCATGAGAATATTATCCTTAAGGTAAAAAGCTTAAAAAAACTTTTACAGGGGTCAGATTATGCATTACTTAGTAATTTATGTTTTTACAAGTAGCACTAGTACTGTATTTCAGTACAGTGTTCGACAACTGTTCATGCTTGCTGATACATAGAAACTGGAGTGTTCAAATATTTGATACCACCATATGTGTGTGGATTTGTGTTCATTTGAATTCCAAGCTTTTGTTTTTACTAATGCCATAATGCCTGGTCAAAGGTAGTAAACAGAACATTTGAATCTTAGTTATTTAGTTATGAATTATACAATAGTTATTATAATACTGTGACTAATCTTTGAGCAGAACATACTAGGTTAGGCCAATGAGTATGTGATGTGTATACAGCTTTCCTTCAATAGTATGATCCGAGGAAAAATGTGGAAATGTTAAGGTCATTGAAGGGGCAAACCAGGGCCTTGAATCTCTGACATTGGAATGGTGTGGGATTATACCAGTCATCGGGTTCAATGACTTGAGCTTTTTTGGGTACCATGGCACCATGTCTGGAGTTTCCAGCTTCAGAGATGTTAAGATACCTTTTCTACCAGATAAATAGTCTAGACTTTTGGAGACTTGATCAGATTTTGAAGCAATTCTCAGATACCAGATTTTAGAGTGGCCAAGATTGCTGATGGTTTTTCCATTTTGTAGATTCTGATGTCAGTAAAGGGGACATCATTCATACTTTTTCGTTTTTGGAAAGTTGGTGTCAAGAAGACTGAAGATCCAGTTGCTGTAACCACAATTTGCCAAGGAGAAGCACCAGTGATAGCTAAGACTACTGGATTGGTATATATAAACAAAAGGCCTTGTCACCGGTAGACCTGACACTGGCCTCTATATATGATGTCATGTTGAGGAAGAACACACATCCTGATGAAGACAGGAAATGTCCAGCTGGTATACTGAACTCTTAATTCAGCATTGAAGTTGGCAGGTTTCATGTAAATTGGAATTCAGAATAGCACCTAAGAAGATAGTGATGTAGCAAATGAGTTTGAGCCAGGATGTATCCATTATTTCAAACATATACCGTACCATAAATTAGGGCATACAAGTTGCCTATTCGAACTTGGAAAAATCTTTCCAAGACTAGGATTTATGTTAGGGGATAAAATGTAAACCTTTTCCCTGAGTTGTAAACACATGGGGCAGCACTCTTAACAATCACTGTGCACCACTTGACATACCTCCAGCAGTTGCCAAAATACATCCAACTCCATTTAGGCAAGTTTTAGCCTACTGGTGGCCTACCATATGTTTTGTTGGAGAGTCTAACTTAGAATTTTGAGCAAAAAATCTTGAGGTCCCCTTGTGTGTCACAGTTTGCTGTATATAAACAGTATTGATCATGTAGCAACCCCCAGTTACAATAGTCCTTGCAAGTATGTTACCTTGAACATTGAAATATTGTAGTTGTGAGTTGCTGGAACATAATAGGTGTATTGTTGATAGTCAGCAAATCCAGTTGTTTGTCTGTCATGTCTCTTCCAGAAGTAGATGCTTGAAAATGCAGTAAAATCCCATGTAATATTTTGATATTCATACATCCAGGAAACAAATTTTGCAGGACTATATATAGGAACCTGGGCTTGGGACCAAATAGCTGCTTAAGGCCTTTGTTGAACTCACCTTCACAACCTCTCTCACACCACAGAACAAGTGTGTCACCGTGAATAGTAAGAACAGTAAAAACATTGGAACAATAATGGTTTGTAGTTGACATGGACACAAAAAAATTTAATAAAGTTTGACTCACCCAAGCTGAAAGGTTAAGTGGGCTTTTTTTATGAATATTGTCTGTTTGTCTGTAACTATACGTTAGTCTGTCTGATACAAACTTATCACATTTTTCTTACTAGAAACACTGGATCAACTTCAATCATAGTACTTCCACAAAGCATCCTTGAGTATAGGAAGTTCAAGTTTGTTCAAATCAGGACCTTGCTTTCTTTCTGGAGAATGAAATTAGTAAATAAAAAAAAGGTAGGTCATTTAGAAGTCTTCCTCTCTGGAAGTTACAAAATCCGTGGAAGTTACAAAAAATATTTGAAAAGCATCTTTGTATTATGCAGATTCAGTTGTATTTAAACTATGGCTCTTGGTGTCAGGGGAGGGCCACAATGGGATTGCAAGTTGGAATACCTGCCTATTTCGTTAGGTAAAACTCAAGAAAAATCCACTATAAATGTTTATACCTGTTATTTTTTAATAGTTTTATTACAAAAAGTGCATTTTATGATGAAATTGATAAAAAGCCTGGAATTTGTGGAGATTTCTTATAGAAAAATACCACTAATATGTGAATTTCCCATGAATAATGGGGGTATATGTTCCAGAGAGAAATCCGCGAATGCGTGAGTCCGTGAATCTGGAGTCTGCGAATGTTGGGGTTCACCGTAATCATCCTTGAATAGTGTGAATTCAAGTTTCCGCAACCAGGAGCCATGTTGGTTTTGCAATAAGGTAGAAAGTTTTCAGAGGAAAAATTATAATCTCTGATTAATCAAGTGCTTGACAATGAAACAAGATGGCTCAGATAATTATTGTAGTCCATGCAGCTCCTCATTAGCTTATCAGAGTTGAAAGCTGATGTGCAAGTCTCTGGAAAGGTTATGCAGCATAAACTTGCATACTTTTCAATTTTACCGAAACCTCTTGAATTAACGAGCCTAAGAAGAGCCTTTATTAGGCTTAGGTCTGGATAAATGAATCCTTTATAATAATAGATTATTATCAACCAAAATTAGCACCAAACATCCTTGACATGGCACTAAAGTTTTACATATGTAAAACTTAAGCAAAATCATTTAAGAACAACTAGTCATACAGATGCTTAAACTATGGCTGCAGAGACCTCAGTGGGCCCACAACGGAAACCCAAAAGTTCAAATAGGAATTTATTGGCTATACTTGGTCATATACTTGCAAGTGTAGGAAGGTAGCTCAAGTGAGCTCTTGTCCTCTTTAAGTATTGAATGGCCAAAAAGTCCTACAATACTTGGCTTGACAGCCTAAATTTTTTATTAATATGTGTGTGTTATAGAGCAAAATGTTTAATGAAGGTAGGATTAGTTCCTCTGACTTGGAAAGTTTTAGTCCATTATTTTGCTACAGTTACGTTCATAACTTTAATGCTTGGTGTACCACCTTTGACGGAAGGCAATGGCATTTAAAAAAAATGGTGATATTTTATTAATATTTGCTTTTGTTGTGAATTTAAGCATTTTACTTGAATTATGGTTGCAGAGTATTTTCATGCTTTGAGTATTGTCTGATTTATGTGTACAAGAGATTAAAGTTATCTTTTACTTGCTAGTTGTTCATTTTCAAATTTTATTTGCTAGTTAAGGGACTCCTCATCTGCCTGAGAGGTGGCAGCTAGTTTTTTTTGTAATTTTGTATTTTGTTCATGAAACTTACCTGACATATATATATATATAGCTGTATTTTCTGAAGTCCGACAGAATTTAAAAATTCGCGGCACACGCAGTGGGCGGCCAGGTGGTAGTACCCATTCCCGCCGCTGGGAGGCGGATATCAGGAACTATTCCCATTTTCTATTCATATTTTTTCTGTCGCCGGTCGGTAAACAACTGTTTACAGACCTCCGCCTAGGATTTTGAAACTTCATTAGCCGCTTAAGTATCCTAATTATTCTTTCGATTATTGACTTGGATTTGTGGCTAGGCATACGCTATCGTAAATTTTTTCATTGCATTTGATGTCTGAAGCTAGTTAGCCTAGTTTCAGACTTTGTTGTCTGCATGGGGTAAGGTGAGGCTACCGGAACTTTCGGTAGACACTCGCTTAGTATATATGACGTTTACATGTTTTCTTTGCATAAGTTCAATGTAATTAGTGTAATGTGTGACTGATTACGGAAGAAGGAGGATTCATGTACGCATTTTAGAGCGTGTTAGAATCAGGAGTTGTTCATACACGAAACAAACCTTCGGTCTTAACATTAGGATTTACTAGCGCCAAGCTGGAAACCGGTAGAATTAAAATTACACTTGTGAGATCCAGGGACTAATGGCATCTATACCAGGTCACGGGGCATGTATACCCAGAATGCCCACGGCTACCTGTGACCCATCAGTTATTTTCCTACCGCCTTTAAGATAAGACGTGTTACTGTCTATCTCATTTAAAGCCGGTTTTTCAGTTTTGCCCCGTTCTTTATCCATTTCATTTTTTTATTTTTCATTCCTTTTCTTTCTCCAAGTGTGATCAGTGTGTGGTAAGAGTGTATACGTGGTATGATGGAGAATTTTGCCTCAACATCGGGATCGTCTACCGCTTCGAAGAGGAGACAAGGAAATGCCCAGGAGTCAGTGGCTTCCCTTGTTCTAGGTTTCCTAACCTCGGTGTCGACGGATCCTCATCCAACGTGTAGTAGGTGCAGGGAAAACGTATGTACGGTTTCTAATCCGTGTTCTGTTTGTCGCGGTTGGTCGGTGGAACAGTGGAAGAAGTTCTATGGGAAAAGCCAATACAAAAGAAGGGGGTGACGCCATCTTTGGATGACCAAACCTTTACCGGCTTCTTTTGTATCGGTAATAAACCAGGCTGCTCCATATGTTTCTCCACCTGCTTTTGAATTGTCTCATACCCCTTCGTTTCTCCTAGCGGTTCTGTATCGGAAACGTCAGGAGGGGCCTTGGGTAATTTTATGAATAATTTGCACTCTCCTTTGTTCCCAGCAAGTAGAGGGGGAGATCCGCCATCTTTGTTCCAAGGCTCCTGCTACGCAAGCGCATAGGTTAGATGGTACGTGGTCAGCGCTAGGCCTACCAGGCCGTACCAACCTTGGATGGTCTGCTTGCGCATTATATGAACGTCACGGTTCCAGCAGGGTCCGGCAGCGCTGAATGTTCCTCATCCCCCGGGCTTGCAACAATTTTAATGGGAATTAATGCCGCTGCTTCTCCATCCCACTCAGTATTTACAGCGATGCAGAACGTGGGAGGTAATTTGGCAGCAAACGTGCGGTTACCAGCAGAAACCTCTCAGTCTCTCCCTACGAGAGCGATGACGTCACAACATACGTCACACTCTGAGATGGCAGGCGTGATGACGTCACAGACCGATTCTCGGCCTTTTTCGCTGCACCCAGACGCTAATACGCCTTCTGATCCGTCAAAATGGCAAACTGTAATGCAGAAGTTACAGGATTATGAGGGAGAGAATGAATAAGAGAGACAAAAAGAAAAAGTGTGATTCGCCTTCTTCGTCTTCTTCCTCTAGTTCGGCGTCATCGCTAAGTCCGATAACGTCACGGCGAGCGCCAGTCAAGCGTTTGGAGGAGGATTCGGGAGTTCCTAGCGGATCCTCGGGCCAAGAGGAGAAGAATCAATTCTTCCTCTCCTTCGGACGAAGACTGTCATTTCCAAGTCAGCAAGAAGGTCGGAAAATCAGTGGCTATTAAGCACAAGGTTGCCAGACGAAGCCGTTCGCAAGAGTCCGAACAAGCGAGAGAGGTGACGGCCGGCGAGCTAGCGGCCGAGGCGGAGTTGCCAGTTCGGATCGCAAAAACTGCGATAACCTCTGGTAAAATCGACGTTGGCGGCGAAAGGTGCAGCAGAGGATGGAATGCAGGTCCCAGTTTCGCCCGTAAGGGCCGTTCAAAATACGTACGAAGGACGATAAGGCTCCTATTAAAAAGTACAAAAAATAGAGAGTTTGGCAACCTCGGCGGATACGTTCGTGGAAGGCAGTGTCCGTCTGGATAGAAGGCCGAGGCCGGCTCGCCGACGCTCGAAAACGTTGCCAATGCTAATAAAGACGAACTTACCTCTGTCTTAAGGGAGCCTTCATCTTGGAGATCTAGACGAGATTCTCGCTCTAGATCCGTGAGCAGAGAAAGAGTGAGACGTTTCTCGTTCCCCCTGCTGACTATCTGGGATCGAGCCAACAGCGGCCAGCAAAGATCAAAGAGGCCGCGGCCGTAGGGGCAGGCGGCCGTGGAATTCCGGGCCGTCTGTCAGAAGATAGAGGCGAGACAACATCTCTCGTGACGGAGAGTGGTACACTAGAGCCGGAGGAAGGAGAAAACCAAGAGTCTGGCCTCGTATGCAGAGGTTATTGATTTGATTCGTCAATTCAATAGCCTTTCGGAGAAGACAGAAACACCGGCCAGTATGCTTCCTCCTGGAATTGACATGGCGTTTGGACTAAAGAGGGATACCAAGGTGTCGTATGAATTGCCTTGTTCGAGTCATGCGGAATCGGTCTTGCAACACGTAAACGCAAAGATTGCAGGGAGGGATAATTCCTTAAGATCTAATAGATCATTTAAATTTATTCCCCCTCCAAATGATAAAGCAAAGGAAATATTATACGACACCGAAGGTCCCTTTGCTGTCTAGACAAATGAACCCTAATGTTTGTTTTAAGGTTAAGGCCTGGATTAACCTTGGATCAGGTTTAAAATGGAGTGCCCTTCGATGACGTACCAAGAGGCTGCCACGTTAGAAGCAACAGCTTCTTCTGTCTTTCAGGCTGCGTCCTGGTTAGAAACCTTTGGTCAACAGCAGTGGCGAAAATTGCATCCTCGGAAGCCAAACAAGGAAAAAGTAGTAGATGACAAACCATTGTTTCATTAGATTACTACAGTCAGGGTCCAAGGCGATTGCGTAAAACCTGACAAACGTA
Source organism: Macrobrachium nipponense (assembly GCF_015104395.2). Taxonomy (NCBI): domain Eukaryota; kingdom Metazoa; phylum Arthropoda; class Malacostraca; order Decapoda; family Palaemonidae; genus Macrobrachium; species Macrobrachium nipponense. Next base: position 66,711,652 of record NC_087208.1, on the reverse strand, counting down.
AGTGCCAATGTTTGGGCAAATATCCTGCTAATGAGGAGAGATGCAGCATTGGCATAGACTAAGCCGCAATGTGGATTTGGATTCCCTGTTAGCAATGAGGAATGGGGATATCTTGGAATCGCAACTACTGTTGCCAGAGTCATACTGGAAGAAGCGATAGATAGAAGAAGGATGGACACTAACGATAGGTTGGTGCAACAGGCAGTTAGGAAAAACCTCTAACAGTCAAACTATTCCTTTGGAGGGAAGACAACAGCAGATGTCTCGAAAGAAGAAACAGTGAGACATAGCATCCCTAATAGAGTCACAAGACCCTCTTCCCCAAAGAGGATAACTCATCGGCCCTTTCACATAGAAACAACGAGGAAAGGGGCAATAGGGGAAGGGGGAGAGGCTCAAGAAGATAGGATGGGCGCCTCCCATCACTCGGCCACACCAGTGGGGGTTGCCTGGCAAATCACTGGAAGGTGTGGCAGGAACTAGGGGCAGAGCAGTGGGTGGTGGATGTTTCTCAGGATCGGGTATTTGATTCCGTTCGAGGTAACCCCGCCCCTGACAGATCAACCATTACCCCACGTCACTTATGCCACAAAATCTCAGAAGGCCACTATTCTGCAGGACGAAGTGAAGAAGATGATGGAAAAAGAAGCTGTGCAACAAGTATGCAGTCCGACAAAAGGCTTCTACAGCAGGATTTTCCTGTACCAGCCCAAAGCCAACGGGGAGTGGAGGACAGTAATAGACCTGTCAACACTGAATCTGTTTTATAAGGAAAAACCAGTTTCAAGATGGAAACTCCGAAAACGGTTCTACAAGCAGTCAGAATCGAGACTTTATGCCGACAGTCGATCTAAAGGACGCACACTTTCAGATACCAGTCCATCAGTCTTCAAGGAAATTTCTCCGCTTCAGTCTTGCAGGGGAAAGCTTTCGAGTTCAAGGTCCTGTGCTTCGGATGACAACGTCTCCTCAAGTTTTTACAAGAGTGTTCACCCTCGTGTCGGCATGGGCGCACGCTCAGGGGATTTCAGGCTGATAAGATATCTGGACGATTGGCTGGTGATAGCAAAGTCCAGGGAGAAATTACTCAGGGACAGGGCGGCCCTCCTGCAGCTTTGTCACAGCCTAGGTATTGTGGTGAATCAGCAGAAGTCGCAAGCTGGATCCAAGTCAACGTTTGGAATATCTGGGAATGGTGATGACACAACACAAGCCAAAGTATTCCCGACAGACCAAAGAGTACAGAAATGCAAACAAGTGGTGAATGCCTTTCTGGGAAAGCAGACACAGCCAGCAAGACAGTGGCAGGTGGTGCTGGGAATCCTAACCTCCCTAGAGAAGCTAGTACCACAAGGGAAGGCTACACCTTCGGTCCCTACAATGGAGGATGAAGGAGTTTTGGTCACCAACAGTAGATCACCCGTACGAGCAAATTCCCTGTCGGCAGAAGTGAGGAAAGACTTGCTGTGGTGGGTGGACGACGACAATCTGACAGTGGGTGTCCCCCTTCAACAATCCTCCCAGACCTCTTGCTGTTATCTCGGATGCATCACTAGAAGGCTGGGGAGCCCATATTGGAGGAGTTGATGGTGTCAGCAAAATGGAGTTGCAAGGACAGAGAACTCCATATAAACGTGCTGGAGTTGAAAGAAAAAAACAGCTTTCCTGGCTCTACAAGAATTCAGGGAGAGAGTAAAGGGACACTCGGTGGTATTGATGTCAGACAACACCACAGTAGTAGCTTATATAAACAAAGCAAGGAGGCCTAGTTTCTCGGCAGTTACATGTGATGACAGTTTAGAGCGTGTTAGAATCAGGAGTTTTTCCTCCACAGTAAACAGAAGTTAGAAATAATGAACCTTCTAACCTCCTGTAGATTTTATTTTGCCTAACCCTGTGTTATGGCTTACGGGCCTAGAAGAAGTGTCTGCTAGAGGATTACATCAAGTAATCTTAGACTAAAGTGCTCGCTCTCCAATCAGTGTTGTGAAGTGTAGTGCCCCTTGTGTTGTGGAGGGGGCTCAGATCGGCCCATAATGCCTCTAGGCCTGGACCTCTGTCGGACTCCCAGGACTCAGGGAGAGGGCATGTCGAAAGCCGCAAGAGGGTTACGGGGGCTCCCCACCGATCTGGCGTCCCTTCGGCAGGCCCTGTTGACGCTTCCCAGGCTGCTAAAGATCGTGCACGTGCACGAATCTTGAAGGATTGCTTCTCGTCCTCCGAGGCATCCTCCCCGCGCAAGGGTTGGAGCTCTCGGAAGGACTCGCGCCCTCTAAGAAGCTTTAGAGAAGAGGACGCTTCACGTCCTCTCTCTCGTCAGGAGGGAACGTCAGATCGGCCCCATAACACCTCTAGGCCTAGACCTCTGTCGGGCTCCCAGGAAACCAGGGAGAGGGGCATGTCAAAAAGCCGAAGGAGGGTTACGGGTTTTTCATGCTGATCTGGCTTCCTTTACTTTCGGCAGGTCCTGTTGTCGCTTCTCAGGCTGCCGAAGATCGAGCACGTGCACGAATCTTGAAGGACTCGCGCCCCCTAAAGAAGCTTTAGAGAAGAGGACGCTTCACGTCCTCTCTCTCTAGTCTCGAGAGGATGAAAGAGTCCTGTGCCCTGTCAGGGCTCTCGCGAATTTTATTTAGCATTCCAAAAGAAAAGAATTTGGTAATCAAGGACATTCTAGATTCCACCTTTTGGAGGAGCAACTCAGTATTCGTCTCCTCTCCTCATGGCGCTCCGTATACGTTATGTTAACGTTCGCTTTACTTCGGAAAAGCAAGCTGATAAGTTTTGAATTTTGACGTCGGCAAGCTGCTTGACAGTCAAACAACTTATGTCTCTGGTTCGGCATAAGAAGAGCAATTTAGACGTGAGGGAGCTTTTGGAGGTGCTCGACGTCCTATAAGTAGAGACATTCACCAAGGACGCTTGGCAAGCACCTTGCGAGGGTGTCTTTCGGAAGCTCGGCGTTCCTTTGCTGAGTGCGTTTCTGGAGATGTTCTTTTGCATTTAGTGTCACACACTTCAGGGGCAGCGTGCGGCTCTCCATGAAACTCGCATGAGGACGTCCCTTGAAAATATTCAACGTCATACGCAAAACGCGGTTCGTCATAACATTGAGATGTTGGCAGGTCGCTCGCTAGGACGCCTCTTGGCGGGCCTTGCATGCATCAGGCGCTCAACGAGTTTCCTCTCTGAAACGTCGTTCAGAAGACTTGGTGTTCTCTGCTCAGACACGCTCGTAGCTACGCAGGACGTTTTTTTTGAGGACGCTCAGCACGCTTTCCCAGGACGCGAAGCAAGGAACGCTTTTGAGGACGCTCGCAGGACGCTTATGAGGACGCTCAGCAGGACGCTCAGCAGACGCTAAGCCAGGACGCTTATGATGACGCTTTTGTGGACATTCGCCAGGACGCTTCGGTGGAAGCTCGGCAGGACGCTTTGCGAGAGAAAAGACTTGTAGAAGGCGTCTTATTTGCTGTTCAGGACGTTTCTTAGGACGCTTGACGCTTTATAAACGCTCGTCAAGAGGAGGTTTTTTCAGGACTCTCCACAGGACATTCCTTTACAGAAATTTTAAAAGGATTCGGAGTTAGCGGAGGAGACATTACCCGAATTTTTTCTTTGTTCCCTCTTTCCTCTTCATCGATTTTCTCTGAGAATCGGGAAGATTATATACTTGGATTCCTGGGTGACTTTCGGTCATGTTAAAGGGTTTTCCCCTATTAGCAAAGTGCTAATAGTTTTGTCAAGTAAGGACGTTTTCCCCATTGTCAAGATACTAAACGTTTTGTCATTTAAGTGGGGGACCCCTCATAAATGGGGTAGTTCTCATTGACATAGATTTTAACGTTTTTATCGTTTAAGCGGATAAACTCATTAACAAATTTCGGAAGAGCTCTCATTCATTTTCAGAGGCTCATCCGGGGTTAAGAGAAAGACTTGTAGACTATCCAGGAAGTCTTTTGTCCAATATCATAAGAACATTGAACGGTCTTTTTCGATCCTCGGTTCTCTCTTGATGATCTCTATTCGAATATTACTCCTTTTCTTGGAAAAGAGTCTTGGCAAAGAGTCAAGGAGTTCTTTTAAAAGTCTTGTTCATTAGAACGTGGACAGTCGTTTTCCTTTCTTTCTCTCTTCCTCGTCGAGGAAAGATGTAGTAGAGAATTCGATGTTCAGATTACTACAATACTTACGTAGTTTATCTTTGCGTCATTTTGCTAACGCATGGGTCAAGTCATATACGCATATCGTATTTACCTCTGCGGATAGAAGCCGAAAGAACTGTTGTTCTAATGTATTTATTTGACACTCCCTTCAACCTTCCAAGAGTTTTCGGAGTAAGAACAACTCTTCAGGTATTGTTACGACAACACCAACTCAGCTTCTGTATTTAGCGAATTCTGTTTCGTTTAAATAGGCCTGCTTGAGAGTTTTTCCTTTTGCTCGATAATATCATACCTATTCCTTCGTAAAGGGAGTAGCTTGGCAACTCAGGCAGATAGTATTCTGTTCACCATTGAAGCTTTCCTTCGAGGAAGACTTCTCCTTCACTCTTTTTGATAGAGATCGAAGGTGGTCGATCTCCAATCCTTATTTTGTTTTCTTGAAGGAAAGAATTTAGGATGGAGATCGTTGTTCAGAATACTATAAATATACTACGTATATTAACCTCGCGACATGATTCTACTAAGCAGTTGAATTGTCCGAGGGGTAGGCGCATATCCTAGTTATTCTACGGATTGCGACTTAGACGAGAAGTATTCTAATTGAACTGCAACACCAACTCAGCTTCTGTATTTAGCGAATTTTGTTTCGTTTAAATATGCCTGCTTGAGAGTTTCCTTTTGCTCGATAATTTCATACCTATCCCTTCGTAAAAGGAGTAGCTGGCAACTCAGGCACATAGTGCGAGACGATGAACAAGGCTGCTGTTACTGTGATCTACGCAGTACCGGCTAGCTCGGTGTCATGCGCGGTTGGTTACGTCTCTCTCCCTTGCGGAATGGCTGAATAAACCGTCTCTCTGCCCTACAATCATGGATTTTAGCCTCGGGTTGAGGAAATTTCTAGTAATCTTGAATGATCATGCCTGCCGTTTACTTAGAAAATTTCAACAAGATATCTCTTATACTTGTTCGGTGCGGGTTTACCGCACGGTAACATTCTGTACGAATCTAACCGCGGCATAGCACTATAATGAAAATGCCTCTCCTGCTTATGCAAAGCGCAGCCTTATTTAGGGAAGGAAGCAGGCTGAGTGAGGGAATGGATGAGTTTGCTGGGGACCATTTCCTCGCTGGAGAAGCTTGTTTTCCCTGAATAAACAGCAATTCAGACCTCTACAAATTTTCCTCACGAAGAAATTGGAATAACATCAAAGATCTTGTAATTCTAATTTTCTCTCAACGGCTTGAGGATCACTCGGGTGATAGCGAGAGGGTGCCAGAACATCCGAACAGAGAACAGATGTTCTGGCACATTGTCTGAAAGAATTGGAAGCCAAATTGGTCGGCTCTCCAGTTCCTCGAAGGGTGAGTTTTGGATCGAGTGGCCCAAATCATCTCGGATAATTTCTCAGCTCTCTCATAGCTCGAGAAGAGAGAATTGGTTATGGGCTTGGGGCACGGAACGTAACGATCCTCAAGAGGTTCGTTAAACTAGTGCACGTCCGTGCGGGTCTTCTCGATCGAAGGCAACAACTACTGACGTCTGAGTAATCCTCACTTAGAAGTATGTCGAAAGTGAGGAGAGACTGAGGGCGTCCGGTTAATTTCGTTAAGAAGTTTTTCGTAATATTGAAGACGAAGGAGCTTCCTCTTAAGTTGTTCCCTTATTCATGATCCTAAGAGGATTAGGCTTTAGTCGCCACAATGTTGGCCTCTAAGAGGTTGGATTCACAGAGGTCAGGTAATTCAGAGAATTGTCCAAAGACCCTTCCCGAGAGAATCGGTGTAATCTAACATCGTCACTTAGTGAAGTATCTAATATCTCTCCTCTCTGAGTCTGAAGGCGTTCAGACTATCGAGGAAGCGATAAGATCTTCAAGATTAATGGCAGTCTCTTGGCCAAGGCAAAGCAGTGCTGCCTATTTTCAGTGTTCAATCGGAGGGGGCCGTTTCTGGAGATAGTGAAGGGAAATGACTGTTCCTCCACCTCGACCTCTGTGATTTCGTTATGGTTCTATCTTTCCGTATGAAGTATGAGATAAGATAGAAGTCCTAACTATTGTAGAATATGCAAATATGTTGTTGACGGCCTCTAGGCTCAGAGATTCGGTTCTGTCAAACAACAAAGCTTCACGATCTTTGAGGTCTGTGGAGATCTTGAAATTCTCTGGATCAAAGGTTCCGGCATGGAACTTAGACGTAGTCTGAGTTTCTGATGCCAAAAGCATTTCGAACCTATCCTTTCTGCGAACTTAATACACGTGACCAGAAAGGCTAATATTCTAACCGCTCTAGCCACGGCAAGGAGGGTTAGTGAGGTTTTAGCCATCATCAGAGGTTTGGCTTTAAAAGGACATAATGCGGTCTGTCCTCTAAGCCTTCCGTTCTTGATAAGAACGAAACCTGTCTAACCCTTGACCCGAGGCTTGGAGACCAAGGGTATGGCACAAATTATTGGGCAAGGGCATTTAGAGAGTCCTGTGCCCTGTACGGGTCCCTCTCAAGTTTTATCTTGATAAAAAAAACTATAGAAAGTCAAGGTCAACGGACAATCTGCGGTGTTCCGTAAAAAGACCAGACTGGTTCATGTCCAAGAACACCCTGGCATTATAGCCAAGGAGTTCTTTTAACCCCTTCAGCACTGGGACGTACACATGTACGTCTTTTACGGTACAGTAATAAAAGACCGGGACGTACGCGTGTACGTCTTTCATCCCTCCTCGAAAAGCAAAGCGTTTTCTTTAGCTTGGATGGTTTCCAGACACAGTATTGTGTACGAGAGAGGTGCTGAGCTCCAAACCCACAAATTCATTCTAAAACCAATGAGCGTCCGATGGACCGTCGTGACGTCATTTTTCATATGGGATATTAGGAGGGGTACTGGCCAACATATACCAGTGTGCCTCAGGCTATTATCTGAGAAGGATGATTACGATTTTGTCCGTAAACCATGTAGATTTGAATTCCAAATCTTTTTTCCCTTTTGATTGCAGTTATTTTATGTTTTTTTTTTTCAGTATCATGTCAGATGATAGTGTTTCAGAGTCAGGGTCTGAGTACCTGCCAAATCTATCAGATGATGATTATAGTGATAATTTTTTAGAGGTTGAACAGTGACAACGAGTGGTTTTGGAAGACATTGAACCTCTTGTCGATGAAGGCTGGCAGTTCATAACTGATCCATCTTGTGACTTGCGCCCAGACACCCCCCCCCCCCCCCCCCCCCCCCCCCCCCCCCCCCCCCCCCCCCCCCCCCCTCCCCCCCCCCCCCCCCTCCCCCCCCCCCCCCCCCCCCCCCCCCCGATTCACAGAGGGTGGCAATGGGATTCCTGCTTATACACCAGATTTCATCTGCTTACGTGATGCATTTTTTTTCCTTTTTTGTGGTGATGTAATTGACAAATTGTTCGAATGGATGAATGCTCGGGCAGAGTAGTACTTTCATTCAACAGGAAAGCGTAAGGTGAAAGGACTTCTATGGAGGCCTGTTACTTGTGATGAGATGTGTTTTTTATAGCTTGCAGATGATAATGGGGGTGAATAAACTGCCCCATATGTATATACGTATTGGTCACGAGATGCTGTTGCTTTTTTTATCATTATTATTATTATTATTACTATTATTACTGTTTTATTATTATTATTATTATTACCAGCTGCCTAAACATTCATTGATGTATATGCTGTTTCTGTATGAAACCTAGGAATAACTGTTTCAGTAAGAAAACTAGTACTGCTATTACCACTACTACTATTTTACTACTACTTTACTACTTTTTCTGCTACTTTATTTCTATTACTTTATTTACTGCTATTTCTACTACTTTATAACAGTTCCCTACTTCTGCAATTACTTTTTTATACTAAATATTCCTATTTTTTCCGATATTCTTACTATATTTTTTTGTTTTTTTGTAATTTTTTGACAATGGGGTAAAAAATATTCATTGATATCCATACACACAATGTTTTCACATAAGAATATGAAGGAAAAATATGAATAACATAAAATTTAGTGGGAGCAAGTAATGATGATACTCGCGGTCGACAGGGGGTCTCATGCGGTATGCAAGCATTAGCAGCAATGTAGCAGGCCAGTGGCGAAGGGGTTAAGAGGTCTCATTCATTATGTTTGCATAAAGATTTGAGATTTTTTCTTAATATCAATGCTCAAGAGGTGAGGGCGCGCCTCGGAAGCATTTCAACAGAGCATGACACTCAGTAACATCCTGAGTGCCACGCTTTAGCGAAGCAACTCTGGGTTCGCTTCACACTCCCGACAATCTGCGGTGTTCCGTAAAAAGACCAGACTGGTTCATGTCCAAGAACACCCTGGCATTATAGCCAAGGAGTTCTTTTAAGAGGTCTCATTCATTATGTTTGCATAAAGATTTGAGATTTTTCTTAATATGAATGCTCAAGAGGGTGAGGGCGCGGCCTCGGAAGCATTTCAACAGAGCATGACACTCAGTAACATCCTGAGTGCCACGCTTTAGCGAAGCAACTCTGTGTTCGCTTCACACTCCCGACGGGATGTGAAGACGACATTTCAGATCCGTAAGTCGCTAGGACCATACATATCCGTAGATATATTATTGGGTGCAGGAAGCAACACGAATCCTATCCTATAGAAAAGGGATAGGGGTGATATTTAACTGAAGGTTGGTCGCTTGAGGCGCGTTCCTTTTCTTTAGCCTAGAAGTTATGGAACTAACTTTGATAGGTTAGGTCAGGTGGTGGTTTTAGCTTCGGTGCCCTCAGAAGTATGGTCATATGGTCTAGTCACATTGTGGTCACGCCCCCGTTGACAGATCATCTAGAGCGCACCAGCATTACAGGTCTCTACCTCGCTGGCAACTCTAGTAACGCAGAAGCAGACTTTGGTGACAGTAATCACGAAGTCGGCTATGCTAACAGGTGAGGAACCAAGATGTATATCATCTACTTAATTTAGTTTCCCAAAAATCCTATTCTGTCTCTTCCCACCATCCGAAGGTGGGATTCAGCTATATATATATCTGTCAGGTAAGTTTCATGAACAAAATGTTATTGTTATAATACAATTAAGTTTGTTCATACTTACCTGGCAGATACATATATATAATTAAAGTGCCCACCCACCTCCCCTCAGGAGACAGTGGCACTGATAAAATATGAATAGAAAATGGGAATAGTTCCTGATATCCGCCTCCCAGCGGCGGGAATGGGTACTACCACCTGGCCGCCCACTGCGTGTGCCGCGAATTTTTAAATTCTGTCGGACTTCAGAAAATACAGCTATATATATATCTGCCAGGTAAGTATGAACAAACTTAATTGTATTATAACAATAACATTTTTTGTATATGAGACTTACCCAATAATTATATAGCTATTAGTTTCCACAGACAGCAGCCTAATACAGATTTTGCGAGTAGTGCTTCAATTGCTGTGTGTAAGTACTAGGTATACAGAGCTGTCCCCCAACGACAATACGTACTAGGAACAGCTTAGCAAAGCACTTCATTCTGTTTCCTGCCGCGCTTGACTAAACATCAAGCGCTTACAGCAGCTTGTTGTTATTTTCCGGTTATATCACTGGATTTCGGTAGTGTTACACAACCACCGGAATGCATTCAAAGCCTTCAAGCAGGATGAGTCTTGTCCTTTGTTTGTTTAATTCAGATTATCATCAAGCCAGATTTTTTTATTCTTCGGGAATAGTTCTTGAATGTAACACTATTCAATTAGGCCTAATACTTTTGCGTATAATGTTTTACTTACTGGGCTTATGCTATGCGTACGCGAGTCGTCGGTTAATAATTGCCTTAAGTAACCATATTTAAATATAATTTCTTTAGGCCAAGCTTTTGTGTTTAGATTTTATTTACCAGCCAAAGGCCATTAGCAAGACACCGGTGAATAATTAACCTTAAAATAATTCTTGAATGTTATTGCCTGTTAACAATTACCTTGAAAAGTAATTCATGAACATTGCATCATTCCCTTAGGTTATACATACTATGCGTTTGGGATTTTGTTTACCAGCCATAGGCTATTATAGTTGCAAACCACCGGTAAATATAGTTACCTTAAAGTAATTTGTGAATGTTAAGACATTCTTTTAAGGGGGCCGGCCGGAACCCTTATATATGGGGGTATAGGGCGAAAAATGCAAAGTCATGAAAAAATTCATGGAGCTTCATATGGGAATTGAGAATACATATACGAAATATTTTGTAAAAATTCCTCTTACTTTCGTTGTTACAGGGTAATTAGTAAACGTAACTCAATAAGCCTAAAATATTGATCCGTATAAGAAAATGCAATATTTTTTCTGTTATCATAAATTTTGATAATTATTGTCAAAGAAATTGTGAGAAATGGCATCCGTAGAGATTCCATGAGTCGCAGAAGGGAGTCAGTCAGCTACCAAGCTCAACCATGATTGAGTGCGAGCACAAACTTCAGGTAGTCTACACGTTCGAGTTTCACCTCTGACATTCGCTTGCTTTTATACATGTTTTATTTATGTTTCAGCAAGAATTTCATCATGCCAGTGAGGAAGAGACAAGGAAAACATCTTGCTAACATACAGACGAAGAAAAATCGCTCAAATATGATTACAGAATATCATAATATATGCGATATTAGCGTAGTTAGTGAAGAGAGAGAGGGAGGGTTGCATAGTAAGTAACGCCCCCGTCTTGCCTGACGCACACGTCACACTGCGCCGCAGGCTACGATTTTTGAGCAAAAGGATCTTCATTTATGATAAATAACATAGTTTTGGTTTATTAATACCCAAAAAGGAATATGAAATTCATAATAGTAATCATGATTTATTAACAATGTCTTTGTAAAAAGAGAGTACACTTTCAAGTTTCACCACTGTAAAAAGAGAGTACACTTTTGAGTTTCACCTCTGACATTCTCTTGCATTTACTTTTGTTTATCTTTGTTTTGGCAAGAATTTCATCATGCCAAAGAAGAAAATACAAGGAAAACATCTCGCTAACATACAGAAGAAGAAAATTTGCTGTAATAAGCAGAGTTAGTGAAGGAGAGAGAGAGTTGCGTAGGAAGGAGTGCCCCGTCTTACCTGACGCAGTGCCCCAGGCTACGATATATGAGCAAAGGGATCATCATTTATGATTAAATTATGATAAATAAAATAGTTTTGCTTTATTAATACACAAAAAAGAAATATACATTCATAATAATCATTATTTATTAGTATTGTCTTTATAAAAATCCGAAGGCAAACTTTGAATGCCCGTATCTCAAAATTATACTTATTGACCTTCAAAATCTATCTTCTCACTTAGTTTTAAAGCTATAACATTGGAATTTGGTATATAACTCGGAAAGACATTATAGAACAATCAAATCAACCCCTTTTTTCCAATTTTTGATTTGTCTTTTTTTTTATAAATTTTTTTTCTGATTTATAGGGTTTATTTTTTTTACCATAATGAAAAATTCATATCTAGCCAAAAAAATTACTTTTAGAAAAAAAAAACTCCTCATTCGATTGCAGGTCTACATCAGGTCTATATATGGTAGTAATCCGTGGTGTTAATATTAAATATCAAGGGAGGAGATAGAATTTGAAAAATCGTTATTTTCAGGATAAATTACCCTGGCGTCACAAAACCGAAGGTCAGAGGCCAAAATCACATGCGGTTTGGAGATGTCCCAAGTCATCTTATTAATTGGTATGAATATCAAAGTCCTGTCCTAAAAAATGGCATTAGCCAGCCAGCCCCTTAAGTCAACACACAATGTTTTGTTGACCATGCTTGGGACACTCACCACTTTCCTTTGCAAAGACTGAAAGTGTGGAGGTTGAAAGTAATAAGGAGAGAATGATGTTAAATGTTTGGCTACTGAAGGGGCTTTGGGAGAGAAGGCATACATGGCCTCGGCGTACGATATATACCTAGACCATGCTTACAGGTGGAGATACCGACTTGTCTGCAGAAGAAGAAGTGGATTAGAACTCTGCTCCTACATTGGTATATATGAGCCTTCTCAATACTTTTATCCTAGACACTCATCAGAATAGTACCAATTCTTATGATGAGCACTAGGTATTGGCACCTAGCCGCTCAAAGCTCTCTCATATCGGGAGTATTTTGTCGAGCAACAGTTCCCCGTCCAGGCGCTCTGCATCTGTGCCATATGAGTTGTCCACTTCCTTGCTTCAGCTCGCTCGGCGTTTTCCACGCCTCACCTGGCACCAGCTGTTGGTAGTCTGGCGCTTCCTATTGGACGCCTGACAACACAGTCTCCTTGTTCATCTTCGTTGACATTAGGTGATTGTTCGTTAGCTACCATCTGAACAGGACATCATGAGAGTCGAGAAAGAGGTACTTCATGTAGTCCTCATCATGAAGTTTTGATCATGGAGACAGGTGCGTGGCGAGACATGGCAAGTTCTCGCCATCTTTTGGCACAGTCAACTCTATTCTCTCTGGCATTCCCGCTATTGAATCGGTTGTAGGAAGAAAATGCGCCGTTTGGTGGGTGAAAACCTCTGCTCTCCCTTCAGGAAGCGTCTTTTTCTCTTAGGCAAATACTTTTTCCTAAGTCTTTGGATTGCTATCATCACCGCAAGTTGATGACCGCCTGTGTTATCCCCTGCTCCCGCTATTTCCGAGAAGAGTGGACAAGAACGGTCATCCTAAATAAGAAGAAATCTACAGATTACTCTCCCCAGAATTCGGATGTGAGAGCCTATGTTCTTGGTTCAATCTTAGGATCTTTCCAGTCAGTGTTCCTATTTTGGGAACAAACAGTTCAATGAACTAGTTGTCTTCAGTGTCGTGTTATTGCCATATAAGCTTTCCTTCGGGATAGCTTCACCTTTGCTCTCTTCATTAGAGAATGAAGGAGGTCTGCTTCCAGTCCCTATTCTTTTTCTCTTCAAAGTGCAAAGTGAAGAGAAATTAGGCTGATGCTCGGTCGACAGGAGACTACGAATATACATACTTGTATAGTCTCGTGACATGCATCTGTTGTCAGTTGTATCATTCAAGTAATAGGCGCATGCCTGTAAGTTAATTCTTTTGGTGTGTGACTGAGACGAAGTACCTTCTCTTATCCTGAAACTCAGGCCTTCCAAGAGTTGCTGATTTTGATTTTGATTTTGGTCTTGTTTTGGCAACAGCACCACAGAATTGGAATTATCACCGAACAAGGAGGTTTCTTTCCCTCTTGTGGTTAACATGTAGGTGCTTGAGGGCATCTGTCGTTCACTCGATGGCTCTATAAGATGAATGCATTCCAAGGTGGAATGTGCTACCAGGCAACTCAGCCTACGGAGTCAGGTGAGGAGCAGTGACTGCCTTCTCACAGAGTGTGTTCAAATTAGTATCTTTTCTCTACTGTCAAGGTTTAACTGCTAATTCAGATCTCTGCCCGGGCATCACAGACTTAAGTTGGCTTTGGATTCTTGGTTATGGTTCCTATTTTGTACTCCTGCCATTGCAAGAATCATCGGACAGAGATATGTCTCTTTAGACTCATTATAATCTTTCTGTTTACCCCACAGTATAACAGAAGTCTGTAAGTCTGCTTCGTCGCAATTGATCCATAAGCTGCTGTGATGATTCAGAATGATTTCTCAGACAAACACAGCATTTTTCTTTTGTCTTCCATATTCTTTTTTTTAATTTGTAAATTATTCAATTACTAGTTGTCAACCCCTAATTGGAGTGACGGAAGACTTAGCCTCATAGCTCTGCTTCCAGTGTGAAGAGAGGAGTTCCTCCCAGAACCTGTCTGTTCCTCTATCGAAACGTGTTGTCTTCTAGTTTATATGGACTTCATTGTTGTGGAATGTTTTTTGGCCTACTTTGAAGCGAAGATAAGGATGTAAGAACAACCTCTATTTCCTTAGTTTTCAGGCGTTATTTGCTCTTTACGCCAATTCTGCCATTGAAGTACTGGAGGAGTGAGCGATCTTCGCTTATATGTTGTATGTAGGTTTAAAAAGTGTCGAATTTTTCAGTACCTCATGACCATTTTAGTGACTCGCATGGCATCGCGGAAGGAAGCTTAGGATGTTCTCTTATTATTATCTCTTCAACTTTTTTTACTTTATTTCAGTGTAGGTGTCAGTGTTTTCTGGTTGTTTTATTTTGGGGCTGCTGCCAGGGCAAGGGCGGGCACCTATCATACTTTGCTAGCCATAGGAGCATTCTCCTTACTGCAAAGTTTCCCCTAAGTAGGAGGCAACCCTTGGCTCTACCACCATATCACTACAAGCTAAGATGAGCACCAACCAGAGGCAGTAGCTATTCATCTGCATAGCTCTCTTAACTGATAGGAATGACAAGCATTGTTTTTTCAATGCTAGCAACTTTTTGCTTTCAAATTCATTGCATAACATAATGCTTTAGAGTAGAATATGTCCATGATCCTACCTCCTTTCAATGTGGAATCAGCTATATAGCTACTGGGTAAGTCTCATATACAAAAATGATATTTTTATTATAGAATAAGGTTTTGTATTTACAGTAGTGCCTCAGGTTACGAAATTAATGCGTTCCGGAGCGGCCTTGGTAACCTGATTTTATCATATCTAGAACTGCGTTTACATGTAAATTGCCTAATTCGTTCCAAGCCCTACAAAAACACCACAGTAAATTTTATAATAAAGCTAAATTGACCAACAAACAATGAAATACAACAATTTGGACCATTCAATACCTAACCTAACCGGGACTGTACCTGTAAATAAAGTGTATTAGTGTACAGCGTACAAGAAATACTGTATGTACATGTATGTATGTAGTAAAATGTGGAACCTTACCTTTCGAGTGAGGCGATGTCTGAAAGTGGCGACAGAGGGAGGAGGACAAATGGCAGAAAACATGAACACTTAACTTTACGAAACATTAAAAAAATGGCAGAAAACATCAACACTAAACTTTACGAAACACATTAACAAATGGCAGAAAACATTAACACTTCTTGATTATCTCCATCTTCTTCTCCATAGAAAGCATCCTCTTCTTTCCATGAACTTCAGCAACATTCTTGGGACCCAGGGCTAATAATGTAAGTAATTAAGTTCACCCACAACACGATAAGTAACTTACAGTACAGTGAAAGCGAAATCACAAACACGAATTTACGTTAACAAACGAAATCTATGTGAACGAAAGAATTCCAGGCATGATGGGACAGATGCTGACCAATAGGAGAGCAGGATCTTACGTCGGTGACTAGCATCAGGAACCAATGGGAGAGCGGGTGGATGGTTTGCGAGTCTACTGAGTTGGCGGCGCGCGAGTTTTAAAATTGTTCTCGATGGCCCAGGCGAATCTTGGACTTTATAGTACATACACCCTTTCGCAACCTGAATTATTTTCACACAAAGAAGCAAAAAAATCTTCGTCATTGCCTTTGTAACCTGGATTTTTCGTACATAGGGACTTTCGTATGTAAGGGTATGACTGAACTTACCCACTAATTATATGATTGGAGCTCACCCGCCTCCCCTCTGATGGACATCATGCATGAAACAGAATGAAGTGCTTTGCTAAGTTGTTCCTACCTTGCATTGCCATTAGGCGATGGCACTGTATACCTAGTACCTACACAATGAGCAGTTGAAGCACTACCCGTGAAATTTGAATTAGGCTGCCATCAGTGGAAACTAGTAGCTATATAGTTACTGGGTAGGTATATACAAAACCTTATTTTATTATAAAAATATCATTTTAAAGATAATTTCATTGCATTTATAATTACTTTCAATCTTTACTGTTTACTTATACATCCTTGAGATTCAGAATGCTTGGTATTGTTAAGTACTACATGTGGTTGCCCCTTTTTTTTTATTTTTTTTTTTTAGAATTTGTGAATTTTGTTTTTCTTTCAGATTAAATTGATGATCAGTATAATGGAAATACTAGTCAGAATCAAGCCTTGCATACTAGGCAATCCTTCTCATGTCTTTTGGCACTTTATATGATCTTAAATTGGGATACTAAATTCATTACTATACTTTCAGTATACGTAATTTTCTTCTGTGCAAAGAACGCACTTTACACTGTGAATATCAACTGGAAAATGGCTCTTAGTTGTCATATAGATTCTCAAAGGGCAGTCAGGAGCAGATAACCAAATGCCCTTTTGTGATTCAGTCCCGTTTTGTTTTGAAATTTTGTGGAAAGTGAAATTGAGTGAGCACTGTACTTTCATAGACCAAAATCATTGTCAGTCTTTAAAAAATATCTTGTTAGGTACCCAAGTTTCTTTTTTCTTTGAATGTTTAATTAAATATTTCGTAACCAGATTAAATTCTGGTATGTAAATTGTCATTACCTTATGTTAATATCCAACTTTTTAATCCTCCTCAGTTCTACAATATTCCACTGAAGTCTTTGGCTAATTAGTGTGTCAAAATTTCTCATACGAGTGATGGTAGTAGCTCTTCTCCATATTTAGTCACGCTTCTTAAGTTTTAAATAATTTTTTGGAGATTTTAGAATGTCTTGCAGACACTAATGTTGATATTCTTTCTTTATCTTCAAGTAAGAGACTAAAATGCCCATTCAGGTTACTGCCCACATTACTGAAGGCTATATATTTCTGGTGTATCTTCTTATATGAAGTATCATTGATGCCCCTCGTGGTTGAGACTTGGAAACAGCAGGGGTAGCTCATGTCAGAGATAGATGATTAGTGGGGAATAATCTCACTTAACCCGGGCTATCCAGTTATTTTTCTTTGGCACCTCGGAGAGCAAATGTGTTACCATATTTCTCCCTTGTGTAATCATTGAATTTGGATGAGTAGCAAGCTACTTTTCCTGTACTTTAAGTTTCGTGTTTTTTGGCCGTTTTGTGTCTTGACTTGTTTTCCTCAAAATGGAGAAGAAATATGAGCAGTGCCATTGTTATGGACTTATACTACCTTGTGATCATTTCATGTCTCCCACCTCACGAGACCCCCATAAGAATTGGTCATTTTCGTGATGGGAAAACTTGCATTCATCTTCCCTTTGTGAAGAATGTGCTGCTGGGTCCTCTCCGCAGTGGGAAAAGTTTGGTAAATGGAGGAGGAAGGACAAGAGGCATTCACCAGCATCATCAGAAGGGTAAAACCATCATGGACACTACTGGGTTCTAAACCTTTCCTTCCACCAGCTTCCATTCCCACACCACCTCCTAAAATGGCTAACCCCCTCCCATATTCTTAGGTACTAACTTGCCTGCTGTGTCCATTGTAAAACAGTTAACTCAATTCTCCATTTATGTTCCTAGCTTTTTATTCAAGTTAGTTTGTAACATTAATTACATGAAGATACTTTTGTAGTATTTCAATTTTTGAATTCCCAGTTACAGCACTTGTACCTGCTTTGTGGGGAAGTATAGTGTTTACATGTCATGACAGTTTACTTGTGTGGGAGGGAGAGGAAAGTCTTGAAGCAACTTTTTATCATTCTAGATGAGGATCCTTATTAAATGTGGTCATGTGTCAAGACCAGAATTGTTCTCTGCAGAAAACTTGTTCAGTATGTAAACTGGTCTGTTGATTAGTGGTTTCTCAGAAGTGGGATGATAAGATGTGTCAAAAACTTTGGATAATGTATCTGCTGACTCTTTGTCACCTCATGCTTTGTTGTGTGTTGTCAAGAGTCAGGTTCTTGTCAAACAAGCCTTCCACATCCTCTGTGTTGCCTCCTTGTGTCAGATACTCCAAGAATAGGAATTGTAGGCCTTCTTTGGTCTCAACATTTACTGTCTTTTCATCTTTTGAAGCCTTGCTTCTTTGGAAGTCACCTTAATCAAATTAATTGCTTGGTGACTTGTGAAAGAGTTTTCATTTTTCATGGTGTGCCATCTTGATTTCAGGATTTGTGCTTCCTGTTTTCTACTGCTCTTGCACCATGCCCTCGTTTTTATTGGAGCTCTGCAATCAGCAGATGCACCTGTCATTACTTGCCTTAAAAGAATATGGCCCAAGTGTTTGAGGATCAGTTCTTGGCTGTTGCTGATTTGTCCTTGGACAAATTGACGGTGGAACCTTTGTCACCTGCTGTTTCTGTGCCCAATGGCTGTCTTTGACCACCACATCTTCAGTATTCTCTCAAAGTTTTGCCACCCTGGCATCTGTGGTTTCGTTTATGCCAGTTCCCTCGCACTTTTGACTGCTCCCATGGCCTTGGCCAATGCTACCTTCAGCCTCAACAGTGCTCAGTGTCTGTGATTTTGGTGTGCCTTCTGTCACTGCCTCAGGACCTTGCTTAGAGGATTTTCTTCTGATTGACCTAACCCCTGTGGAACATCAGTTTCAGCCGAGATGCCTTCCTCATAGGAGTATTTGGAAGTGCCATTGGTAAGTCTTTTTCCAAAAATTTGGGTAGGGAGACCAGGACTGACCCTTCTCACCATAATGCCAGGACTTTTATGGACTTAAGCTGACAATTGTCTTGTGTATGTGGGCTTCCCCTCCATTGGTAGTCATGACTTGTGACATCATTTTCCAGGTTAGTTGGAGCTGTTGTTGACTCAAGTGGCATTTCTCCTTGCTATTTTTCCACCCTATTCCCCTCAGATGATAGTTTATCCTTCTGTCAATAAGATTTCTGAGGTTTCTCCACCTGGACCCTGTGGATATTGGAGATCCCTTCAAACATTCCTAAGAGAGCTTATTTTTCATATAGAAAACAAGCCTTCAGTCTTAACATTAGGATATATACTAGCTCCAGCTGGAAATCCGGTAGAATTAATAAAAAAAAAACTGTGATTCAGGGACTATTGTCATCTGTACCTGGTCATGGGGTATTGGTAGCTCCCACAATGCCCTGGGCATCCCGTGACCTATCAGTTACTTTCCCACCGCCTTCAAGAGAGGACGTGATTACACTATCTCTTTAAAGCCAGTTTAGTTTGCCCCTTTTATTCACATCTCTCTTTGATACCTTTCTCTGGGTGCTCTCAGTGTGTGTGTGATCTGGTAGGTTTGAGTAAGTTGTGAGATCATGGAGAATTTTGCTTCACCAATGGAACTTTCTTTGGGATCTTGCAAGAGACAAAGGAAATGCCCTGGAGTGAGTGGTTTTCCTTGTTCAAGATTCTTAACATCGGTGTCTACAGATCCTCACCCAACGTGCAGTAGGTGCAGAGAGAACGTTTGTACTATTACCAATCCTTGTTCAATTTGTCGTGGTTGGTCGAAGGAACAATGGAAGGAATTTTATGAATAAGGTCAGTACAAAAGAAAGGAGACCACTATCTTTGGATGACCAAGCGTCTTCAGCTTATATTTTATCGGCTATACATCATACTTTTCCATTTGTTTCTTCACCTGTTGATGTTCCCCATACCCCTTCAGTTTCTTCTAATGATTCGTTATTGGAAACACCAGGAGGGGTTTTGGGAACTTTTGTACATAATTACGCTCCTTCCTTCCCAGCAGGAAGAGGGGGCTTCTCCATCTTTGTCCCATGTTTCAGCCACCAATGGGCAGAGGGTGGAAGGAATGTGGTTGGCGTCAGGCCTATCAGGTGTACCAACCTTGGAGGGGTGGTTGCCCTACCATATGATGTTATGCTTTCCTCCGGGTCCTCCGACTATGAGTGACCCTCCTCCACCTGGTCTGCAGTTTTTGGATGAACTCTATGGCAATGGTAGTGGTGCCAGTGTTTCCAGCGACTCAGAATTTGGGAAGCAGTTTTGTGTCACACGCAGGAATACCAGCAGTAGCCACACAGCGTCTTCCATCAAGTGTAGTGATGTGACAACCCACGCCATCAGTGATGTCATAAACTGACATTGTGAATACGCTTTCAGACTATGTAGTATGTGCATTTATGAAAAAGTTGCAGGCTTTAGAGGAGAAGATAAATAAGAAAGACGAAAGGAAAAGATGTAAATCGTTGTCGTCGTCTTCATCTTCTTCTAGTTCAACACCATCACAAGACTCGATGAAGTCACTGCGTGCACCAGTCAAGTGTTGGAGGATAAGGGACTTCTTGGTTGATCCTTGTGTCAAGAGTGTCAAAAACAAAGTGAAGAAGGCAGTGGCTGATAAAGGCAATGACAAATGATGGCCATCATTTAGGTATGTCAGCGTGGCCGAAAGGTTCGATGGACACTGGAATGGAATTGGCTGGGACGACGATACCAACGGTGTGTGAAAGCCGTTTGTGGATACACCACTGTTGTTTAGGAAATCAACAGTGGGTAGACATCAGTCTTCAAAGAATGGAAAACATGTACCAGTTTCTCCTATAAGACCTTTTAAAATAAGGAAGGATGATAAAGCTCCCAAAAGAGACCAGGTAGACACAATCCCTCCATTAGGTCAGCAAGACCCTCTTTTCCAAAGAAGAAATGACCTCATTGGCCCTTTCACAATAGACCCAATAGAAGGGGTATTAAGGCCAGAGGGTTAGGCTAGAGATGGTAGAATGGGTGCCTCTCACCACTCAGTCACACCAGTGGGGGGATGCTTGGCAAATCATTGGAATGTGTGGCAGAGATTCGGAGTGGAGCAGTGGGTAGTGGATGTGCTCAGAGTCTGGTATCTGTTCCCATTTAACTTTACTCTACCCCTGACAGAACAACCATTACTGCACCTCTCTTACACTCAGGGGTCTCAGAAATTTGTTATCCTGCAAGAAGTGAAGAAGATGATGGAGAAGGGAGCTGTAGCACAAGTAACACTCCCTTCAAGTGGATTTTACAGCCGTATTTTCCTTGTCCCCAAGGCCAATGGAAATTGGAGGACAGTTATAGGTCTGTCAACATTGAATCTGTTCATAAGGAAAACGAGATTCAAAATGGAGACCCCAAGGACAGTTCTAGCAGCAATCAGGGACAAGTTAGTGCCACATGGGAGACTACATCTTCAGTCCTTACAATGAAGGATGAAAGAGTTTTGGTCACCAACTGTAGATCACCCATACGAGCACATTCCCCTGTCGACAGAGGCGAGAAAAGATCTACGTACTGTGGTGGTTGCAAGACAGCAATCTGACAGTGGGAGTTCCCCTTCAGCAACCCTCTCCAGATCTCCTGCTGTTTTTGGATGTGTCACTCGAAGGTTGGGGCGCTCACATGGAGGAACTGATGATTTGGGGGAAGTGGAATCACAAGGCCAGGGAACTTCATATAAATGTGCTAGAATTAGGAGCAGCTTTTCTAGTACTACAGGAGTTCTGGGAGAGAGTGAAGGAACAATCGGTAGTATTGGTGTCAGACAACACCACAGTAGTAGCTTATGTTAAACAAGCAAGGAGGACTGGTATCTTGTCAGTTACGCCTAATGACATTTCAACTTCATCATTGGGCTGTAGAGAACTTAGTAGACATCAGGGCCAGATATATTCCAGGGAAAAGGAACGTAATAGCCGACAAATTGAGCCGCAGGGACCAGATTCTAGGAACGGAGTGGTCCTTACATCAGGAACTGTTAGACAGAATTTTCATCTTGTGGGAAAGGCCAATCATAGACCTGTTCTCAACAAAGTACAACAAAAGGTTGGAGATATATTGTTCAGTAGTCCCAGACACAGAAGATGCTCTACAACACCCATGGGACAATATGGATGTATACGCATTTCCTCCATTTTGTCTGATCCATCAGGTTCTGAACAAGGTGATGTGGTCTTAGAATCTCAAGATGACCCTGGTAGCCCCATCGTGGCCCAAGGCATAATGGTCATCGGACCTGTTGGAACTTCTAATAGATGTTCCGAGAGAACTACTTCCCTGGAACAACCTACTGTGTCAACCAGACGTGGAGAGGTACCACCAGTCGGTGCAGTCCCTATCACTTCATGGGTGGAGACTGTCAAGAACCTCCTGCGAGACAGAGGCTCTCCTCAGAAGGCAGCATCGCAGATGGCTGGATATATCAGAAGGTCATCGACAGCTGTGTACGATGGAAAATGGTTTGTGTACTGTGATTGGTGTCATAGAGGGAGTCTTTCTCCACTCAGAACCAATATTCAACAGTTAGTGGATTTTCTAATATCTCAGAACAGAAAAACATCAGTCTGTATCTGGCATAAAGGGGTAGAGGGCTGCACTAGCTTCAGTTAAGTGAATGAAAGGCATGGACATTTCTTTTTCATGGGAAATGTCTGTGTTACTGAAGAGTTTTGAGTAGTCCTGTTCCCTGAAGGAACTAAAAGCTCCTGATTGGGATTTAACCATGGTACTGAGTAGCCTGACAAAACCCCCATATGAACCACTGGGACAGTCGATAGATAGAAGCTTGACCCTGAAAGCAGTCTTCTTGTTGGCTCTGGCTTGGACCAAAAGGCTAGGGGAGCTACGTGGTCTGTCATATGTTTTGAAGTATTCCAGAGGTTGGAAGTATGTGGTCTTCGAATTCATTCCAGAATTCGTAGCCAAAACTCAAAATCCATTGGTAATAGATGACAGATTTGCCTCATTTTCAATATATTCTTTTGGGAGAATTTGTGGATGATGACCTTGAAGAAATGTTATGTCCTGTCAGGGTACCACAAGCTTACTTAAAAGAAACCGACATCTCAGGGCAGGATGCCGAAGGCTTTTTGTGAGTACAGGACGGGCGAGAAAGAAGTGTCCTGGAATATGATATCATTTTGATTGAGAGAAACTATCAGGAATGCATTTTTGACAGAAGCTGGAGTGTCAAATAACCTTGGGAGAACTAGAGCTCATGACATCAGGGGCCTGAGCACTTCTTTGGCATTCAAGGAAAATATGTCTGTGAAGAGGATTTTGAAAGCTGGTGTTTGGCGACATCAAACAACTTTCATTGCCTTTTATTTAAAAGATGTTGCCCATAGATTCATGGACACTTTTTCCTTGGGTCCTGTGGTGGCTGCTCAACAAGTAGTATAGCTCATCCAGTACCCCTGGTGGGTCAGTTAGTATCTATTCTGAAATGAAGGTATGAAAGTAGAATGAATGAGATGACTGGTGTCTCTCTTCTTTCCTAATTTTCTATTACTTAATTACCTACGGGCAGTAAGAGGGAGAATACCATCATAAGCTGGAACAGACTAGATACAGGTGAGTGAGACAGCCATGCTGTTAAGGTAATCAACAGCATAGGATGCTTTTCAGTAGCAACACACCCCTCTCGGTAGCAGGGAGTGAGTGGGGTGATAATAAATCCACATACAGGGTCGTGAGTTTTATGAGAATAGATAGCTCTCCATCTTCTGTAAATGCAATAAGCTATGATTCCAGAGAGGGAAACCAATAGATTCTCTTATATCTTTGGTTCTGATGTTGTAGTCCATTGTCTTAGAATATGGTTATTTGGAAATGAATTAAAGGTGGCAAACTCCCGGTCAGTTAAAGATACTTACCTCCCACCAATAAGTAAGTCTATCTTAATGTAAAGACCGAAGGTTTGTTTCGTATATGAACAAATGAGAAATTTTTAATCAATTTGTATTTTTCATAATTAACAAACATGAGGTCTTAACATATGAAGGCTCACTCGAACCACCCCTCTAACAGTGCAAACTGGGTTGGAAGAGTAACTGGATAGGTTATGGGATGCCCCAGGGCATTGTGGGAGCTACCAATCCCCTTGACCATTTACAGATACCAATAGTCCCTGAATCGCACAAGTTTTTTTGTTAATTACGTATACTGTATTTCCAGCTGACGCTAGTATATATCCTAATTTTAAGACCTCAGGGTTGTTAGTTATGAAAAATACAAATTGATTAAAAATTTGTCATTTTTCACAGGCAGTTTATGTCGGGATAGACACTTGCAAGATTGGTCCACCCATTGTTGGACAGTATTAACCCTCTTACGCCGAAGCCCTAAAAATAAAAACCTCTCCCGTATGCCGAGGCGGGTTTGGAATGAGCGCGGAAGCGGAAAAAATAATTTTGTCAAAAAATCACAGCGCGCTTAGTTTTGAAGATTAAGAGTTCATTTTTGGCTCCTTTTTTTGTCAGTGCCTGAAGTTTAGTATGCAACCATCAGAAATGAAAAAAAATATCATTATCATATGTAAATAATGCGATATATGGTAGCGAAAAAAATTAATTCATCCATAATTGTATTCAAATCGCGCTGTGTGAAAAACGGTTAAAGCTAACGAGTTACTTTCTTTTTCGTTGTATTGTACACTAAATTGCAATAATTTTGATATATAATACATTGTAAAAAGATAAAAGCAACACCGGAAAAATATCACAAAATGATGCACGAATTTGTAACGCGTGGATGTAAAAAAATGTTTTTTTCAAAAATTCACCGTAAATCTAAATATTGTTCTAGAGACTTCCAATTTGTTTCAAAATGAAGAAAAATGATTGAATATTATGATACTGTAAGAGTTTTAGATTAGAATTGCAGATTTCAACCATTTCTTACGAGTTAAAGTTGACCGAATGTCGGAATTTTTATATATATATTTATTTATAGGCAAATATTTCGGAAATGAGAAAAGCTACAACCTTCAATTATTTTTTGTTGTATTCTTCATGATATTGCACACATTTTCATATAAGAAACTCTATAAAACGGCCAGAGCAAATATTAGGATAATGCGACGTACGTATTTCGAAGATTTTCGGCCGCGAATCGGCGCGCGGAGGGAAAGAAAGTTTTTTTTTTTAAATTCACCATAATTCTAAATATTGTGTTAGACACTTCGAATTTGTTTCAAAATGAAGATAAATGACTGTATATTACTAGATTGTAAGAGTTTTAGCTTATAATTGCGTTTTTCAACTATTTCGGTAGAGTCAAATTTGACCGAACATGGTTTTTTTTCTATTTATCGTGATTTATATGCAAATATTTCGAAAAAAGAGAAAAGCTACAACCTTCAATCATTTTTAGTTGTATTCTAGATGAAATTGCGCACATTTTCATATATAAAACTTTATGTAGCAGTTAATTTTAATTGGTGCAAACATTTCGATAATCGCACAAAAAAAATTTGATTTTTTCGGAAGAGTTACTGCGCGGACGTAAGGAAAATGTTTTGTTTTTTTTCATAAATTCACCATAAACCAAAATATTGTGCTAGAGACTTCCAATTTGTTGCAAAATGAAGGTAAATGATTGAATATTACTAGAATATAAGAGTTTTAGCTTACAATTGCGTTTTTCGACCATTTCGGTAGAGTCAAAGTTGACCGAAAGTTGAAATTTTTGCACTTAACGTTATTTATATGAAAATATTTCAAAACTGATAAAAGCTACAACCATGGGTTCTTTTTAGTTGTATTGTGCATGAAATTGTGCACATTTTCATGTATAAAACTTTATGTAACAGCAAATTTAAAATGGTGCAAACATTAGGACAATCGCACGAAAAAATTTATCGAAAGAGTTACCGAGCGAACGTAAGGAAAAAGTTTTTTCATTAATTCACCATAAATCAAAATATTGTGCTAGAGACGTCCAATTTG
Source organism: Macrobrachium nipponense (assembly GCF_015104395.2). NCBI lineage: Eukaryota > Metazoa > Arthropoda > Malacostraca > Decapoda > Palaemonidae > Macrobrachium > Macrobrachium nipponense. Next base: position 66,686,101 of record NC_087208.1, on the reverse strand, counting down.
TTGCAAAATGAAGGCAAATGATTGAATATTACTAGAATATAAGAGTTTTAGCTTATAATTGCGTTTCTCGACCATTTCGGTAGTCAAAGTTGACCGAAGGTTGAAATTTTTGCACTTATCGTTATTTATATGAAAATATTTCAAAACTGATAAAAGCTACAATCATGAGTATTTTTTTGTTGTATTTTACATGAAATTGCACACATTTTCATATATAATACTCCATGTATCGGATAATTTAAAATGGTGCAAAAATTATGTCAAAGTGACGAAATAATTTTTGAGATGTGTCACTGATACTTTTTAGTGCGATAAGAAAGAAATTCGCGCTTGCGCGCCTGCGTAGCGATTGTAAACAAAACAACGCCTTGATCCATGAACTCCCAGCATCCCCCAAGGCGCGTGATTCAAAAGTTTTCGGCTGGTAGGCCTATAAGTATTTTTCCGCGAATTTAAAAAAAAACTTTTTTGAGTCGACGTATGATACGTCCAATCGGCATACGGGAGACATTTTGACTCTACGTTTAATACTTCCAATCGGCGTAAGAGGGTTAATTGTTTCCAGAGTTCCATCCAGGAGATTCTTTGTTATTCTTTGGCCATGTCCATGTCCTGACAAGTATTGATATAGTTCCTTGCAGTTGATTTTGCATTCACTTCAACTTCAGGTGGGTTCATTCCCAAAAGCAAGCTTCATGAAACTGTTCATCCAGATCTTTAGCACAAACAGTTCTTCATTCCACTGGTAGCAAGACCAGCAAAGTCATTGGAATGAGTCTCTCTGGTATCTACTGGGCCTTACCTGGTTATGTTTTCTGACTTCTAACAAGGACTGGATACCCATCTGTTGGACTTCAGGTAAAGGATCTCTCCTTAAGTGAGCAGAGATATATGCACATGAGCTTCTTGGAATTACAGGCTATGTTTTTAGGTCTTCACTTTTGTAATGTGTTGGTGCATTATGGTTGTGGCTGACAACTGCTCCCATCAGTTACCTACAGAATCAATGATAAACAAGACCATGATCTGTGTCTTTTGACAGATTTGATCTTTGACTGGGAAGAGATCATCATCACCATAGTCCTATTCACTTGGACATCTGCAAAACCCCCAGCATGGGTGAAGCACTTCTGACTGTTTACAATGTCATTAAACACCAGACTACCACTGTACAGCTCTCAGTAGCAAGATCCAGAGGTTTGGATGATGGGCACCTTGTTCCAGAGATGAAATTAATGTTTATGCCTTTCCCCTTTATACTTCTGAGACAGGTCTGGGTGAAGTTTTAGATGTTAGTGAACACTGTTGACTCTCATTGTGCCCATTTTGGTAGTCAACCCAGGTCTTTCTGTTTTGGGGGGCCACTTCTGAAGTAGCTTCACTCTCATCATAGTCAAAGCCATCCAGAGGCTGTCTCCAAGAGAGTGGTATTTTTTGGCAGCAGCAGCGGTCACTACCCTTTGTAGATGCCCTACCACTTCTCTTTACAGGGCAAGTGAATGTAGTTCATTACATGGTGCAATGTATGGGGGTACTTTTTCACTTGAAGCTTTGGTTTCTGAGGTGGCTGACTTCTGTTATAGAGAATATACAATGTAGTCCTAAGGCCAAGTGCATGGACCTATGAGGTTATTCAGCATAGGAAAGGAGATTGAGAGTAGAAAGGCTTGAAAGGTGCAACGGAAGGAAAACCTCACAGTTACACTATGAAACAATTATTGGGAGAAGGTGGATAGTAAGATGAAAAGAAGAGATATGAAATGGAGGTACAGTAAGAGAAATGAAAGGGGTTGCAGTTAGAGGCTGAAGGGATGCTGCAAAGAACCTGAAGTAATGCTTACATTGCACTGCATGAGGTGTACTGATGACACTAACCCCCTATGGCGACAGACATGAAACTTCCTCTCAGCTATTAAAGATCAGCTTTCTATTTGGTATTTTTTCAGCATGTCTTGGATTTGGGAAATGGTAAGAATGTTCCTGACTTTATTTTGCCATTTTACTTAAACATGCAAGCTACTACTTGCCTTTGGTACTAAGAACAGAATTATAATTTATGCCAAAGGCCAAATGTTGGGACCTATGAGGTCATTCAGCGGTGAAAGGGAAAGTGTCAGTAAGAAAGAGGCAACATGAGGAGACCCTCACATACACAATGAAACTATTTTGAAGAGGATGGAAAGTCAGATAAAATACAAAAGGAAGTACAGTAAAAGGAATGAGGTTGCAGCTATGGGCTGAAGGGACACTGCAATGATCTTTAATTAATGCCTACAGTACACCTTTGGTATTGAGTAGTCTCAGCAAATCTCCTTATGAGTCCATGGCATATGCCTCTACTGGATTTTGACACCACAAAATAGTGTGTTAGCTAATCCTTACATCTGGCCATGTCAATGTGCTTTGTGTCCTGTTTGGCAGTTTCTCATTCCAATTGTTGGTCATCTGTCAGTTTCTTGTTTGCCCTGGAGTTCATAGCTCTCTACATACCTTGTCTTTAGAGAAACATATGCTTGTCTCTGAACAATTGTGTTATTCTGCCTTGTGTCTCTTCACATGAAGATTATAACCTTTGTCAGGTGTGAGCCATCACGGTGTATCCTTAGTGAACCCAAGTTTTCAGGTCTTTTCCCTCTTGACTCCGTACTGGTTGTAGGATTCTTAATTTTTCTTTGAGAGGCTTTTGAATGGGGTTACATGGACCTTTCCCATCTCAACGGTAGAGCATATGCAGTTTAAGCTCTTTCACCTTCCCTGGACTTTAAATTCAACAAGGAGCTCTCTGCTATCCTTAGCCTATGCACTTGGCTTTGTTAGAAAACATTTGCAAGTTTCATTTATGAAATGTTACACTTAAATCTTTTGATGTATATGTTGGGTGTGATCCTTGTGGTGGGTGTGCTTTCAGAAGCCTTTGATCAGTAAGTAAATGAACAGAGTAAGAGGTGACACAAAACTTATTTAGCTGACAACATTTTCAGTTTACCAGCCTTTTATCATTTGAAATTCCATGGTGATTAATATTTCTTATTTTATAGACAAGTACATATATGGTTCTTGAGTAACAAAATGTCGAGTACAAAGCAGCTGGAAATTTGTCAGCTATAATGTAGATAGTATTTTGTTTTGAATCAAAGAATTCATAATTGTTGTTGAACTCTAAAGAATTCATAATTGTTGTTGAACTCTAGTGCAAAAGTTTTTTACAGAAATTTGTGATATCTAAAATTTTTGTTGTATTTAGACTAGGTGTTCATAGGAGATAAACCAGTCAGTATGGCATTTCTAGTATTTTGTGTATAGAAACACCAGACATTTAGCAGAATGCAGTATTTTCATAGGATCTAAGGTTAAAGAATTGCATCTTTTGCACCTGATTTGTACTCCTTTCTAGTGACGAGAATAAACTGGTATGTGTATGATAAGTATGGTAGAACCTTTGCTGCAACTCATGTCAGACATGTGACTTAGGTATTGTCATAGGTATCATGTTCATTAAGGTTAAATGACTAGTGGGATGAGTTAATGAACTTTATTCTTTAACACATGAACTCTTTTTAAAGATGTCTATTACAGTTTTTCTGTTTTAATCATTATTTAAAACAATTATTTTTGCCCTTACCATGAATTTTTGTTTGTCGGAACATTATAGGATTAGTACAGAAATTTTCATTGACAGTAATATCAAACTAAAAAGATCTGTGATTTTGTTAACATGTAGCTAGATGGAGTAATGTTACATTAATTTGAAAATGGTAGGAATATGATGAACAATCAGTGGACATACAGATTGTGTCCACTTGCAAGTCTTTTTGAATAGCAAACAGTAAATTGATTCCTTTCACTTGTTCTTCCTCAAAAAACTTCTTTACATATTACTAAATGCGTAATGAATGTTCAAACCACTATCATACATAAAGTTCATATATTTTTAGTGTTTTTCAAAGAAAAATGTTGGGTTTTGTTTACCCTATCCTCTGTACTATTGTCTAGTTTTTCCATCAGTGAGGAATTGTAATCTCATGTATATGTATAGGTTCACTGACATCTGACACACTTCTGTACAGTATTTATACTGTGTAATGAATATAAATTCCTTATATAATGAATGCAGTCTTCAGCTGTTTCCTTTGTAATCCTTTGGCACCTGATAAAGAGATGATCTCTGTGAGGTTACAGGTAAAGGCCTTATGTTCTGCAAAAAAAAAAAAAAAATCCCATCAAAATCTTATTAAACATACGTAATATGTGCTAAAAATTCACATCTCAAATTTTGTCAAGTTTAGTCATTTCTGACAAGAGAAGAAAAGGTAGTCTACATAAGCATGCACTTCTGGATCCCAATGAATGTATTATATATCAGTCATCAAACTGTATCTTCAAGAAAGAAGAGGGCTAACTATGATGCCAGCAGGCACAAAGACCATGATAACTAGAGGTCATAAGCCAAGGAGAAACAGTCAACAAGATCTCTCCTTCAGAGATGATTACGAATCTTGGCCAAGCAGAGGTGACTTCTCCAACCAACAATCTCTGCTCTCCAATGGGTATCTGACATCATCAAGGAAGAGGTGGAGACAGGCATTGTTGTTGAAGATTAGTTTGACTTCTGACTCGTGAGAGGAAATACTGATTTATTTAGGCCATGCTGAAGATTCCAGCTACTCTCAAATTTTCAACTATACAGTGACACTCACCACATCAAATTCATCCTTGTTGCCTGTCAAAAGGGTACTCTTCAACCATATTGTGCTTGTAAATTATAATAAGACAAAATAAATAAAAAAAAACATTGGTCTTGCAAGATGAGGCTTCCTATTTGGATGTTCTTAGTTGTGTGATATTTTCAAGTTGGAGACCCTCAAAACTTGAAGAAGAGAGCCTCAGCCACTGAATTCAGGGGCAATTCTGGTGGTGATGACCTTTCAAACCATATTGTTTGACCTACCACATTGACATTATTGCTGAGGTGACACTTTGGATGGAGGGATGAGGAATCAGCAAAGGGTATGACAACCTCTGGCTGCCCTTCATTCGTTTTCACCACCTATTCCACTTTCACAATTGAGGCTATTTCTTAGATTCATCATTCATCTTCAGTTATGGAGCAACAGTCAAGCATGCCCCAGCTTTTCTTTCCTTTGCCAAGCACCTCAATAACAACCATTATACACAGGATGGAGGGATTACTCCAGGACTTTCTCGCCATATCCGACTGGCAGGGGGGAAAATTAGGAGGCATTGGCACAGTGCTAAATTATTGAATGTTGCCAAGGCTAGGAGGATGGTTTCAGGGATAGACCACACATCAATTTTGCTTGTTTGAATGGTGAAGTATCTAATTCTAATGTTCTGATGATGAACCAGGGAACAACGACCGATGCTCTGAATGAACCTGAGTCTCAATGCTTGGCTTTATGAGTAAATTATATATTCCATTCTATTCCACAATGACCGATGATCTCTCAAACCCATTTCTTTGAATTTTAAGGATCTCAGAGTTTCTGATTATTTATACCCAATCCTCTTTGCAGTGACAGTTGTTAACTTTCTGGCAACCAGGGAAGTGATTTTAAACTTGCAATACATTTTCATTTTCAAGACAGCAATTGCCCCTGGCAGAAAAACGCAATTAATAGGACTGTGCTGTCCTCTTCGATATTGTAATTTACACCTAGCAGAAGAAACCATTAATCAAGATTATTTCAACCTCAAGAGGTTTTAGGCTCTGGGCAGCAACGTGATAATTTGTGGAAATAGGCAACCCATTAAATGTGGGACAGATATTCTAGATTATACAGTTGTCTAAGGTGCCCAGGGCAAAAGGAGGGTGAAGCTAGTGGAGTTGTTGAGGCAGTCAGTCAGGAAGGGATTTTCTAACATGCCTGAATATTCAAGAGGCACTTTGTGAAATGCTTTCAAAATACAGATTCAAACCTTAGCACACTCACTCACTCACTCCACTGGCTGCGGGCCTTCATGGCTCTTTGCCGCCACTACAAGAGGCTTCCAACGACCACAGTCCTGCGCAACATCCCACCTATCCCCTGGACCAACCATTCCAAGCTTTGTCATGTCCCTTTACATGTTATCAGACCATTTTATGCGAGGTCTTCCTGGACGTTGTCTGCCCTCTGGTTGTCCTCTAGTAATCTGGCTTATCAGTCTATCCTCATGAGCCCTGGCCACATGCCCTGCCCACGTCAGTCTTTGAGCCATAATCGTGCTTATTATCAGGGGTACTTCTGTCATTTCCCTCAGTTCGTTATTATGCCTTTTTCTCCATTGGCCCATCTCCGCATCAAAGACCAGTCTACATATCCTTCTCAAGATTCCGTTCTCAAACACTTCAAACCTTCATTCCAGATCCTTTGTCAGGTTTCACAACCATACGTTAACACGGGTCTAATAATGGTTGTATAGGCCTTCATCTTTGCTCTCCTTGATAAGTTATTGCTATTGAGAACTTTGGCTAAAGCCCAACTACATCTAGCTGCTGCTGCTATTCTTAGTTTTACCTCTTTCTCTTCTCTATTTTCAGCTGTAACTGTTGATCCAAGGTACTATTTGAAATTCTCGACAGCTTCCAGCTCCATGTTTCCACACCTGTTACCGAGTATCCTCTCTTGCCTTGAAACTTTCAAGATTTTGGTTTTTGCCTCATTTATTTCCCAGGCCAACTTGATTTGCAGCTTCTCTAAAAATGCTTATTTTGTTCATGAGACTTACTTGGCAGATATATATATAGCTGTATTCTCCGAAGTCCGACAGAATTTCAAAACTCGCGGCACACGCAGTGGGCGGCCAGGTGGTAGTACCCATTCCCGCCGCTGGGAGGCGGATATCAGGAACCATTCCCATTTTCTATTCATATTTTTTTCTGTCGCCGGTCGGTAAACACCTGTTTACAGACCTCCGCCCAGGATTTTTGGATTTGACTCGTTATAAGTATCTGGATTGACTTTTGGTTTTGACTCTGGATTGTTGGATTGGCATACGCGATAGTGGATTGGCTTTTCTCTGAACGTGATGTCGAGATCAAGTTCAGTGAGCTTCAGAGTGTGTGTGAGAAGTGATTGCAAGGTGAGGCTACCGAAATCATCGGTAGACCCCCACACAGTATGTATGGGGTGTAGGGGGCATGTTTGTTTGCTGGTTGATCGTTGCATTGAATGCAAAAGTTTGACTGAGGTTCAGTGGAGGAAGAACAGCCGTCAGAGTCGTCAGTCTCTGACTACAAGGTGCTGGTTCGCCTTTTACGTTCCTTGTTTGGCGAGAAGTTCCAGCCCGCAGCTCCTAAGTCTCCTCCCTCTCAGTTTTCGTCTTCGAAGTCGAGCAAGAGTTCGGAAGTGGTGGAGATGAAGACTTCCTTGTCCACTAAGAGAGCATTCAAGAAATTGCAAGATTGGATGGAACGTCGGAAGGATCAGGGCAAGTCGACTTTCGCCCTTCCTCCTTCAAGACTCAGTGGGAAAGGCGGCATTTGGTACGAGACCAAGGCGGAAGTAGGAGTTAAGATCCCTTCTTCTTCACAAGGGGACTTTGCTAGTCTGGTGGACGCCCAGAAGAGATCACTGTTATCGTCAGCTAAGATTTCATGGACCCCAACGGAGATCGACCATCACATGAAAGGTCTGTTAAAGACTCTGGAAGTCTTTAACTTCCTAGACTGGTGCCTAGGAGTCCTGGATCTTCAATCTAGGAGTCCTGATTCTTTGAGTCTGGGGGAGCTGTCCAATGTGTTGTCATGCATGGACAAGGCCGTCAGGGATGGTTCGGAAGAGTTAGTGTCTCATTTCGGCACTGCTTTCCTCAAGAAGAGAGCGCTGTTCTGCAATTTTACAGCGAGGTCTGTTTCCGCATCGCAGAAGGCAGAGCTTCTCTTTGCACCTCTTTCGAGCCATCTCTTCCCCCAGGCTATGGTAAGGGACCTGGCAGTGAGCCTACAAGAGAAGGCTACCCAGGATCTCTTAGCCCAGTCTTCAAGACGTCCCGCAGTCCCCTACCACGTCGTCGTCTGGACGACCTCCTAGGAAGGTTAAGCCCTTTCGTAGCGCTCCTCCCTCGAGAGCTGCTCCTCGAGGGAGAGGACTTGCAAGAGGAAGAGGTTCCTTCAAACCTAAATCCTCTAAGTGAAAAGAAAGTCCTTCAGATGCCTGTCGGAGCCAGGCTAAAGTTCTTTGCGGGTGCGTGGAGAGAGAGAGATACAGATGCGTGGTCCCTCAAGATAGTGGAACAGGGGTACAAGATCCCCTTTGTGGACCCTCCTCCTCTGTCTACGACTCCCAGAGATCTTTCCCCGTCATATCAAGGGGAGAAACATCAGGTTCTTTTAGATCTTTTGGAACAAATGATCATGAAAGAGCGGTGGAGCAGGTCTTAGACCTGGGGTCACCAGGATACTACAACAGACTTTTCCTGGTACCAAAGCAGTCGTCGGGGTGGCGTCCAGTCTTGGACGTAAGCAGCCTGAATCTTTTCGTGGAAAAGAAAAAATTCAAGATGGAAACACCTCAGTCGGTTCTAGGAGCCTTAAGACCGGGCGACTGGATGGTGTCCTAGACCTACAGGACGCATACTTTCACGTGCCTATCCACCCTCTTTCAAGAAAGAATTTCTGAGGTTTATGCTAAGGGACAAAGTTTGGCAATTCCGAGCCCTTTGTTTCGGTTTAAGCACGGCTCCGATGGTATTTACCATGATCATGAAAAACGTAGCGAGATGGTTACATTCTGCAGGAATAAGAGTGTCCCTGTATCTCGACGATTGGCTGATCAGAGCATCGTCAGAAGAAAGGTGTCTGAAGGACCTTCACTTCACTTTGGCCTTGGCGAAGTCCCTGGGACTTCTGGTCAACCTCGAAAAGTCGCATCTGACCCCAACACAGTCCATCGTGTATCTGGGGATTCAGATGGATTCAGTGGCTTTTCGAGCGTTTCCGTCCCAGGAACGACAGCTGCAAGGCTTAGAGAAAGTCTCGGCATTCCTGGGGAAGGAAGCTTGCTCGGCGAGGGAATGGATGAGTCTGCTGGGAACCATTTCCTCGCTGGAAAAGTTTGTTTCCCTGGGAAGACTACACCTCAGACCTCTCCAGTTTTTCTTAGCAGACGAATGGAGAGTCAGAGAGGATCTGGATGCGACCCTTTTCATCACCAAATCGGTGAAGAACCATCTAAGATGGTGGTTAGATCCTCGGAAGTTTCGAGAGGGGTTGTCCCTAAAGCTTCTGAGCCCAGACCTAGTGTTGTTTTCCGACGCTTCGGTGTCGGGATGGGGAGCAACACTGGGAGGGGAGGAAGTGTCAGGCACCTGGAGGGGGGAACAGGTGTCCTGGCACATCAATGTAAAGGAACTAGCGGCGGTTTTTCTGGCGCTACAGTTCTTCCAACAAAAGGTTGCAGAGAAAGTAGTCCAAGTCAACTCGGACAACACCACAGCCCTTGCGTACCTAAAGAAGCAGGGAGGTACACACTCCCGTCCTCTGTTTTATTTAGCGAGGGAGATTCTGCTGTGGGCAGATGCGAGACGGATAAGGATCCTGACGAGATTTATCGCAGGAGTCCAGAACGTCAGAGCAGACCTTCTCAGCCGACAAGATCAGATCCTGCCGACGGAATGGACGTTGCACCAGGAACGTCTGTCGAGAGCTCTGGAGACTGTGGGGGTGTCCGTTAGTCGACCTATTTGCGACGTCGAGAACAAAGAGGTTGCCTCTTTATTGCTCTCCTGTGCTGGATCCAGGAGCAGTCGCGATAGACGCTCTGCTCTGGGACTGGACGAACCTGGACTTATATGCCTTCCCGCCATTCAAGATCATGGGGGAAGTAGTAAGGAAGTTCGCGGCATCGGAGGGGACGAGGTTGACCCTGATCGCCCCGATGTGGCCAGCGAAAGAATGGTTCACAGAGGTAATGTCATTCATCATAGACTTTCCGAGGACATTGCCCTGGAGGAAAGATCTACTCAGACAGCCCCACTTCGCAAGATATCACCGAAACCTCTCCGCTCTGGGTCTGACTGCGTTCAGACTATCGAAAAACTGGCCAGAGCGAGAGGTTTTTCTAAAGCAGCTGCAAAGGCGATCGCCAATGCTAGGAGAACGTCCTCGAGAGCTGTTTACCAGTCGAAGTGGGCTTCCTTCAGGGCATGGTGTAGAAAGGAGGGAATTTCCTCTTCCTCTACCTCTGTGAGCCAGATAGCCGATTTCCTGCTATTTTTAAGAAATGTGCAGAAGCTGGCGGTCCCGACCATCAAGGGATATAAGAGCATGCTGTCGGCAGTCTTCCGACACAGAGGACTAGACCTGTCTGATAACAGGGATCTTCACGATCTCCTGAGATCATTTGAGACATCCAAGATACCTCAGGCGAGGCCTCCTTCTTGGAACCTGGATTTAGTCCTTAGACTGTTAATGTCGAGTCCTTTCGAACCTCTACATGAAGCGTCTCTTAGGAACTTGACTAAGAAGGCTCTTTTCCTAACTGCTCTGGCGACGGCGAAGAGAGTTAGCGAAATTCAGGCCATTTGTAAGAGAGTGGGCTTCAAAGGGGACAATGCTGTCTGCTCTTTGAGTCCCACTTTCTTAGCAAAGAATGAAAACCCGTCGAACCCTTGGCCAAGGAGCTTTGAAATCAAGGGTATGACAAGCCTTGTGGGCCAAGAACCTGAGAGAGTCCTGTGCCCTGTCAGGGCTCTAAAGTTTTATGTCCACAAGACTAAAGAAGTACGAGGTCCCTCAGATAATCTCTGGTGTTCGGTTAAACGACCCGATATACCGTTATCCAAGAACGCTTTGGCGTTCTTTCTGAGGGACGTCATTAAAGAGGCTCATTCGTCTTCCACACAGATCGATTTGAGCCTCTTGCGAGTGAAAGCTCACGAGGTCAGAGCTGTTGCAACCTCGCTTGCCTTCCAAAGGAACATGTCGATCAAGGACATCCTTGACGCCACCTTTTGGAGGAGCAATTCAGTATTCGCCTCATACTACTTGAGAGATGTGAGAACGATATACGAGGACTGTTGTTCTCTTGGGCCATACGTTTCTGCAGACACAGTCTTGGGGGCTGAAGGTAGCTCTCTCCCTATCCCTTAGTTAGGTTAGGTTTAGGTTAGTTTTTAGTTGATGTGTTTTTTGGTTGTGGTGAGGCTTTGGTGAAGACCTCCCATCTTTTAGCTTAGTGTTCAGGGGGTCTTTGTTAGTTGGTCAGGTGGTGGTCAGTTGCTTCGTTGCCCTCATTTGTATGGCTCTATGCTCTTGTCACATTGAGGTCACGTCCCCGTTGACAGAGCATTCAGAGCGCACCAGCACTACAGGTCTCCACCTGGCTGGCAACTCTGATTAAGCACAAGCAGGCTGTAGTGACAGTAATCACAGAGTCTACTTTGCTAACAGGTGAGGAACCAAGGTGTATATCATCTACTTAATTTAAGTTTCCTACAAATCCTATTCTGTCTCTTCCCACCATCCGAAGGTGGGATTCAGCTATATATATATCTGCCAAGTAAGTCTCATGAACAAAATGTTATTGTTATAATACAATTAAGTTTGTTCATACTTACCTGGCAGATATATATAATTAAGTGCCCACCCACCTCCCCTCAGGAGACAGTGGCACTGATAAAATATGAATAGAAAATGGGAATGGTTCCTGATATCCGCCTCCCAGCGGCGGGAATGGGTACTACCACCTGGCCGCCCACTGCGTGTGCCGCGAGTTTTGAAATTCTGTCGGACTTCGGAGAATACAGCTATATATATATCTGCCAGGTAAGTATGAACAAACTTAATTGTATTATAACAATAACATTTTTTTATCAATTTCCTGAATGTTTTCACCTCAAAAGTCAACATCATCTACATGAGCTAATCTATCAAACATAGTCTCCCCAAGATGTACTCCATTACCCTGTGGTGTTTGTCTCATGACCCATTCCAGCACTAGGTTAAAAAGAATCGTAGACGGTGCACGTGCACATCCCTGCTGTAAACTGTTGTCAACTTCCAAAGGATCTGTTACTTCCCCTCTAATTCGTACTATGCTTCTCATATTTCTGTAATACATTTTTATTAGGCGTATAGGCTTCTCTGGTATTCTGAATTCTCTCAGTATCCTCCGCAACACCTCTTGATGGATACTGTCGTGCCTGTTTAAAATGTATAAAGGCATGCCAGGACTATTTATCATATTCCCAGTATTTCTCCAGGATCTATCTTACAATAAATATTTGGTCTATGGTTGATCTAGAAGCTCTAAACCCTGCTTGGTAATCCCTACTATGGTCTCACTGTGTCTCTTCAGTCTATTATATAATAGTTTAGCTACAATCTTATATCCAACAGTTTGGGGACAAATCCCTCTATAATTCCCACATTCCGTTCTATTACCTTTCTTGTGAATTGGCACAAACAGTCCCTCCACCCATTCTTCAGGCTTTCCTTCTCTTCTCCAAATTCCAATCACGATATTTTCCATTGTTTCTTGTAGCTGTCTTTCTCCACACTCAGTAGTTATGCACTAATTTCGTCAAGGCCAGCAGTCTTATTATTCTTTAGGTGTTTTATTATATCTAGAATTTCCTCTGTGGTTGGAGCCTTTTCATCCTCTTCTAATATAATTTCTTCATTCTCCCCAGGCTGTTCAGGAAGTGCTGTTCTATTCAACAAGGTTCTAAAATGTTCTACCCATCTTTCTTAAATTTCCTCTCTATCTACTAAAAAATTGCCATTTCTACTGCACACCATTCCTTGTCTGGCCTGGTATCCCTTTGTGGTTTTATTTGTACCATGGAACTCGGCCTCGCATTTCCTGGTCTGCTGTTGCTCTCAACCTCTTCCAACTCATCGATCAGCATTCTTTTCTTCCTTCTATGAGGGCTTGCATGCCTCATTTCTTGCCTCTGTATATATCCTTCTCTCTGCATTTCCCCTGTTCTCAATCCATTTTAATCTTGTTCCTCTTCTTTGGGCTGCTTCTGTATTCCTTATCAAACCATTGACCTTTCAGCAGTTCTATTTGCTGCTTCTAACACCATAGGCTTTACTTGGTTCCAAATTACATAATCATCAACCTCTAATGCTGCAAACCTGTTCTTTACTTCAACCAGATATTGCAATCTTGTTTCCTCTTCCTTCAGTTTCTCAGTATCTATTTTAGATGTTTGCCCTCCAGTTTTTCTCTTTGTTGTTAATTTTATATGTATTTTTGCTGCCACCATGTAACGATCTGAATCACAATCCACTCCCCAGTATGCTCTCACATCCATCAGCGCTGATCTAAATTTTCTTTTGACTAAAATGTGATCAGTTTGAGTGATTGGATTTCCATCAGGTGAAAGCCAAGTGCCCTTATATTTTCCTTCCTTTGGGAACAGAGTGCCTCCTACTTCTAAATTATATTCTGTGGCACAAGTGAATCAAATCACCATGAGACTTTGGAGATAACTGGATGCCTGGTTGGTGATGGGATAACAGCAGAATTGAGATGACGTCTATCAGTATTATGCCATGCCTGTTAAAGCATGAAACTCCACATCACCTGGGGGACGTTGAACCTAGTGCTGTCATCGAGAGCTGGCCACAAAGTCATTTATGATAATGATTCTGCTAGATTGTCCAAGTGTAACTATGGAGGCATCTTCAGTGTAGGTAACACATGAAAGGGGTTGGCACTGTACATCAAATTCCTGAAATGAAAGTTTTCTTCTTTGCTTTAGGTAAGGAGAACACGGTGTTCTGAAAAGCTGAAAAACTCAATGATGGTGGCTGACTAAAGAATTATGGCATACAATCTGCAACTGTCTCAGCCAGCAAGAAGCAAAAAAAGGGATTATTATTATTAATAGGTGTTAGTTTTTCCAGACCTCTGAGTCTCAAGTAGACTCTTCTCGGGCTGGTTCTCAGGGATCAATCCTGAGAAAAAAAAAAAAAAAAAAAAAAAAATTAGACTTTATTTGAGAAACCCGTCTTATTTAAAAAATTTATGATTTTATTAATTGAAAAATCCCTGCTTTCCGCAAGAATATTTTTCATTTCCGAACTCCGCAGATAAATAGATCTTTGCTGGGTCCAATTTGGGCACTCAACAAGCAAATGCTGTACTGTCATGGGTGTTTGACATCTGTTACATTTCACTGGGTCAGCATGTGGTGTTGACATCAAGTGACCATGTGAGAATCTTGTGTGTCCTATACGTAGCCTTGCTAGGATCACCTCTTTTGCTCTTTCCTCCTGTGAGGATGTCCTCCATGCATAGACTTCAGTTTTTATATTTTTAAGTTTATTTGTTGTTGGCACAGAGGCCCATTCTTCTTTCCAATCCTGGTAAATTAATGTTTTAACTGATTTTACCCAGTCTGACACTGGGGCATATGAAATTGTTGGAGGGATAGTGCAGGCTAATTTGGCAGCAGAGTCTGCATATTCATTTCCTTTTATTCCCACGTGTGCTGGGATCCAACATATTTCCATTGATATTCCTGATTGGAGGAGTTGATGAATTTTTATTTGAATTTCCTGTACTATTTGGTTTCCTGGTTTATACTGTCTTATTGCATCTATAGCGCTACGTGAGTCACTGAAAATAACAGAGACACTTGCTTTTGCCTCAGATATCATATCTAGAGCCATCTGTATGGCTGTGACTTCAGCAGTAAAATACTGATGATATTGAAGGTAGGCTTTTTTTACTTAACATATTTTTCGAATATGCAGATGCTCCTACTCCAACATTATTTTTGGAGCCGTCTGTATATATCATAAATTTGTCGCCTTTTCTTCTAATGTGCTCCAAAGCATGTTGGCGGTACATTTCCGTACTTGTCATTTGTTTTTTTGAGTAGGTAAGACAGGGAGGTACATATCTTTACTCTATTTAAAATCCATGGTGGTGGCAATTCCATTGGTGGGTGAAAAATTGGATTCATATATGTAGTTCATTATGTATCTAGCTCTTTTTGGGAAAGAGCTAGTACTATTAACTGCTGTTACTTGATTACAGTTTTGGAAGCAGTAAGTTGCAGGAGACGATCCTGCTTGCATTGAAAGACCTCTTTGTATTGTTATTAAATTACGGTGATGTTTTAAGGGCAAAACACCTGCCTCCACCAAAAGTGAGTTTGTTGGGGACGATCGGAAAGCTCCTGTGCACAATCGCACGCCTTCATGGTGCACTGCATCGAGAGATTTTAATGCAGATTCTGAGGCGGATGAATATATTGGACAGCAGTAATCTATTATGGATAAGACTGTTGCCTTATATATCATTAATAAATGTCTCGCTTTGCTCCCCAATTAGTGTGTGATAACTTTTTTAATATGGCAAGGGCTTTGATGCCCTTGGCTTTAATGTATTTGATGTGCTCTTTCCAATTTAAATGTTGATCAAATATTACTCCTAGATACTTGATTTTTGACAACAATTGTATTTCAGTGCTATAAAGATGCAGTTTGATTGTTTGGTTCTTCATCCACCTTTTGTCTTTGTAGAAGACGATTGCTTTTGTTTTATCAGTTGAAAATTTAAATCCAACTGAATTTGCCCAACTACATATATTTGAAATGGCAGTACTGAGAACTCTCTGAGCATGTCTCAGATTACTACTCGTATAGTAAATGACAAAGTCATCAACATATAAACTGTTTTTTACACCACTTGGTAAATTTATAGTAATGTCATTGATTGCTAAAGCAAACAATGTACAGCTCAAGACACTACCTTGAGGGATTCCTTCTTCCAGTTTATAGGTTACTGAGTAGGAAATTTTCTACTCTTACTTGAAAAGTTCTGTTTGTTAAGAAGTTCTTAATAAATATTGGTAAGTGGCCTCTTAGTCCCTTGGAGTGGAGTTTTTGCATGATGTTATGTTTCCACGCTGTGTCGTATGCTTTTTCTATATCAAAAAATATAGCTACTGTTAATTTCTTTTGTTCAAAGCCTTTTTTGATATGATCTTCTAAATGTGTTAAGGGATCTAGGGTTGATCTGCCAGCCATTGAACCAGATTGTGTTGGTGTTAAAATGGATTCTTTGGTTATTACATACGTTAATCGTGCATTAACCATTTTTTCTAAGATTTTGCATAGGCAACTTGTTAATAGATATCGGTCTATAATTGGATGGATTACTTGCATCCTTTCCTGGTTTGTTTATTGGAATAATTATGGCATGTTTCCATTTATCAGGAAAGACACGTTTTAACTATTATAATATTTTAATAAATATGATTTAGCTATAGGAGCTAATTTTTCTATCATTTCAAATGATATTTTATCATATCCTGGTGCAGAGGGATGACAAGAGTTGATGGCATTATCTAGTTCATCCATGTTAAAAATATAGTTATATTCCAGGTCTTCAAGAGTTTCAAAATTGAGTATTATATTTTCTTTTGTTTTCTGATACTTTGAAAATGTGTATCTAGGCTGGAGTAAGCACTGATGTTTTCAAAATGTTTCCCAATTATGTTTGATATTTCATAAGTATCATGGTATATTTTTCCATTTAAATGTATTGCACTTCTTGGAGGTCTTATATGTTTTCCATTGATTTTCCTTATCTTTTGCCAGACATCCCTTGTGGATGTGTTTGAAGATATGTTTGAGACATATTCCTTCCATGATGCGATTTTTTCAGCTATTACCGTTTTTCTAAATTTGGCTGTATATTTGTTATATAGTGGTTTAATGTGGTTAATTGTTATGTTTGTTATAACTATTTTGTTTAATATGTTTATACTATAGGGCATTTTGTTGAGTGATTTAAGGCGAGTTTTGAGTCTGTTTAGATTGCGAATCAATATATGTTTTTATTTTACTTAATGTTGTTAATGTTGGATTCCACCATGGGACATGGGGATTTTGTGGAATGTGTTTTGGTTTTTGGAATACTTTTATCTGCAGCATTTATTATGAAGTTTGAGAAGGATTCACATGTAGTATTGTGATCATTATGTGGGAATGGTGGTATGTTTCGTGTGTATAGGAAATATTTATCCCAGTTAGCTTTTTGGATATTATATCTTGTAGGTGGCAATATTTTGACATTACTTAAGTAGTTCAGAATGATTGGGAAATGGTCACTTGTGTATGAATCGTCTAGGACGTTCCATTCAAATTTCTCCGCTACATCATTTGAACATAATGAAATGTCAATTGAAGAAAAGGTTAGGTGTGTATTTTGAAAAATATGTTGGAACTTCGCTTTCATTGAGACAATACAGATTGTGTTTCATTATAGTATTCTCTATGTTGATTCCGGATGTGTCAGTGGGGTGGTTATTAATATCCCATAATGGATTATGTGCATTAAAATCTCCTACTATAAGTAGTGGTTCCTGTATACTTTTGCTAATAAGTTCAGAAAAATCACTGAAATTTGCATTGAAATTTGGTTGGTTATATAAATTACAAATAGTAATTTTACTTTTATCAGGCATATACAGTTTAATTGATGTTATTTGATATGGCATAGATGGAATGTCAACAGGTTCATATGTAATGCTATTATGAACGTATATGGCTGTGCCTAATTTTCCACCGTCAGTTGGTGAATAACAGGCAATTTTATAGTGTTGGATATTTGTAGGGTTACTTCCTATATGTTTGTAACATATGCACATTGGGTTGTGGTCTCGTATGATTCTTTGTAATTCACCCAGACGTAGTCGGGTTAAGAGACCATTTATATTCCATTGAATGATTTTATATTCCATTATTGGGAGGAATTGGTGTTAAATTCTGTAAATTGATTGCTGATTTTACTTTATCTCGTAGTTTATATGCTTTGATTTATTTATTTGTGGTTTTTTAATCGTTGTATTTGTATGTTGGTTATTAGATTCTGCAGTTGTTTGTTTTTCATAGTTGAATATTAATAAGTCTAGTTTTTGATTTTATAATTTCCTTTTTGTATTTTAAGGATTCAGAACATAATTCGTTCTCATGTTGGTGTGTTAAAGGGCACCTCCTTAATTTGGTAAAATTGTCAATACAATTTCGTACTGTGTCCTCTGTCTTGGTAGTTAGTTGGTTATATGTACTTACAAAGCATTCATTACAACCACAAGATGAAGCATGTTTGGTAATGTTAATTATTGGTTCAGAAGTTTTTGGTCTAGCTTTAGAAATTTCTGGTTTTGTAATTCTATTGTTCCTTTTCTGTAGTGATAAGGACTGTTGGTTTGAGGGGTTATTTGTTTTGTTGTTGTTAATGGGATATTTCGGTCTTGTGGATGGTTGGGGGGTGATAGTTATATTTTGGTTTGGTTTAATGGTATGATTTTCATTAGTATTATTTGATGGAAATTGTAAAGAGTGATCTTTACTGTCCAGATGTTGGCTGTTTGATTGAGATTGAGGGTAATTGTGTATTTCCACTTGTGATGAGGTTAGTTTAATATCTTTTTTAAAATGTTCTCCTGGTGTAGTTGGAGTCTCTCTGGATTGATTGTAATTTTCAATATTTACTTTTTTTTGCCCTTAGGTGGGGTTCTTTCTAGAATTCTTTTCTTTTTGCCAGTTTGATTATCATCATTATTTAATTCTTCTTCTATTGGAAGTTCTTTTCCATGGATAACTGAATCATCTATGTTGGTGGTGGTATTGGTTGTTGTAATATCACTTTTATTTTGGGTTTCAGTATTATTGGTATGAAATCCAGTTTCCATGTTTATACTATCTTGTTTGTCATTGTGCTGTTTGATGTTTTGATTTTTAGTCACATTTGAAAAGGTGGGGTTTTGGATGGATTGTTAACGCCTCTTACTTTTAGCTCAAGTCTGGCTTCCATGACTGACATTCCTGTCCTATTTATTAACAACTGAAGTTCTGTGTTATATTGGTAAAATGAACACTCCTTAGATTTTGCGTGATGGGCTAGTCCACAATTAATACATTTTGATTGTTACAGTTCCAATTCAGTGGTATGGTCATCTGATGCACAGACTGCACATATAGCTTTATTACGGCATCTTTTGTATGTGTGTCCATACCTTGAGCACTGTGTACATTGTAATGGTTTAGGAACAAAAGGACGAACTTCTCTATTTTGTCCAAGAATTTTTATTTTAAATGGTAAGTCTTGGCCTGTAAATTTTATTTTGGCAATGTTGATATTTTTACTTTTATCTTTCCTACTTGAAATAGAGTATATTTCTAAATCGTGGATATTGTTATATCTCAATTTTAGGGAGTCTAGCAATAGTTGTTTTGAAGGAAGCTCCTGCTCGCTATTGGGTAGGATGACTGTACCCTGTACATAATTCAATGTTTCATGGCTTGTAATTATTACCTTTATATTATTTATTTCTGTTATACTTAAAAAGGCAGTGGACTGCTTTTTATTGGTTACTTGGATAAGCCATTCATTGTCCTTGATGTGTCTGCATTCCATGTCTTGTGTTGGATATATGTTAAGTAATTTGTTTTCTAGCATCGCTGCTGAGATTTTGTTGTCAGCTTTGAGGACTAGAAATCTTGACCAATTATCTGGTCCAAAGAGGTCATCAAAAATGTACCAATGTGGGATTAAGTCGGTAATTTTTGTTTCTTTTTGGTCCTTGTTTTATGTATATTGCTTGTCTATTATGATTTTTATATTTTTCTGTATTGCTGAGAGGATTATTTGTCTCTAATTCAGAATTATTGTTCATCATATATGGTTCCATTGTTACGATATTGGAGTTTACCAATTTATTTTTGTTTGTTTCTTTTGTATTTATGCACTCTATTTGGTTTTCTGGCTCTGCTGCTTTACTTGGAACAGGGTGTTCCTTTGTATCTTTTATAGTACTTTCACTACTTGTGGCAGTACCTAGGAAATTCGGGAGTGACGTGCCAATGGTCATCAACTGTGCCGTAGTTTTTCCATCATGGGGCCCAGGGGTACTCAAATCATTTATTTCACAGTTCATAAATTTG
Source organism: Macrobrachium nipponense (assembly GCF_015104395.2). Classification (NCBI taxonomy): domain Eukaryota; kingdom Metazoa; phylum Arthropoda; class Malacostraca; order Decapoda; family Palaemonidae; genus Macrobrachium; species Macrobrachium nipponense. The sequence continues at coordinate 66,666,186 of NC_087208.1, read as the reverse complement.
AGTTTTTACACACACACACACACACACACACACACACACAAAAAAAAAAAAAATTTCTTGAAAAGATATCATTGGCCCTTCGCGAAGTTAAATTTTCTGCCAAAGGCACAAGTGAGAAAGGACTCCCAAATGTCCGCATCCCTACCCTACCCCAAAAGGGGATGGCATAACATGATTAGTATGGCCCAAGTGTAAGCAGAACCTGCTTGCTAGGACTAAGAGTATTATGTTAATACAATTATCCCCATCCTAATCACATTATGGGCAAACTGGATAGAATGCCGAGAGTTCTATTCCTAGAACCAGGCCCCCCCTGGAATCCGTGGTCCAGCTCCACAGAATAGTTCCGCCTGAAAAACAGGTCCGAACATTGTCGGGTAGATGATGGATCTACCACAGTTCTCACTATTTAGCTTCGGATTTAACTCCACGTTAAGCCATGATATGTTTTCTCATTTATTTGCTTTCAAAAATTTTGGCAAAAAATGGAAAGGTCCACATAAGTTTACTCGAAAATATATAATGTCATATGGGACTCTTGGGTTCGAACCTGGGAAGAGATTCCTGAGGTTCGAGAGCCCCCTCACCACGTCAAGGTGGTCCCAAAATGAGGGGGCAAAAAAAAAAAAAAAACAAAAAAAAAAAAAAAAGGGGAAGCAGACATGGTTGGCAGTCTCCAGATTCATCCCAGAAAGGTACATGATATAGCCAATTCTCAATTGGGGGAGGTAGGTTCTTCTTTTTGGATAGTTACTCTGAATTTTAGATCAGAAAGGCTATAACATCAGTGGAATATGCTATTACTAGATCTGCTTATGTTGAGTCTGTGTTATAAAGCGCCTCAGTGGCGTGGTTGGTTTGGTGTTTGCTTCTCACCTCGGTGGTCGCAGGTTCGATTCTCGGCCATTCCATTGAGGAGTGAGAGATATGTATTTCTGGTGATAGAAGTTCTCTCTCGACGTGGTTCAGAAGTCACGTAAAGCCATTGGTCCCGTTGCTGAAAAACCATTGGTTCCATGCAATGTAAAAACACCATACAAACAAAATAAACTTCATGTTTGTAAACATCCAGTATCATACAAAGAATGTAACATATATTTTCTTGGCTATATATGAAGGTAGTATATCCTGGATAACCCAGATGTATAAAGCTTTTCTGTTTAACTTCCAATGGCAAACATTTTGAGCCTCCAGAAGTACCATATGACTGACAACTATCCCTTGATTGCAGGAGTGATTTATGAATCTAAAGTTAATGGTAGTGGACAATCCCAGGAATCTCCCATTCTGGAAGAATCTGTCTCAGTCCCACTGCAACCTGGAGACACTTCATCTAAGTGCAGGAAGACGTGGACATCACTACATCCTGGGAACTCAAAGTTCCTACGTGAGACCTTACTCTGGTGCTGAGATGTGCCAAAAATTTTATAATCTAATCTAATCTAATCTCAAGCTCCATTCGAGCCCCTGCGTCACTTGTCTGCAGGTAAGTTACAATGAAAACAGTTTTCCTTCTGATGCTGGCTTCCACAAAGAGTTGGTGAGCTCCATGGTTGGGGTTATGATGTAAAAACACTAGGGGGTTGGGGGTCAGTAGCTTTTGAACTTGTCCCGAAATTTGTGGCTAAAACCCAAAATTCCCTTGGTTCATGATGACAGATTCACATAATTTTCTGCTCCTTCCATCAAGGAGTTTGTTACCAGTAACCTTCAAGAGTTACTGCTTGGCCCCGTCAGAGAACTGCATTGTTACCCGGTCCAAGAATACCTTATCGTTTAGATACGCGAGGTGATTAGGCAAGCCTACTCCTTATTGTCAAGTTCTGTCACCAATACCCAGTATGCAGAAGCACATGAACATGACATCAGAGGAATAAGTTCCTCCCTGGCATTCAAGAAGATCTTGTCCACAGAATTTAGGTTGTTGGTTCCTGGCTTCATCAGACCACTTCCACTCTCTTCTGTTTGAAGGATATTACCCACAGGTCCTTGGACACTCCTCAAGTGGTGGCTGCTCGACAAGTTGTGTAGCTCATCCAGTGCCCCTGGCAGGTCAGTTCGTATCTTGCCTAAGATGATAGTGTGAAGGACTGGTCTCTTTTCTTTCCCTTTTCTCCTTTCTTCAATACCTATGGGCAGTTTGAGGAATACATAGACACATCATACACTGGAACTGGCTTGATACAGGTGAGCATAGCAGTCATACTGTTACAGCATTTTTTATGTTCCATACAACATATAAATCTGCTGTCAGTAGCTTCAACTCCTCTCTCCAGCAAGGGGAGTGAGGAGTGGTGACAAATCCTTTTCATGTGGCTGACATGGTTTGTTGCTTAAACAATATAGTTCTCTTTTACTTCCATATACGTAATGAATCTAGACATGTTACATTGTATTTAAACCCAGTGGACTTGGTGTTACATATCCACGTACCCAACATTTCAAGGCTTAGGTCCTTCAGTAGAATCCTCATTTCTAAGAAGAATGATCAGGTGAGCCAAACCCAAAGTCAGTTCAGGATTCTCATACTTCCCTCCATGTATGAGTCTATCCTAATGTTTAGACCAAAGATTTGTTCATTGTATGAACAAATGACAAATTTTCAATTAATTTTTATTTTGCATAGCTAACAAACTGGTGATCTTAATGTTGACTGCCTACCTCTAGCCACCACTCTTATGTCTTGGATTGGAAGAAAGACTAAATATGTCACTGTTCGAGTTAGTCTCCGACTCTCTTCCACCTCAGCTACGAATCGGATGTCAGATGCCACAGATTCCTTGCATTTACAATTTTTTATTGTTTTTTACCCAGTTTCCAGTTGACATCATTAGATTTATCATAATGTTAAGACCTCAGATTTGTTAGCTATGGAAAATAGAAATTACAGACGCCTTCAACGGGGTAGCTGGGTGTGACCTATGGGTCGGCTCCCCGTATTTAGGGTCTTTTGATGAGGAAAAGGCTAATTGGAGGGGTTGCTGTGGTAGTGTTTAACGCTCGCCCCAGTTTTATACTGACACCTTTTATATAGGTGAGCGAGTCAGAGTTCTGACATGTCCAATTTAGCAGTTCTCTGGTATTATAGCAATATTTTACTAGAAATAGTGCTAAAGAAGACACATTTCACGGAGCTACACAGCCGAGCCCAGAAATTGTCATTATTTTGTTTACAGATGTTTGCATCTTTGAGACAGTTCAGTGAGATTCAAGTTCTACTGTACTGCTGATGTAGTAACAAACACACTAAAAAAGAGATAGTATATGTGACTACTGTTTGCACCAGTCTTTAAAGTAAAGACCCCCAGCAATAAGTTGCCAGAATCATTCTAAAGCAACCTTGTTCGTAAGAGGAACAAACCTTCAGTCTTAAAGGATAAATAATCTTCAGATTTGGAGTCCAACGGGGTTCAACTTCTTTGGACGGTTTGCTGGTGCATTTCTTGTCTGCTTGCCAGCCTCCCCCAGTTCCCCCTCCTCCTGGCCTGTAACTACTTTGGTATGCATGTGATGCCATCAAACGGGCCGGAGCAGTCAACAATGTCATCTGCTGGGTCGCCACATACCTTCCCGCCAGGTTCATGTTGCCTTGTCAAAAGCAACCTTTACCATTCCCTCTGTGTCATCAGGGCGACAACTACACTGCTTCCTCTCCACAGGCATAGAAAGAAGCAAGTCATTAAAAATACAGGCTCCTATTGCCTAAGGCAATATATTTTAAGAGCTTACACTTAAATTAATGCAAAAGATGACAAAGCAGAAGAGGGGCAAGCAATAGTCGGCACCATCTGCTTGTGACCATTGAGCATAATTTGGAATTATGTATTTCATGTGCAGATGACTGGGAATGCAATAGACATTTTGTAAATGGCTGCATATTATTCATTGGACTGATAATTGCAGCAGACCAAGGTAAAAACTATGGGGGCAGAAGTTTGGGACTGAATTCTAGTATAATTGATATGTGATTGATTGATTGATTATGGAATTTAGGGCATAGCCCAAGCGCTGGGACCTGCAAAGGTCATTCAGCGCTGCAGTATTATATGGTTAAATGAAATGAATTAGATGAATGAATACATGAATCAATTAAAACTTCTCACACAAATGACCAACTAAAACTGCAATTAAAAACACCGAACGACACACAACAACCAGGACCAAGACGATCTCACATCACATATCAACCAAACCAAAACCATTCACTCTCACTGAAAACTACTCATACTGCAACCAAAGAATCCCACAGCCGAAGTCACGCAAACACACGCAAAACCAAATACATAAAAAAAAAAAAACCTGACATGCATACATCCATTCAACACCATTTAATCTTTATTAAAAACAGCAAACAAAATTTTTAATAATAATCAGGTACTTAAAATGATGACTATGAACAAAAAGTAAAAAATAAAATCAACATAAAATAAAATAAAATCAACAAAAAATAAAACCGAGTTAAAATTTGCCATCAATTAAACTTCATAAAAAATCCCAATACATTTTAAAAAACTCACTAGTGCAGAAATATCTGCTTTGTCATCTAGAACATCGGCAAGAGATTTTCCATCAAGGTGGAATCTCTGCCTCTGTTCTCTGTAATTTACACAATGCACCAAGATGTGCTCCACTGATAAGGTTGCATTACACCTAACACATACTGGTGCACTGCCACCTTCTAAAATAAATTTATGGGTTAACCTAGTGTGCCCAATACGAAGTCGCCCCAAAACAATTTCTGTTCTCCTCTCTTTTTGAAAAGAAGAGGGCCATTTTTCAATGCTTTTCCTTATCTGCTTATATTTTTTATTGTTGGCTAAGAGAGGGGAGGACCATCTCTCTTGCCATTTCCTCATGATGTACGACTTGATGGATCTCTTCATATCTATATGTGGCACTTTGGTTATCTGATACAAATTACTCACAGCCGCTTCCTTTGCATATCTGTCTGCCTCCTCATTCCCACGAATTCCAACATGAGCCGGGATCCAGCAGAAACATACCAATTTCCTGCGACACGAAATCCAAAAGAGCCACTCCTGGGCTTTTTGTACCAGAGGATGAATTGTATACAGCTGCTTTAATGAATCTAATGCACTTTTTGAGTCACTATATATTACAAAATTTTTCTTATTCGAGTTATGAATAATTTCTAAAGCTTTAACTAAAGCTGACAACTCTGCAGTGAATATGGAAGCTGACTCAGGCAATTTTGCCTCGTAAATTTCATTCCCATGCACAACTGCACACCCAACTCCACTATCAGACTTTGATCCATCAGTGTAGATCTTCACTTGTCCATCATGTTTACGGTCATGCTCCAGAAAATTCGCTTTTACCTCTTCCTCAGAATGTTGTTTTTTGTCTATTTTCTTAGAGCATAAGGAAATCTTGGGAATAAGCCATGGGGTACAGAGGATGGTTTTACTTCTTCAACTTTTTGGCGCTGAATGACCATGTCATTTAAACATTCCAACTGCCTTATTTGAAAAGGTTTGGAAGATCTTTCACCAAATTTTTTAGAGTCACACTCCTCTAAAATTTTCCGTGTGGGGTTCTCTCGAGAGCTTTTTAGTCGCATGGTGTACCGCAACCCAAGCTCTTCTCTTCGCAGATCTAAAGGAAGTTCATGAGAGTCAATGTAGATACTCTCAACGGGAGATGTCCTAAAGCACCTGTACATATCCTTAATCCCATATTATGTACTACATCCAATTCCTTTAACCTGGACTTGCAGGCAGATGAATATACCTGACAGCCATAGTCCAGTTTTGATTTACATAAGGAATCATACAGCTTCAATAAACTTTTCTTATCAGCTCCCCAGTCGAATCCCGATACCACCTTTAAAATATTGAGGGATTTTTTAACCTTTGTTTTTAGAGTGTCAATGTGACTACGCCACATTAACTTGCTGTCAAATATTATGCCCAAAAACTTTACTTCTTTTTTGTAAGGAATAAGACAATCCTTCAGTTTCAAATTTGGGATAGTTTCATTGCGGGTACATCTGGTGAAACGAACGGCCACAGTTTTAGATGAAGAAAATCGGAAACCATGTTCATCAGCCCATTTACTGATGACATTTATTGTCTTTTGCAAGTAGTTACAGGCTGATACAGCGTCGTATGTGGTGACATAGATGGCAAAGTCATCCACAAATAGCGAAGCCCTAACTGGAGCGGAAACAGATTTCACAATATTATCAATAGCAATGGCAAAGCAGGTAACACTTAGTACGCTGCCTTGTGGGACACCTTCTTCCGTCTCATAACAAGAAGAAAACTTATTCCCGACTCTCACTCTAATATATCGGTCCCTTAAAAAGGAGTTGATAAAGTTTAACATATTGCCCCTGATTCCCATTTCATTGAGCCGTTTAACAATGCCAAATCGCCATGTTGTATCATAGGCTTTCTCCAGATCAAAAATACCCCTACTGTTTGGCATTGATTGGAAAATCCCTGCTGAATCTGATTTGATAGTCTCAGTAAAGGGTCCAAGGCTGAACGATTTTTCCTGAAGCCGAACTGAACAGAGGATAACAATCTGTTTTTCTCTAAATGCCACATTAGACGAGAGTTCACCATTTTCTCAAATAATTTACAGACACAGCTTGTTAGTGAAATTGGTCTATAATTAGTGGGCTGATATGGATCTTTGTTTGGCTTTATGACTGGAACTACTATGGCTATCTTCCAAGATGTGGGAATGATGCCCGTTTCCCAGACCTTATTGAGTATTTTCATTAGATATATTTTAGCATGTTCTGGAAGATGTTTAATCATGTTGTAGGTTATGTTATCTGCACCAGGGGCTGTTGACTCACAAGATGAGAGAGCCTCTCATAGTTCCCTTAGTGAGAACTTAGCATTATATGCTTCATTATTTTCAGTGTTAAATCTAATTGACACCTTGGCATTTCGAATCTTACTGAACTGTGGTGTGTAATTTTTGGAGCTTGATATGACAGCAAAATGCTCACCAAATTTTTCTGCACATCAGCTGGATTTGAAATAAGCATATCATTGATTTTTAGAGTAGGAGCAGGTGATGGAACAAATTTCCCACTTAGCTTTTTAATCTTTTTCCATACTAATCTTTCTGGTGTTTTAGAATTTATACCATTTATATAGTGGAGCCAAGATTCCTTTTTAGCTTTTCTAATATATTTTCTTTGTTTGGCTAAGGCCCGTTGGTATGTAGTTTTCGTTGTTCCTGAGGGTTTTGCCTTGAATTGCCTATAGCATTTTCTCACTATTCTTCGCAGTCTGCCACAGGTTTGGTCCCACCAGGGAACTGCAGGCCTGCTTGGTTTACCCTTTGTTTTTGGGATATATTTCTCGGCATTATCCAATATAGTTGAGGTCCAATAATCATATGCATCTAAGTGCGACTCAAATGACTCTACTTCCTGATGTAATTGAAAGCTTCCTTCATACTTCCTCCAATCTGCTTCATTTTCTTTCCACTTTATAGGAGATTCAGAAGGTATGTTTCTAGCATACTTTAAATGTATGGGAAAGTGATCACTTCCGTGCAAAAATTCATCTACAGACCAGTTGAAGTCCAAGTAGACTGCAGGTGAACAAATGCTTAAATCTATAGCTGAAAAGACATTGGTGTAGATGTTATGAAACGTCATTGAACCATCATTGTAAAGAGAGAGATCATTATTTAAGATAAAATCATCGATGGTTCTACCTACAGCATTCAAGGTATCACCTCCCCATAGACTATTATGGGCATTAAAATCTCCCAGTAGTAAGAAAGGAGGAGGTAGTTGATTAGCTAGTGCCTGAATATCATTCAAAGTAATTTCTGACCTAGGTGGGAGGTAAATAGAGCAAATAGTAATCTCTTTTTCAAAGCATGCTCGAATGGCGACTGCTTGTAGGTTTGTGTTCAAAGGAATACTTGTATGTTGCAAAGACTTTTTAACAATAATTGCAACCCCCCATGAGCTCGATCACCATCTCTGGGGTTCATCACAAACATTTTATAATTTAATCCTGGATTGTATAATGCGTTGCCTAACTTAGTTTCTTGAAGGCAAACTACATCTGGATCATGATGGTTCAACAGTAATTTTAACTCTTCAGAACGAGTCCTAAGGCCTTTGCAATTCCATTGCAAGATATTAAATTGGAATTTTAACTTTGATTCTTGTGCCCAGCCAAGTCATTATTTAGCTGGGTTTTCAAAGTAACACAGCTGAATGTTTTTGGATTTGAAAGTCTCTTGAGTCTGCTGCCTGGGAGACTTTTATTTTTATTAGATGAGGGGAAGTTTGAACATTTTTCCTGCACATCCTGTTTGTTCAGTTTGAGATTAGATTTATCTAAATTTTTAACTATATTTAGTGAGTCAGCATGTTTTCCCTCCATTTCAGAAGTTGCTGTTTCTGCATATGATTGAGGGGAGAGGTCTGTCATACTTAAATTTGAGCAGGACCGAGACATCTTTTCCAATGGCTTTGAGGTTGATAATGGCTGGAAGGGGTCATCAAGTGGATTGAATCTATTGGAAATTGGAGTTTTAAACTCAATAGGAGAGGCTGTTCTACATTTCTTTGACTTTGGGGGTGACTGAAAACTGTCATAAGATTTGTTAAGATTTCCTCTAGATTTTATTTTTTCTTTGGGCTTAACCGAGGAGCTCAACTCTGAGACAGCATTTGCTTGCAGGTCAGGGAGAGGTTCATCAATCACAGCTTTTACCACTTTACTTTGAAGTTCATTACATTCCACAGAAGTTGAAATATCCTGAGAGGGTGTGTTATTTTTAATGATGGGTTTAGCATGCTGATGGAAGGCATTATTTCCCATAACAGTGGAAGCAAATGAGGATCCAGCACTTTTGTTAGCACCTCGAACCAAGCGTTTGGCTTCTCCTATGCTGATAAAGTTATTATGAGCAGTGTTTACAACTTCTTGTTGGAAAATATATTGAGGACAGCCCCTCCAATTGGGAGAATGATTGCCAGCACAGTGGAGACAGTATTTATCAGCTGTGCAGTTGTCCTTTACATGTTCACCAGAGCACACAAAGCACTTTCCTGGTTTTGTACAAGAGTTTGATACGTGACCATATTCAAAGCATTTATAACACTGGGTTGGTCGATATTTAAATGGCTTAACCCAAACCCGAGAGTGGTCTATATCAATATATTCAATGGCATGTTGAGTGCCTTTCAATTTTCTAATTTTAATGACATATGTAGGACACATTTTTAATATTTCCTCCTCTTCAAACTCATATAGGTCTCTGCTATAAACTATACCCCGTTTAATGTTAAATGATCGATGAGGAGATACAGCTAAAATATTACCATCTTCAGTTGGTTGGAATTTTGATAGCATCTTAATCTGAATATCGTTATTTGCTTTGATCAAGACTCCTTTACCATATCTTTTAATGTTGCCTTTAGGAATGGCACCAATCTTCCTCTGTAAATACTTGCATGCTGTTAAAAAGTTTTCTTTGCCCGGTTTGTAATTTGCAACATGCCAAATCAATTTTGGGTCATCTTTTGCCAGGTGTTTTTGGCTATCAACCTCAAATTTGCTGGGCACATAGTCTGTCTCATCCTCTTCCAAATTGTTTATATTAAACAACTTCGCATGGCAAACTGAACCAAAGACATTTTTACCATCAAGATTTTCTAGAGCTTTGGAGGCATATTCAGCTTTGCAAAAGGTTATGTAGCTTTCATAAGAGATGGGACTTTTAACAATTCGTAATTTTATTCTATCTACCTTGCCAAACTGTTTCATGTAATTATGTAATATGTCAAAATCGACTTTATCACTTATATTACTACAATATACAACTCTTAGATTTTCATTTACACCACCAGTATTTACACCCCGGTGTCCCGGTGTTTGGTCGAGTGGAGAGCCTAATGCGGAATCCTTAATCAGGCGAGAGTCATCAACAGAGGGGTTAAATAAAAATCCATCAGACTATGGTGTGAACATTCGTCCAGGTTGGCCCCATACCCACCATCGAGCCACAATTAGAGGGTGATATAGCACCCTAGGAGTCCTACCCAGATATACACCCACACCCAGTGCCTTGAGGGTCGTCAGTCCGTCGAGATCAGACCCAGCACTGAGTGCAGAGTTTAACATAAAAGTTTCCCCTCGCTCGGACACGTCAGGTACTCCAGTTCTACGGGTGAGGAGGAATGCCGTCCAACCTCACCCTCCATCAAATCAGAAGGATTGTCAAAGCTTGGCCAAGTCCATTCCAAAAGTCGTCGACAAAAGCAGTCCAAAAAACGGTCAAAATTTAGAGGTTGGAGAGAAGGGTTCAGGAAAGAAAGAAAAGAGAGAAGGATCAAAAGTGAGAGAGAAAGGGTTGTAGGATGTTCCGTCAGGACCCGGGGCACCTATAGGAATGCACGAACATTCCCATAGAAGCCAGGGTCCCTTATCCCCTCACCACTAGAAGGAGTCCTACTCGAGGGGATAATTGATATGTGGTATTCTTTGAAACCCCACCCCCCCCCCCCCCCCCCCTTTCCCCCCCCCCCCCCCCCCCCCCCCCCCCCCCCCCCCCCCCCCCCCCCCCCCCCCCCCCCCCCAAACAATGCCACATTAAAGTTCAATGTTCATACCCAATTGACCAGTAGATACTTGTCTTCACTTGCCATACATAGCACAATCAAGAGACAAGACTTCTGGGATCATTTATTATGTCTCAAGTGAATAGTTAATGTACATATTTCTTTTCCAATCTGAAGGACTTGCCTGATACAAGCTTTGATTTACAAATTTCAAAGCTATAACCCAGTTTCCTGATGCATTTGAGTTTCCCAGTATTCCTGCATCTACAGGCATATGCAAACCCTGTGGGGCAATCAGCATCTTGCCAAGTAGAGATTTAGGTATGCATATTAATGATGGGTCTTTGGTAATACAATCTTTATTATAAAAAATTTTTTCATGTAAAACTTATCAATCATACAGGAACTTACCTCCTGCAGCCTGAATAATCTCTGCATCATACAGTTTAAAGAAATGAGGAAGATGACTGAGGTCTACCTAATGATGCAGATGGCCTATGCACAGCAATTATACTTGCTGTCAGACCAAAACACAATTTAAAGACTAAAGTTGAGCATACTCATGGCTGATAAGTTTGTGAGCTGTGCTTAAAAACATTATGAAATAAATGGAGAAACGTGTTAAGTTGCACACGAAAAACAACCTGAAATGACGCAATTTGTATTTTTCATAACTAAAAAACCTGAGGTCTTAATAATAGGATAATCTTCTAGTGCCAGCTGGAAACCGGTTAAAAACAATCAGAGATTGTAAAGCAAGGAATCTGTGGCATCTGGCAACTCATGCATATACGAGATGGATGTTGGTCACTAACCAGGCTTGGAACCTCGTTACTTAAGTTTTTCTTCCAACCTAGGGTATTAGAGGGGCGGCTAAAGGTGGGCAGTTAACGTCAAGACCTCAGCTTTGTTAGCTATGAAAAATACCGTGAAGACGTCAGGTTTGTTAGCTATGAAAAATACAAATCTATTAAAAAATTTGTCAATTGTTCATACACAGAACAAACCTCCAGTCTTAACAATAGGATAAACTTATACTTGGAGAGAGGCACAAGTACCCTGAACCGGTTGGGGATTTAGCCCACCTAACCACCCTTCCTAGGAGATCCAGTTCTAAAGCAGGGGGTCTGAGCCCGTGAGAGAATAGATAAATGAGTATCTAAAAGCTCAACCATCTGGGATTAGTCACACAGTGAGACATCCAGATTCATTGCATTCATGGAAGGTAAAAAAAACTCTTGTCTGTTCAAGCAACAAACCACATAGACCACAGGGATTTGTTAACCACTCCTCTCTCCCCTTGTTAGAGAAGAGGAGTAAGTGCTACTGAGAAGCACATTTGTTTATTGTATAGGAACACACCAAATAACTACAACTAATGTGGCTGCCATACTCACCTGCATCAGACCAGTTCCAGCTTATTATGTGTCAAATTCTGCAACCCGCCTGCAGGAAGAAAGGAAAAAAGAGAAAGGAAAGCAGCCATCTCCCTCATCTCTCTCCCACACAATCACCTAGGTAAGATACAAAGTGTCCCACTGGGGGAACTAAATGAGCTACATAACTTCATGGGCAGCCACCACCAGACCCAATGAACATGTTCATGTACTTGAAGGGGAGAGTCACGTCCACACTGGGAAGACTGAGGAACACCTCTCTCACTCTCGGAAGACACCACAAGTCTCGAATTCCCCAACGGGAGGGGAGGACAAGACCACACGTGTCATGCCCTACGACATCTTCTGCTTCAAATTCTGGACACCTCCTACCAAACACAGAGTCCATCCAATCAAAACAACTCTTGGAAGAACACTTCTGATGGGTTGACAACCGACCGCAATGGCGTCATGGATGATGGAAGTTACATCACAGCAACAGGCAGAGATGTATTGAGAATGATGTCAAGGCATGGACTGGTAGCCCAAGTCAAGGGTCTCGGTGACAGCGAAGATGGTGAAAAAGACCATCGGCACAGAAATAGGAAGAGAGATTGCCCCTCCGTTGAACACAGCAACTTCAAAATATGCAGTAGCAGAATACATGACGTCACACAGCAGATTACTGTTACAGAGAGAGAGAGAACATTGCGTGTAGTGCAGAAAAACGTTAAAACAAAACAGTAGTACACATATCATGAGACAAAAGGGCACAAAGTCGAACATCATAGGTAGACTATATTAAAAGCAATCCATAAAGTTGATATCCCTGCATTACGATGCTGTAATGTCAGCAAGCAAGGGGCTCTGATGACAACAAGGAACACAGTTCTGAGTGAATGCCACCGCTGCCAGACTTCCAGAGGAGAAGCAGGGCTGACAACTGAAGAGCCTCTAAAGAAGCATAACATACTCTCTCCCTCAAGAAAGATTTCTATCCTGAGATAGGTAAAATGAATCATACTTAAGTAAGGATAGAGGGAAATGCGGAAGTGAGCTATACAACCCACACCCTTCTCCCACCAAAATGACAGAAAGAGATGAGACGACAATCACGACTGGCCCTGCAAGCAGATGGGAAGATCACAATCGTATGCCATTAAAATTCATGTTGAAGATGTGGGGGAATGTACTCTTATGCTAGACAGCCAAATCCTACTATAAAAAATTTGCCTGCAACACAAACCCCTACGTCTCAGACATCCCAAAATAAATTCTGAGACTTAAACATTACAGGCGGTCCCCGGGTTACGACGGGGGTTCCGTTCTTGAGACGCGTCGTAAGCCGGAACATCGTCAAAAATCCTAAGAAAACCTTACTTTTAATGCTTTGGGTGCATTGAAAACTATGTAAACTGCATTCTTATGGCATTTTTCATCAAAAAAACCTTCAAATATTGATTATTTTGCATTTTCGGTGTCATATTTCATCTCCCAGATTAGCGTTGTAGGCGTCGTAACCCTAAACATACGTCGTAACCCTGGAAATAATGTCTATTGACAAGCGTCATAACCTCGGAACGTCGTAAGCCGACACTGTCGTAACCTGGGGACTGCCTGTACTAAGATCCCAGAAAATGTGTAAGAGGATAAAAAGAAAGATACATAAAAACATTAATGTCAATACAAATGTTTTCAATTATTTTCAATATAACAAAAGTAAAATACTAAACAACAAAAAGTAGCTAGGGCCCTCTCCACTTAAAGGGGCAATATTCCCTTGGGAGACGGACCAGTCATAACACAAGCGATGATGAAGCAGAAGAAAAACGCCCATCTACTGCAATTTGCATCTGCCCTAAGGCAAGTCAACATGGAAAATAAGGAAGGCCGTCTAAAAACGAAGTCCCAAGAACTTCTGGGCTAAATAAATATGAAACAATATACAGTGGAAGCTCTACATAAGAAAGTCCCTACGTATGAAAAATCTAGGTTACGAAAGCAAAGACGAAGATTTTTTTGCTTCTGTGTACAAAAATAATTCAGGTTGCGAAAGGGTAAAGTCCGAGATTCGCCCGGGCCGCAGAGAACAATTTTAAAACGCGCTCCGCCAACTCTGTATTCTCGCCACCATCCGCCCGCTCTCCCATTGGTTCCTGTTGCAGGTCACTGCCGTAAGATCCTGCTCTCCTATTGGTCAGCATCTGCCACATCATGCCTCTATGTAAAGGCATTCCTTGACCATTTTTTGTGGCAGCGTTATCGTAAACACCTGGAAATCGTTCGTTCACATATATTTAGTTTGTTAACGTAAATTCATGTCAGTGATTTCGCCTTTGTTGTACTGTAAGTTACTTTATCGTGTTGTGTGTGAACTTAATTACGTTATTAGCCATGGGTTCCAAGAATGTTGCAGAAGTTCACGGAAAGAAGAGGATGCTTTCTATGGAGACGAAGATGGAGATAATCAAGGAGTGTTAAAGTTTTCTTCCATTTGTTAGTGTGTTTCGTAAAGTTAAGTGTTCATGTTTTCTGCCATTTTTCCTCCTCCTCTGTCATCAATTTGGACATCACCTCACTCGAAGAGTAAGGTTCCATATTTTACTACATACGTACGTACAATATTTCTTGTACCCTGTACACAAATACACTTTACTTACAGGTACAGTCATGGTTATGTTAGGTATTGAATGGTCCAAATTGTTGTAGTTCATTGTTTATTGGTCAATTTAGCTTAATTATAAAATTTACTGTGGTTTTTTTGTAGGGCTTGGAACGAATTAGGCAATTTACATGTAAAACATAGTTCTAGATACGAAAAAATCAGGTTATGAAGGCCGCTTCGGAATGATTAATTTCGTAACCTGAGGCACTACCGTACAGGCTTCAATCAAAAAACCGGCTTCAGGGAAGGAGAGCAAAGCGGCACTCTCCAAGGCGGTTGAAGAGACTGGTGCGTCACAAGGTTCCAAGCCTGGTCAGTGATCAACATCCACCTCGTATACGCACGAGTTGCCTTATGCCACAGATTCCTTTCTTTACAATCTTTTATTGTTTTTAACCGATTTCCAGCTGGTGCCAGAAGATTATCCTATTGTTAAGACTGAAGATTTGTTCCGCGTATGAACGACTAGTAGTCGAGAGATATGCATGGCCTCCAATAATTAGAACTACAGTATATAGCCAGCAGAGAGCTCAAGCATATGTTTTTGCAAATAATTAGCCCTCTCGTGATCTGATGACACATACCGCGTCAATAATTTTTTTTCTGCAAGTGCACAGATGATGCGCCGTGAAAAATTCATGGAAAAAAAATGCATGTCATAGAAAACGTAGTTGAGGCCACTCCCGACGCCGCTAGCTTACTTAGCTACAATACAAAACGTCAACATAAGTACAGTAGTACCTCTAGATACGAAATTAATCCGTTCCGAGGCGCCCTTCGTATCATGAGGTTTTCGTATCTTGGACCACATTTTACATGTAAAATGGCTAATCCGTTCCAAGCCCTCCAAAATCACCCCAGTAAATTTCATGATAAAGCTAAATTGACCTATAAACAATGAAATACTACAACAATTTGGAACATTCAATACCTAAATTAATAACAAAAATGCAAAAATGGCAATTTGTCGAAAATTGCATTTTTCCTAACTTTACAAACCTGAGGTCCTTTAACAATAGGAAGTAGCTAGCGGCAGCTGGGACGGTCGTAAGCTTCGAACAAGGGGAGAACAGTAGTTAACTGCTTGTCTGACAGTACGCGCGCCTGAGAGGTGAAGAATCATTTTTGCTTTAGGCCCATGCAAAAAGTTGTAGAGTGAGGGGTGGCATGAGGTGGGACTATATGTAAAGGACCTCAGGTTTGTACAGTTAGGAAAAATGCAATTTTCGACAAATTGCCATTTGTTCCAACACAAATACAAACCATCGGTCCTTTAACAATAGGAAGACTCACTTCTTGGTGGGAGGAATCTGAGTCTTTTTGGTGAACAGACTGGTGTTCGTCCAACCTTGGAATGCCTCCCTGGTCATAAGAGCGAGGGAGGGATCCAAGCCTCTGTCCAATTGATCGGGGTGTGCACCGCAGGATCAATGGTCAGACCTCTGGGCCAAGTACTAAGAGAGAGGCAGGCGTATCTCTTTGTACCAGCAAGAAAGAACTTGTTCCTGTTTGCAAGAGACAATCATAAAATTATGGGTTTGTCTCAAGTTGGCATCCACTTCCTCCCCCTTGTTGGAGGAAGTGGTGGATATTTACTCCTATCCCTAGTGAAAGGGATAGGATGGTGCTCTATTGAGTAGCTCACCTGCATCTCATCCTTACCCAGCAGGGTGACGACCGTATCCCTCTACCCAGAGGTAGAGGGGAGAAAAAGATGGGAAGAGGAGCCAGTCACACACTCATTCACTCATCCATTCTTACAGTCACACCAGGACTCGATGCTGTTCAGCCTGCGAGGGTCGGGTTAACTACACAATGTGTTGAGCAACCACCACGGGTCCCAAGGAAAAAGATCCAAGGACCTGTGGGCAATATCCCTAAGGTAGGAGGAGGTGCATGTGGTCTGGTTGGACCAGGCCCCTGCCTTCACTACCTTCGCCACGGAGAAGTTCTTGCGGAACGCGAGAGAATGACGAAGAGGCGTCCACACTCATCCTGGGGTGTCGAGTTTCTTCAGACAGCTCTGTCGCGCCTTCACAGGACAAAGCAGCATAGCCTTCGTATCGGAGGCGGTGAAGTCCATTAGGGAGGGGATTGTGAAGGACTCGAACCAATCGTCAGGGACCGAAGGGTTCGGAGTCTTCGCTACGAAGATCGGTACGAAATCGAGCGTCACAGATCCCCATCCCCTGTATGCTTGACTTCGCAGGAAAAGTCATGCAGTTACCTCAGACAAAAAGAAGGAAATAGTCGCATGACCTATCCCTCTTCTCGACTTCGGTGATGTCCAGTACCCATACTGATCTATCCGTCTGCAGCGAAGTGTCTCGCATCCTCCTATCCCCATGCAGCGAAGTTCTTCTCGGTAGTGGATAGGACACCGCCACTCGATGGTGTGTGTCGATGGTATGGGTACTGGGACAAGCTATTAGGACGAACTAATGATTGATTGGGAACCACCGAACTAAGTCCACAGCGTAGTTCGTAACTGACTCGGGCGCTCTGACAGCTGCCGACTGACTGGTTCGGTAGTAAGGCAAGTTGTCCAAGCATCCGAGTAAGTCACGTGACCTTCGCCCTTTAAAGGGTTATGCCGAGAGACCAAACAAATAGTGTATTTGTTTGTCACCGATGCCGGACGGTGAGGTGATTATTCTCTTAAGGCATGTGTCCAACAGGCGAAAGTCAATTGCCTTCTAGAGACCGAGATCCCTGAAGGCAAGACATTCTCATAGTTGTTGAATCTCAGCTAAGGAGAAACAACACTATGTGCCGTTGAAGACGAAGGTAGACATTGAATGCAACCTACGTCTTCACAGATGAATTGAGAGAAGGATTCTCAAGATTCAGAACCTGTGCTTACAAATGACTGAAAACGCTAACCGCTATTTCATTGCTATCCGGTGAGGAGACGTCGATGCAATGAAAGCGGTGCACTTTTCAGTAATGAAAACAAAGGGGAGAGCCGCCTGAAGAACTGCTTCTCATGGGCTGAACATTTGGAAGTAGAGCTGTCAGGTCGGAGAGTAGGCGATGTCTTCTGACACATCTGTTAATTCGGGGTGAACAATGAACAATTGCACACCTACGAATACGAGATATTTTGAAAACAAACTCAGATGTCTGCAAAATCATTCGCATTATCGCAGTGCGATGCAGCGGGAGACTAGTACAGACTTCTGTTACCGTGCGGTAAACAGAAAGATGAAAGAGTCCAAGAGATATCTCTGTTGAAAATTCTCGCAATGTCGAAGGCGATGGAATCGAGCGTCACAGCAGTAGATGGTCCTTCATTATTGCGAGAATCCCCGTTAATCAGAGACATAAGTCCATGATTGTTGGGCAGAGATACAGTTCGGTAGTCAATCAAAGCAGGGGAGAGAGAGACATAACTGACCGTGCATCTCGGTGACCCAGCTGATACTGAGCTGCTATCAGGCAGTTCAATACGCAGTAGCTGAGCTCTCGCTGACTCGTCATCCTGAGTTGCCAGGTAACCCATTCCACGAAGGAATGTGTTCGGCTAAAACCATCGAGCATAAAAAATACGCTCGAGCAATTATATTTAAACGAAACGGATTTCGGTAAATACAAAAGCTGATTTGGTGTTGTCGTGACAATACCAAGTATCTAAAATCAAAACTGGTAACTGCTGGGAGGTTGCAGGCAGCCCCGAGTTGCAGTTCAATTCAGATACAATTCGTCTCGGTCACAATCCGTAGAGTTAACTACGGTATGCGCCTACCCCCCGGACAATTCAACTGCTTAACAGAATCATGTCGGGAGGGTAATATACATAGTATATTTGTAGGTTCTGTACAATGACCTCCATCCTAAATTCTTTTCCCCTCGAGGAATGAGAATAAGGATTGGAGATCGACCGCCTTCGTTCTCTAGTCAAGAGAGTGAAAGAGAAGTCTTCCCCGAAGGAAAGCTTCAATGGTGAACAGAATACCGAAGACGATAGTTCAAGCCAAACTGGATGTTCCCGTTCGTTCTTCTCTATTCCAGGTTGGTCGCCTACTGTGAGATACTCTTCTTTCAGCAGCAGTCTCCTTCCCAATGCTAGAAATTCCAGGAATTCGAGCATAGGCGAGATTCCCGATTATCGTGTAACAATTATCGGGGATTCTCGTCTCGCTCACTTTGGACCGTGGTCTCGCCTAAGTGTTTGGAGATCGTAAAAAGCTCGAACACTCTGAATGCGCTAGAAATTCCGTAGAATTCTAAGCACTCTGCGAAACCCCCACCGAATTCGTCAAACAATATCGGCTGGTGGTCCTGTCGATTCCCGTAGAAATCGAGGATGGGGCAGGATCCCTCCTCAACGACCGGGGCTTACATCAGGTAGGAACCGAAGGTCCCCCCGGTAGCGCAGTCACCAACGTGGGATCCTACAGAGAAATCTCTGTAGGATCCCTCCCATTTCCCTCGTAGCCGTAAGGAAAGAGGGAATGGGGGAGGAATTGGATACTCGCTCGCCTTCCCAGTGGAACTAGCAGTTGGAGAAGAGTAGGAGCAGTTGCGGCGATAGCCTCTCAGAGTCTGGGAAAACGTATCGTCAGGAGAAAACGTTTTCCCCGAGGAGGGTTAAGAACTCGCACTGTAGGCAAGGGTCTGCCGCCACTGTGAACGTCGTCTGGGTGGGGCTGATCGACACCTGACAGGAGAGAGCTGATACCTTCCTCCGACTCATTCCAGTCCTCGTCGAGGTCGAAACCTCTCAGGAGGACTGAAGGGGTATTTAAATACGGTGTCCGAAGACACGTAGAAACGCCGCTGTCGCAGTAGAGGAGGTGGAAGTAGCTTGCAACCGGCCAGATCTGAGAGAGCCTTCTTATCCGGAGACGAGAGACACTGGTTCAAGACAGAATCGGCAAGCTCCGATCGCGGCAGACCCACCGTCGGTTTGGGTTCCCTCTCGGGCCCCAAAACGACTCGAGCCGAGACGTGGGCTCTGCTGGTGGGAGCGGCGATCCTTCCCCGAGGTCGTTGCGCTGACAAATCGGCGCCATAACCTCGACAAAGTTCCTCTGGATCTCGGAAGTCACAGCATCTTGCAGAGTAGGACCGTCAAGCCCCTCGATCAAGAGCATTCGAGAACCTCCCCCCTTAAGGAGGAGGAACTGCGATAGACCCCTCTCTGATTCCTCCTGCCACTTGCGCGTACGTCCTGGTCGGTCCGAAGATTGTACCTGGTACTTTCGGCATTGTGACGGGATCGTGCGGGGCATGCCCCTCACGATCACCCCGCTGTGCCTCGCTCTTCCTGGTGTAAACCGAGGAAGTTGCAGGCACGGGAGAGGAAGACATGACGCTCCTCTTTCACTCGCTGGCAGAACTAGCGGGCTTGGAGGGCTGCAGGCGATCGCCAACTTGCAGGCCTAGTCGAGCTGTTTCCAAGGGAAATGGCTGGACCGAGAACCGCGGCCCCGATCTCGTGTGCAGAGGAGCTGCTGCTGGTCCCCCTATCCGCCCGGTCCCTGTGGGAGCGGCGGTCAGGAGACCTGCAGAGACCACTGTCGCGGTGAGACCGGTGCGTGTCCTCGCGGCGCGTCATACCGCTGGTACCAGCCGAGGCTGGCACCAACGATCGGGAGGGGGGAACCTCTTCCCATCCTCAGCCCGTGGCTGATCAGAGACAGTCACGTCTACCAGGGTTACTAGCTGGTCGCTGCAAGAGCGGCCGCTGGCCTGGCGAGAGTCACATGAGCGGCTCTCACCAGCTTCTGCTCCGTGCCACGGTCCTGGCGCCGAGCGAACTCTGGTGCCAAAATTTTGGCTAGACGCTCTCCCGCGGGAGATCGTATACTCGGAACTTCTCGCGAACGAGAGACCGAGCCGGAACCTGGGGTAGTGGCAGTGCCGCAAACACCAGGCGAGGAAGTACCGGTGGTAGTCGGTACGCCTCTGGTCCCCGTCTTCTTCTTCCTTGCGGAAGGGGAGACGGGCCCTGTTCCCGAAAGAGCAGGAGGACCGGCAGAAGAACCCCCCCGTCCCACGGAAGTGGAACGAGCCCTTAGAAGTTCCCGAAGGAGCCTTCTTAAGGGGGGAAACCCGGGTTACCAGCTGGTCGCTGCGAGAGCGGCCGCTGGCCTAGCAAGTCACCTGAGTGGCTCTCACCAGCCTTCTGCTCCGTGCCGAGCGAACTCTGGCGCCGAAACTATGGCTGCACGGTCTCCCGAGGGAGAGCGTACACTCAGGATCTCTCGCGAACGAGAGACTGAGCCGGAACCTGGCGTAGCGGCATTGCCGCTAGCACCAGGCGAGGAAGTACCAGTGCTAACCGGTACTCCTCTGGTCCTTACGGAAGGGGAGACAGGCCCCCCGTCCCACCGGGGGAGGACGGGCCTTTAGAAGTTCCCGAAGGAGACTTCTTAGGGGGGGGCCAGCCTTCTTCTTCTTCGGCTTGTGGGCCTTAGAAGTCGAAGGGGAAGAGGCAGCAGCAGACGATGAAGACGAAGATGACACCTTCCTCTTCTTCTTCCTCTTCCTCGTCAGCTCACACAGGACAGTCGTCAGGTCCTCCATCCAGGCCGGAGCCGGGGCTATTGCTGAAGCAACCACGGCCCGACTGCACCTGTCCGGAAGGACCTGGGACTGGGGAAGACACACCGTGGGCAGGACCAGCATGGACAGGCGCAGGAACCAGGAGCGACAGGTACAGCAACCAGCGCAGGAGCGGCAGGAACAGCGGCAGCGGTAGACACAGAAGGGACAGCCAAGCCAGCAGCGGGAACCACATCAGCGGCAGGTACGGCAGGCCCAGCTATCGCCTCGTAGAATCATTGGCAGCCAGCGGGAACCTGGGTACTGGCGGCCGGTCCAGGGGCAAGCTGCTGGAACAGCGGAAGTCTGGGGCAGGCAACACGAAGAACACAGGCGGCGGCGGCATACACCCCCTTGGTACGGCGGCGACCGGCCCTAGTAGCGGCAGACGGCGTCGCCGACACAGCATGGGGAGTGTAGACCAGGCGGGGGGGAGCAGCATAAGCGGCCGTGGAGGTAGTAGTGGAGACCGCTCCATGGGTCACCGCCCCAGACCTCGCTAGACGCTGCAGCAGCCCGTGGATGCTAGGCATGCCCTGCCGCCGCAGTGGTCCATACCTGTCCAAGGTCGTCTCCCACGGATGTAGCACCTGCGGTAGCACAGACAGATTAGTAAGAGGGGTTCCCTCACACACGGGGGGGAGACATGCCCCACCTTGAACGCAAGGAAGACCCCAAATACAAAATACAACGAGGAAGCTGAGCAGGGGGCAGGAAAGAAGACGAAGAATCGGATACCAAGGGAGTCGCGGGAGAGCTTTCCGACGACTTCCTGGCAGACCTTTGCTTCCCTTACCCCCGCACAGCAGTGAAAAGTAATATGAAAATGAAACAGAATACTGCACTTGCGATTCACTTCATAGAACTTAAAGGGGGAAGGATCAATTCCCGGGTAAGAGCGGAAACTTGATCAATAATAATATGATGCTATCATAAAATATATATGAAAATGAAACAGAATACTGCACTTGCGATTTCACTTTCACAGAAAATAAATCGTAGGGATCAATTCCCGGGTAAGAGCGGAAATTGATCCAAAATTTAAATTGATGCAATTAAATAAATGAAAATGAAAAAGAATACTGCAATTGCGAATCCACTTTCATTGCATTCTATTCATACAAAATAAGAGGCTCGTGCCGAGCACATTCACGCTCTCGGCAACGAACGCACAGGGCAAAAATATAATGAAAAGAGTACTTACATTTTTCAATTACACACTTCCGCCCAAAATACATGACTCGGCGCGAGCGCGCCCGCCCTCGGCACCGAGACATAATTCAAGGGTATCAATTCATGAAAAGAGCGGAAACTGCCGCATCTACGGCAATAGCTCCACGTTGGCTCATAATTAAGTAATGAAAATGAAAACAGTGTACTTACAGTTTCATTTTCAAGTCAAACAAACCATTAGTAGAAAACACAATATAAACAAAGCATACGACGATGAAGCGGGCAGAGAGCGATGACGAACACGTCCTTCACACCCGCGGCCGAGAGCAAAATTGATTCTTCACCTCTCAGGCGCGCGGGCGCGCGCACTGTCGGACAAGCAGTTAACTACCGTTCTCCCCTTGTTCGAAGCTTACAACCATCCCAGCTGCCGCTAGCTACTTCCTATTGTTAAAGGACCGATGGTTTGTATTCGTGTCGGAACAACTTTTAAATAGTGTATATTAGTGTACATGGTAACAAGAAATATTACTGTACGTAAAATGTGGAAGCTTACCTTTCGAGTGAGGCTATCTTCGAAAGTGGCGGCAGAGGACGAGGAGGACAAACGGCAGATACGTACACTTAACTTTACGAAACACATAAAAAATTGTCAGAAAAACAAACTAAACTTTACAAAACACATTAACAAAACTGTAACACTTAACTTTACAAAAAACTTAAATAAAATTTATTTTGTCTTTTCTTTATTTTTACATTTCTTTTTACTTTTTTTATACTTTACGTAATTTCAATTTCTTCACCACCGAATGGATGCCAGTCCGTTTACGGAATTTTTCGAACCACCCATGAGAAGCCTTAAACTCTGGGGTTGCCGTTGATGTCCCCTCTCCGCCGTCTTCTTCGGCTTGGGCAATAAAATCGCCGAAAATAGCACTGGCCTTCTGGCAGATTGCCGTCTTGGTTATCGTATCGCCATCGATTTCTTTGTCCTCTTCCATACAAGAAGCAGCCTTTCCATTTCATTATGCACATGGCTCCTCTTGTTGGACAAAATAGTCACGCCCTTGGAAGGTGTAGCTGCTTTGTTGGCTTCCTTCTGCTTAATTAAGGATGGTGCCTATCGTCGACAGATTTCGGCCATATTCCTTAGCGATCACAGTCAACCACAAGCCAGCTTCATACTTTTTTATTATCTCCATTTTTGTCTCCATAGAAAGCATTCTCTTCTTTCTGTAAACTTCAGCAACTTTCTTGGGACCCATGACTATACTGTACGTAATTAAGTTATGTAGTACGTATAGTACTAATTAGGTTCTCACACAACACAATAAAATAGCACAACAAAATCACTAACGAATTTACGTTACTAAACGAAATCGTTGGACCGAACGAATGCCGCGTGCGTACGATAAAGATTCTGGTACGAGGTGGCCTGGGTAGGGACGCCACCACGTACGTACGTATAAGATGCATGATGGGAGGGATGCTGTCCAACAGGAGAGAAGGATCTCATGGCGGTGGCTAGCATCAGGAACCAATGGGAGAGCAGGAGGATGGTGGTGAGTCTACTAGATCTAAGATGGCGGCGCGAGTTTCAAAATTGTTATCGGGTGAATCTCGGACTTTCAGAAATCTTTCGTATCTTGAAAACTTTTCGTATGTAGAGCCGTTAAATTTTTCGCATTGGCTTTCGTATCTCGAGTTTTTCGTAAGTTGAGCCTTTCGTATCTCGAGGTACCACTGTAGGTTGGAAAATGTGAAAATTGCTTTAAATAAAAAATGTGCATTTTTTAATCAATTACAGCTCATTAGCAAACACATTTATAGCAAAATTATTGCTTCCACATGAAAGATCAAGCATTTCTACACAATTTAGGTATAAAACTTACTTCCAAAACCTAATTACTATTATATTTTTCATGATTTCCAAAAAAATATCTACAATTTTTCTTTAAAATTTCACGTTCAGCACATCGTTTTTATTATTTCTAAGTCTCGTAAAGATGGTCTGATTGCTTTAGGAAATAATTCCATCATTTGCCGACATAATAACACTAACCAGAAGCGTATATTAGTTATAGTTCGTACATACCTTATTTTACCAAAAAACTTTTCCAGGTATGTGTTCTTTTCGGCCCGGGGGAAAAGTCGTGTGCCTTACACCCTTATATTTTCGGCCTGTGCGCAAGAGGGTTAAGGAATGAAAAAAAAAACTGCATTCTTAATGCTATGGAACCTTTCAAATGTTACATTTATTTAGTCACAGCTAATTAATTCTAAGTTACTGCATATTCAATATGCAGCCTTTAAAATGTTTTAGGTATTAAATTTTAAATAACTGCACAACTAAAACATGTATGGTGTTTCCTAGTAAAGAATGTAATATAAAGGAAATTAGTCAACAATTCATGACACCTCTAACATTAAATCATTGGTGAGAGATCATCTTGGATTACTCACGCTAAAAGAAGCAAGATGCCTGTCTTTGTATCACTTCACTGTTGCAAATGCCTGTCTTTGTATCACTTCACTGTTAAATAAGTTGTCCTGCAGGAATCTAAAAAATGTTAGTTGTACAAATAACTTTACTAAACGTTTGAATATTTTTGTTTATTGAATCACTTACATATGAAATTTTCAAGTGTTCTAAAGCCCAATAGTCATCTCAATGAAAAGACAGCTATAATTG
This sequence comes from Macrobrachium nipponense, assembly GCF_015104395.2. NCBI lineage: Eukaryota > Metazoa > Arthropoda > Malacostraca > Decapoda > Palaemonidae > Macrobrachium > Macrobrachium nipponense. The sequence goes on along the minus strand of NC_087208.1, from coordinate 66,641,161 downwards.
GTCATTGCAAATTATATCACATGCTCTATTCCTCAGATACTGTCCAGTATGCCAAGGTTTAGAGAATGCTAACAATAACCATTGACACTTTGCTAACTTCACTACTTTAGTTCACCGAGATGCAATAAAATTTTAGTTTTTAGCTTCAACATTTTTATAAAACAAAACAGACTAATACACACAAAATTCATCTAAAGATAATTTCTACATTTAAAAATTTTAAAGAATTTTATGATTCAAAGACACTTACACCTTAGATTCCAGTAGAGCATTCCCATTTAACCGCACTAATAGGTCCAAGGAAACGGATGCAGATCTGTCCAAACTGTGGATATGGGATTGGGGATATTCTAGCAACACTAGCTACCTGAACATCCTGGCTTCACCCCTGGCTAGCAGGTGCAAACAGGGAGATAACAAAATGGTACAGATTCAAAGAATTATGTATAAAAAAATCATTACAGCACAAAATAAGTGAATAATAATCACATTTTACAAATAGTAAGTCAGCTAGCTGGATGTAATCCAAAGCTGGCATGCTAAATACTGCTGCAGATGATGAAAGCAAGAGCTCTCTCCCTGGCCCCCCCTTCTTATCTGCTTTTCCAACTCTCCATTACAACTCATTCAATAGCAGCATGGTAATATGATATTGAAGCCTTCAAATTAAATACTATTAGCAATTCAGCTATCAGAAGGTGTTTTTGAGTACTCTACTGATTGCACAACAAAGATGGGTCTTGGAAAGAAAAAAAAAAAGTGCAGTAAAGGGGAGTGCGGCTAAATGTAGGAATGCTCAAGTGGTAAATATGTTACGTTTGGGCACTTACAAAATACTATTTGTACTCCATAAATAGACCTCATACTTCACCAATACCTATTGGATGTTAAGGCATAAACACATTTATGGGCACAATATGTATTACACAAATTACAAATATAATTGCTGATAAGCAAGATATTTTTAATTACAATCTAAACGAGAAATAATATTTCTGTGACAGACAAAAATGTATAAGTTCAGATATCTTATACTCTATGCATATTTAAATCCAACAACATATGTTAGGAAACAACAAAGTGTCTTTTATCAATCTATTGCTGACCTGCTTGCAAAAAGTTAAACCTTCCCTGACAGGTACATAATTTATCTTCATTAATGAAAGCTCGTACAGTACCAGCACTTAAGAAGTATTGTTCCGAGCCAATGATATTTGTATCTGACAAAATTTATTTCATGATACAAGAAAAATCCATCTCATATCACTTTTACCTTAAAATGTACAATGTTACTTTCACTAGGTCCTAATTACCTTTATGATAGCTGGCCAGCAGATTAAATTCTCTTAAATGAAGGCATAGTAGATACAACAAAACCTATTCTCAGACAAGGTTCTGCCACACACATTTGTGTAATATGCAGCATAGCAAATGTACAAAGCAGAATACTCAAGGAATTACGATTTTATTAAAATCAAGAAATGTGACTCCAAAAATAATTTAGTAGCAAAAAATTCATAAAAAGCTAAGAACATTTTTAAATTATACATATACATTCTATGTAATTTGAAATCTCTGCTCTAAATTTTGTATCATACCAAAAATATTCTGTTTTACAACGTTTAAATTTAATTACTTCACGTGTGATGGGCTATTAGCCCAAGCTAGAAAATCAACAAAAATTACTTGCTGTACATCTAGTAAACTAGCCTTCAGGAGTTCCTGTCAGTAGGCAACAGCAGTTGATTATTGAAACTTAACCACTATGGTTCAATGAGCAAATTTATTTTTTCATAATCAGGGATGATATACTGTAATAGATATGATGATGCATTACTCCTGCTGTAAACTTAGAATTCTTCAAATACTTCAATTTACCTCATTCTTATTATCTATAAGCTTCTTTATTTCAGTGATCTATTTAAATCACCTATATGACAAAAACTAACAAGCTCTTTTGCTTGAGTCATAAATGATTACATAGCATACATTACTGGCCTAAAGTAATAGCTTGAATAAGACTTGCAATTGAAACACAGCATATCACTCAAGTATATATGGCAAGTACACTACAATTCACTGTGCTTTTCTTATGCTGTAACATCTTTTACTTCAAGTAGTTGAGATCTTCAAGTTCTGGGAGATGCACATAAAAGCAACCATTTACAAAATGATCCTATTTACATGTGATCTATAAAACTGCCTTCATGACAAAACTACCATGTTTAGAGATATTAAGAATATTCATTAAATATGAATGCCAATACCTTGGCAGACTTCTGACTCATGAACTCATTTAGCCTACAAGGTAAATGAAAAAAAATCAAAGTAAGCCTACATGAAAAGTCGCTTCTATACCTCCTAAAAATCACAAACAAGTACACCCACTATACTCAATAAAAGGAAGCCACTCATCAATACCACAACAAGTTTGGTATAAATGTGGGTTTTAAGTTAGAACATAAAAAATCTACATGGGTTTTCTAAATGTTCAGTAATAAAAATCACAATTGCATTCCTGTTCTCTACAGAGTACAGTTAATGTGCCAGTTGCTTCACAATAACAAAATACCTAAAGTGAACCTACCATAGGACGCGTTGTGGAAGTTCCAAAAGGAATGTATATTTTCTAACAAATTAGCCTTTTGAAAAAGACTGTGCTGATATTCTCTGTTTTCTTATGAAATCAAGTTTTCCTAATTATCTTCTCAAGAGACTAATACTTTAATACTACAAAACTCTGATGAATTGTGCAAAACGTGCACATATTGTTTATTCATACATTTATATTTCTTAACAAATCAACATTCAATATACTGAACATCAGTGGTGTCATAGACAACATACTGTACATATCAGGTACAACACAGAACAGTATTTACAAGCTATTACATGTAATGTACACAACCTCCAATTTTACTTAAATGATAGTGAAGATTTTCTATTTCAAAGTGTTACCACTAGCAGTTCAGACATCTGAAAAAAATTAACAATGAGATTAATGTCCTGAGTGAACTATAACCACCATCTCAATGCCTGGACTTGTTGCATTCTCTGACTTGTTGAGAGGTCCAGATGCCATAACAGGGCAACCTTCTTGAGGTTCTGTGCTGGGTTCTCCGGCCATCTGAGAGGTAACCTGGTGATTACTGAAACGGACAAGAACTCCTCTCCTAATTTTTTTCTCATTCTTTTGTGACTTTTCACTTTCAAATGATTTTTCTTCTGACTCCCACTTCCACACCTGACCCATGGAAGGCAACCATCCCTAGTCAAACTTCTCACGCAAGCGATTCTTCAAGAGAATTGGCACTAAAGATAATAAAGCTGCAAAGGCCAAAAGGACCTGAAAAAATATAGCAAGTAAATATAAATTTGCAATGAAACTTGCCAACATGATGTACGGGGAAAAAAATGAGATCCTGTACATTTTATAATATCAATAATATTCTAGAATAAGCTAATGTTTCCACATATACCATACCAACATGGTAATTTATATTTCAAACTTTTATCTGTTATGAGAAAGAGAGAAATTTTTTTTTAATTGGAATGGAATATAAAATCTAGGCCAATGGCCAAATGCTGGGACCTATGAAGTCCTTCATTACTGGAAATAATGTTAAATGACAAATTTTGTAATCAATTTGTATTTTTCATAGCTAACAAACCTTCGGTCTTAACAATACAATAATCTTCTAGCGCTAGCCGATTAAGAGAGTGGGAAATAACGTGGACAAAAGAGAATATGAATGAAGGTATAATGAAAGGGGTTGCAGTTAGGGGCTGAAGGATGTTGCACAGAACCTTGCAATGGAATAAGACAAAATTATTAGGCAGTTTACTATTAACAGAGCGACGCAAAGTCAAGCAATTACTCTTTCAACAGGCAGAAAGTGTTGCTAAGGGATCCTCCCAAGTGCTTTATTTGCTAATATGTACATGCCAGATGCTGAGGAAAGAACCTTCCATTCCCATCTAACACCAAAAATATTCTTCTCCTCTTGGCACGATGATCAGTCACAAAGTCCTTGATTCTAGCCTTTTCCAACTCTTTACAGCAGCCACACTACACTAAGCTTCCATCATTCACTTGTTCGACAATTACAACTACTTCTTGTGCTTTCATATAATTGGGATGTAACAATCCTGGCTCGAAGATGGAGAAGAAACTTCTCCTCTTGGCTCGAGGATCAGCTACAAAGTCCCTATTCTTCCAGGATTGGCTGGATAACGCACTGGCGTCAAAGCCAGTCACCTAAGCTTGTTGACGCCTAAGCGGAAGGATACAGAGGAAAGACTTGTGTCTTTTCCATTATGTAACTTATATCTCCTAACGCTTGTAGTTTCTCTCAAAAACAATGTGCATTAAACAACTCCAAATCTGAAAGCATAGTTGTAAAGTACTCTTATACCTCAAAATGAAAATGGAAGCATGTCTCCATGTAGGCCGCAGCTGTGAAGTGACGTCATGGCGGTCGCCATGTTTATGACGTCCATGAGCATCTCGAATGCGAAGCCAGCACCCTACCAGAAGTGCAAGGCTGTTGATGTTATTCTCGTAGGCATAGCAACCGGACATTAAAGTCTGCCGTGTTGCACTATCTGCTTCTTACAGATGGTGACGCATCCCACCGCCATTCAGTGCATATCAGGAAAAAAGGGACATCCATCATGTCGGACCCTGGATGGCAGCACGACGTTATACATCAAACTAACTTCCCTCAAGTTGGTTCTCCTGATAAGCCTAACGCCGACCGCACACCTGCATCATCTCTACCCATGTATCTGGAACGAAAACAAGATGGTGATGAACACCTCTCCCCGCAGGGAAAGGAGCACAATTAGTCATAATTACTTCCAAAAGCACATCCAGATACATCAAAGCTTTGGATTTACAGGCAATCCACATGAATATGCGATATTCCAAAGCACATGTAACGAATTAACTGTACCTTAGAGTTTCTGTACTCACCGTACTGGTCCTGGCTCGAAGCACCTATGACTTACTATACGATGAGTACCTCGACGTCGAAATCATCGAAAAAAATATAAGGGCGTTTATCTGCTTCTTGTGATATCCAGGAAGTCTCGCAGCATGAGAAGGCTTCATGTTCACATACCCAGGAATTCCAAACAACGAATTGAAAACAACAGGGAGCAAACTAAACTGGCTTTAAAAGGACGGAGCAAAGCACGTCTTCTCTTAAAGGCGGTAAGAAAATAACTAACGGGGTCATGAGTTAATGAGGGGTATGTGGGTGACCCCACATGTCTCGTGACCAAGCACAGATGCCAATAGTCCCTTGCGTACACAATTATTTTAAGTGTTACTGGTTTCCAGCTGGCACCGAGTATTTATCCTAATGTTAAGACCGAAGGTTTGTTTCGTATATGAACAACTATAGTATTGAATATATATAGCATTGAAGGCATACTTCCTTTTTTGGATGTGGATGTGGACAAAAGAAGATAGGTACAATACAACCATGTATCAGAAGATGATGAATGTGGGATGGTGTCTTAATGATCTTGGGGAATGTCCTGATACTTACAAATGCTTCATTTGTACATGCAGCCGCATAGGATGTGGGAAAGCTACTCATGTGGTGTTCAAATGTTAGGTAGCTTCTTACCAACAATTGTAATGACAGCAAGTTGTTTAACATATTGGTTGGATATAGTATATGGCAGGACCCCAATGACAATGTCACCTCACCAGGAAACATTATATTATATTACTGAGTGGCATTTGGTAACTAGTTTAAGGATGTGAAAAGGATAATTACCAATGGTGGCACACCTACAAATCACAATGAGAGTATCTTCTTGCGAGTGTACTGCTGACGGAACTTGGTCAGCAACCTTGTGCTGCAGAATAGCATCATCCCCATGGAGAGATTTGAGAGTCGACCCACATAGTATATAAATTTAAATGTATCGAAGGGACATGTCAAGCCCTCAGCAATTGCTACATATGTTGCACCAATATCACTCTACGACAACAATTGCAAGCTCGCTGCAACCAAGGGGTTACATATATTCCAACATTCTATAGACCCCAAAACCATATACCAACACTGGATGAATTGTTAGAGGGTACCAAGATTATACATAGAGAAGCCCAGTTCCAGATTGCAAATAGCAAAAGTCATAAGTAAGAGCAGCAGCAGCAGTGACCGAATCCTTATTTCCAGATGAGGCCAAGTGGCTCAAAGGCCATATCTTCTGCAGGTACTTAACCCTTAAACGCCGACTGGACGTTTTTCACGTCGACATTTTTTGTCTCTCGGGTGCCGACTGGACGTATTTTACGTCGACATACAAAAGTTTTTTTAAAAATTTGCGGAAAAATACTTTTAGGCCTACCAGCCAAAAACTCTTGAATCACGCGCCTTGGGGGATGCTGGGAGTTCACGGATCAAGGTGTTCTTTTGTTTACAATCGTTACGCAGGCGCGCAAGCGCGAATTTCTTTCTTGCCACACTAAAAAGTATCTGTGACACATCTCGGAAATTATTTCGTCACTTTGACATAATTTTTTTACCATTTTAAATTAGCCGTTACATGGAGTATTATATATGAAAATGTGCGCATTTTTATGTAGAATACAACAAAAAATACTCATGATTGTAGCTTTTATCGGTTTGAGATATTTCATATAAATAACGATAAGTGCCAAAATTTCAACCTTCCGGTCAATCAATTTTGACTCTACCGAAATGGTCGAAAAACGCAATTGTAAGCTAAGAAAACTCTTATATTTTTTAGTAATATTCAATCATTTAACTAAATTTTGCAACTAATTGGAAGTCTCTAAGCACAATACTTTCGATTTATGGTGAATTTATGAAAAAACTTTTTCCTACGTTACCCGCGCGGTAACTCTTCCGAAAATAATCATACATGCGATTGTGGTAATGTTTGCACCATTTTAAATTAGCCGTTACATAAAGTTTATATATATGAAAAAATGTGTGCAATTTCATGTACAATACAACTAAAAACAACCCATGGTTGTAGCTTTTATCAGTTTTTGAAATATTTTCATATAAAAAATGATAAGTGACAAATTTTCAACCTACTCGGTCAACTTTGACTCTACCGAAATGGTCGAAAAACGCAATTGTAAGCTAAAACGCTATATTCTACTAATATTCAAGCATTTACCTTCATTTTGCAACAAATTGGAAGTCTCTAGCACAATATTTCGATTTTATGGTGAATTTATGAAAAAAAATAACATTTTCTTTACGTCCGCGCGGTAACTCTTCCGAAAAATCATGGCGATGCGATTGTGGTAATGTTTGCACCATTTTAAATTAGCCGTTACATAACGTTTTATATATGAAAATGTGCGCAATTTCATGTATAACTACAAACAAAAAATAGTTGAAGGTTGTTAGCTTTTCTCATTTTCGAAATATTTGCATATAAATCACGATAAATAGAAAAAAAAACCACGTATTCGGTCAAATTTGACTCTACCGAAATAAATGGCGAAAAACGCAGTTGTAAGATAAAACTATTACAGTCTAGTAAATATTCAGTCATTTATCTTCATCATGAAACAAATTCGAAGTCTCTAGCACAATATTTAAATTTATGGTGAATTTTAAAAAAAAACTTTCCTTCCCTCCGCGCGCGGATTCTCCGCCACAAATCTCTGAAATTTGTAAGTCCCATTCTCGGAATATTTTCTCCGTTTCATATTAGGCATTTCATAGAGTTTTATATATGAAAATGTGCGCAATTTTATGTAGAATAAAACAAAAAATATTTGAAAGTTGTAGCTTTTCTTATTTCCGAAATAATTGCATATAAAAAAATATATATAAAAAAAATTCGACATTCGATCAACTTTAACTCGTCAGATATGGTCGAAAACTGCATTTGTAAGCTAATATTCTTACAGTATAGTAATATTCAATCATTTGTCTTCATTTTGAAAGAAATTGAAATGAAGTCTCTAGGAAATATTTTATTTATGTATGAATTTTTGGAAAAAAATATGTGTTTACGTCCGCGCGTTACGAATTCATGCATTATTTTGTGATAATATTTTCTCTGTGTTGCTTTTATCGTTTTACAATTTGTTATATACCAAAAGGATTGCAATTTAGTGTACATTACAACGAAAAAAAAAGTAACTTGTTACCTTTAACCGTTTTGCGCACAGCGCGATTTGAATACAATTATATATGAATTTCATTTTTGCGCTATCATATATCGCATTATTTTATTAAGTGATACAATGATAATCTTTTTTGCATTTCTGATGGTAGCATACTAAACTTCAGGCAATGACAAAAAAAAGGAGCCAAAAATGAACTCTTAATCTTCAAAACTAAGCGCGCTATGATTTTTTGAAAAAAAATATTTTTTTTCCGCTTCCGCGCTCACTCTGAAACGTCTCCGGCACACGGGACTTTTTTTTTTTTTTTTTTACCGCTTCGGCGTTTAAGGGTTAACTGAAGATGCTTCCATACATGGATCTTCAAGTGAGTCAGAAAGTTAAAAAAAAAGTAATAATAATAATTAGGGGCACAGGCCCAAATAGAGGGGAGCTTGGCCTGTGCATCCAACTCATTATATGAGGAGAGTATGGTAAGCACCCTTCCTACAGCAGCCCCCCCTCACCCTCAAGGACACAGGTAAATGCTTTTCTTCCTTTTTCCTACCAAGCCTTTTTCACTAAGAAATCAGCCAATGCATTCCTTACACAGGGAGAGGCAAGAAAAAATTCTGACCTTACATGAAACACTACCTATGTAGGTCAGTAACATAAAGAACATGAGTTGCCCAAAACACACATAAACTCCTTAAACAGGAAAAAAAAATACTCAAGTTCAAGATAGGAGAAGAAAAATTGCTTGGTGACATCTGGTGGGTGAGGGATATTCTTCCCCTCATCCCCCTTAACCATGTTAAGTGCATTACTCAACTAATTAAACTACTGACTACAACACATGCCTTAGGGATACTCCTATCTAAAAGGTCCTGGTTTGTATTTCCATAGGTACAATCAAGTTTTTATTTCACAAATTATATAAAACCAGTGTAAATGTTGAGTCCCTGCTCATATAGGCACTAAAGGAAATTAAGATACTGATAAAGTGCCCACAGTTGCAATTATCATGACTACATCAAACATACATGTCTCTATCATCTTATATTTTGTCACTAACAATAAAACCATTACCATACCTTTAGTAAATGGCAACTACTGTTGAATAATGAGTCTGACATAAATTAAAATGGATTTCACTATTGCATGATCTTTGAAAAAACAATGTCAGATCCTTGTCATAACCTTCAAAATTTCAAGTTTGTCCAATCAATAAATTTTTAGAGTTGTAATATATAAATAAGACATAAATATATATATAATATATATATATATATATATATATATATCTATATATATATATATATTATAATATAATATATATATTATACACAACACACAGACACAATGATATATCAGTTTCTCCTATATCAGTGTAAGCTCGTACATTTTTACTCATCTGGGTAAGCTACTATGCATCATACTTACTAGGGAGGTAAATGAAAAGGCATCTCTGGAAGAAGTGAGTTGGTACAATGTAGTACCTGCTTGAACAGCTAGAATACTGGGTGGAGCAACACCTGAAAAATTAAAATTTATTGATAACATACAAAATTACCAAGCACTTATCATTGCAAATACAATAACTGGCGCTCTTAGCCATCATAAATAATATTTTTGAGGTAAGGAGAAGTGATAAGAAGAGACAGAAATCAGTTCCACTCCAATTTCCATTTTCAGTCATGTTAGAAAGACGTACATTATCAAGCAAAGTCCTTTTTAATATAAAGTTTGCAATGAATATTTATATATCTCAAATCAGTTAAGATATTTATATGAACAGTTGAAGTTACTACATAACTTGACTGAAATTAATAAAATTTACAGAAGCAATAAGAGGCAAAGAGTTTTCTTGTTCCCTTCTAGCAAAGTCAATATTTCATCAGTAAATGTAAATATGGAGCCCTTTCAACAAACAATATGGATATCCAAGACAATAAAAAACACTTTACCTGTCTACTTTTCATGAATTTTTTTTTTTAAGTCTCAGGTCTACAGCCTTATTTTGTGACAATGTTTGTTATAATAATGGATGCTGAGTACTTTCTAACCCCCAAAAAATGTTCTACTTACCTAGGAAGGTGCCAAACCAGAATGGCCAGAGTGGAACATTAATGACAGGACTGGTTATGTTAATAAACCAGTTGGGAAGAAAAGGGGTGATTCGCAAGAATATGATATAAAAGAGCAGATTGTCTCGTTGCTTATCAACCTGAAAGAAAAATGACCTTCTTTTCAGTTCTTAGTACATGGTTTATAATTAAAAATATTCTTGAGAAGGGAAAAAAATGAAAATAATCAAACAATGGCTCTCAATGTTACTTGGACTGAAAAACTAATATATTTTACATACAAGAAAAAGCATACTACCTTGTCCTGCCATGATTTTGCCCTTTCTGGGATATACTTCTGGACAAGAGGTCTGCCAGCCAAGTATGACAGTAGGTAACAAAATGAAGCACCAGTAGCCGAGCAGAAACATATGAGAAGCAAGGCAATCTCCCATCGAAACAGAAAACCTGTGCAAAGATGATAGTATTAGTTTCATAAGACCAAAGAATAACATTTCTAGACACTCAACTGTTTCCTCAAAGGATTTTTTCCTTAAATGAGAATTGAAAATGGAACTACATTAAATGGAACTACATTAAGTTAATCAAGTTGGACAGCCATATGGAGCTGCTAAGTTAAGTATATCTTAGTTTAACCAGACCACCGAGTTGATTAACAGCTCTCCTAGGGCTGGCCTGAAGGATTAGATATTTTTACGTGGATAGGAACCAATAGGTCACCTAGCAATGGGCCCTAGAGCTTACTGTGGGATCCGAACCACATTATATCGAGAAATGAATTTCTATCATCGGAGATAAATTCCTCCGATTCCGCGTTGGCAGAGCCAAGAATCAAACTTTGGACCACCGCATTGGTAGCCGAGTGCGAAAACCACTCGTCCAACGAGGAACTAAATGGAGCTGCTAATTAGTAAAAGACAAAGCATGGAGCTAGGCCAAATGAACATTGTAATGAACCAAGTACCCATAAAGGGTATTGCAAAGATTAAACCATAGGTGAAATTAATTTTGTTTTGTACTTTAGGTTTATATATACATACGTACTATCAATTTCTTGGTCTATATCTGAGTAGATGTAATTATAAATTATAATATTGTAATTTATATGTAAGGAAAATATAGAGTACAGTATGGTCCCCAATTATGTGTGAATTTGGTCGATCCACGGCCTCGCAGAACTGGAAAATCGCAGATTTCGATACACACACCTTATGGGAATAATTCCATTAGGGCCAAGGCAAACGGCAACTTAGAGTGTCAAACTATTTTATACTAACCATTTTCAATACATTCTATGTACTATACTGAACATTTTTCTAATATGAAATTGCTCTTATGGATAAATAAAACATTAAAGGTTTTAATAACTTGAAAAAGTTTAAAATTACACCCAGGATGGTGAAAACTCCCACTCGTAAACACTGCCACTATTGGGTGTAAGTGTACTGTACGATACAGTTATTTCCTTTAAAAACCTTCTGGATGGAATTTCCTCTACCTATCCTCTGCATAAAAAACCCTTCAAACTCCTCTACCTAATCCTCCACTAAGAGTTCTTCTGCTGAAGGAAGGCTTTGTGAACCATTTGAGGTTTCGGGGACTGGTGGATCATGCGTGTCTTCACTCCCGTTAGGCATAACAAACTTGGTTATGAGCGCCTGTCTCAGTTTCTCAAACACATCTGCTTCTCTGTTAATCACTATTACTAATCATTTTCATCAAAATCTATTTCAACAATAGAAAAAAAATAAATGATCAAATGCCAGAAGTTAGTCAAAACAAGTTAGCCTAGACCAAAAAATTCTTACTTAATGTTCAGCAATGACGGATTTCAAGTTGTCAACTGCTGCCAAAATGGAAGTTGCTCTTTCCTTTGTCTTTAACTTAAGAACAAGCTTTTTAGTTTCAAGAAAATATGTCTTCCTCTTCGACTTATAGGCAGATGCATACATGATGCAGATGATCAGAATACACTTCGCAGATCTGAATAATACATATGGTGAAGATGATGATAATACCAATCATTCATACACACTGCGCTATGACATCACAAATGCGTGAGGATGAGCCTTCCGTCTTAGCTAATATGCTGAGCAGAAGCCTTCAGAATACACTGCAGATCTGAATAATGCCTATGACGATGATGATGATCAGAATACACTTCGCAGATCTGAATAATATGCGTGGTGATGATGATGATGATACCAATCATTCATACACACTACGCTATGACGTCACAAATGAATGAAGCGGAGCCTTCCGTCTTAGCTAATAGCTTTGAACGGCTTCGCAAATACAGAAAAATGATATTGTTATAATACAATAAAGTTTCATACATACTTACCTGGCAGATATATACATAGCTAAGACTCCGTCGTCCCCGACAGAAATTCAAATTTCGCGCCACTCGCTACAGGTAGGTCAGGTGATCTACCGGCCTGCCCTGGGCGGCAGGACGAGGAACCATTCCCGTTTTCTACTTCATTAATTTTAGCTTTCTTCCCCTGTCTCCTTGCGGGGAGGCTGGGTGGGCCCTAATCGTATATATCTGCCAGGTAAGTATGTATGAAACTTTATTGTATTATAACAATATCATTTTCATACAATCCACTTACCTGTCAGATATATACATAGCTGATTGGCACCCTTCGGTGGAGGGTAAGAGACAGCTACTTCTGGAATAGACAGGTAAACAACATATGTTGTAGGTATAAATAAAAACCTTGGTTCCTACCTGATAGGTGGTAGACTTCGTGGGTGTTTGCCCCGTAGTCTGCATCACCTCAAGAAACTTTAGCGAGATATGTGATCTATGGCCAAGAATTCTTGTGGGTCTGCCGAAGGGGTCTTATCCACTTACTCGGCAGAGCCTGAAAGGACTTTGTCAATGGGTGCTGATCCACTTATATGACAACACACCTTATTAAGGAGCACACAACCAATCCCGACCACCTGATCCTAACCACCATGTTAGTATTAAAAATTGCTCCGAGTTATCCCCAAACTCTTCGCAACAACCATAACTCAAAACAAATTGCACACGCACACAATAATTTTCCCAAAAAAAAAATTTATGATACTCATCTAATAAAAGATATCACAAGAGTTCCTTACTGAACGAAAGTGACTGACCGCCTGTGCGGCATCTGCACTTGTTCAGCAGAAAGTCTAGAACATATCTATTAGACTTATGTATTAATTAAGGACTGGTGTTAGCTCCTGTACCCAGGATCGTGCCCGCAGACACGAAAGGACCTAAAGAAAAACATTTTTCATAGGTCACACGAACGTCCTTCAAATAGTGAGAAGCAAACACAGAATTACATCTCCAATATGTCGCTTCCAAGATATTCTTCAGTGACATATTTCTCTGAAAAGAGAGAGACGTAGCCACTGCTCTCACTTCATGAGCTCTTACTCTCAGGAGTTTGAAAGAATCATCCGTGCAAGCCTTATGAGCGTCCGTAATGACGTTCCTGACAAAAAAGGCTAAAGCATTCTTAGACATAGGTCTTGATGGATCCTTCACCGAGCACCAAAGACCTTGTCTAGAACCTCCCAACTGTTTCTTTTTCTGTATGTAAAACTTTAAAGCCCTTACTGGGCAAAGAGACCTCTCCGGTTCCCTGCCGACGAGACCCGATAAGCCTTTTACTTCGAAGTTTCTCAGCCAGGGATTCGAAGGATTTTCATTCTTCGCCAAGAATAATTCTTTGAAGGAACAGATGGCTGAATCTAGATTGAAACCCACTTTATCACTAAGGGCGTGCAGCTCACTAACTCTTTTCGCCGTCGCCAGTGACAAAAGAAATAAAAATTTTCTCGTTATGTCACGAAACGAGGCCAAATGCAGGGGTTCAAATCTCGCTGAGGACAAGAACAAAGTACCACGTCTAGATTCCAGCTAGGGGGAGAAGTAATCTTAGACTTCTTGGTCTCAAAAGATCTAATCAGATCATGTAGATCTTTATCGTTTCCCAAATCTAGGCCTCTATTCCTAAAGACGGCCGAAAGCATACTCCTATAGCCCTTTATCGTGGCTACGGAGAGACGCGATTCTTCTTTCAAAAATAACAGAAAATCAGCGATTTCTGTTACAGAGGTACTGGAGGAGGACAACTTCTTCGACTTACACCACCTTCTAAAAACTTCCCACTTCGATTGGTAAACACGGATAGTGGAAGTTCTCCGGGCTCTAGCGATCGAGCTTGCTGCTTTGCTAGAAAAGCCTCTCGCTCTGACAAGTCTTTCGATAGTCGAAAGGCAGTCAGAGCGAGAGCGGGGAGGTTTTGAAGAAACCTCTTGAAGTGTGGTTGTCTGAGAAGATCCGTCCTTTGTGGAAGGGATCTGGGGAAGTCTACCATCCACTCCAGCACCTCTGGAAACCACTCTTGAGCTGGCCAAAAGGGGGCTATCAGGGTCATTTTTGTCCCCTTTGAAGTCACAAACTTCCTGAGCACTTGCCCCAGAATCTTGAATGGGGGAAATGCGTAAACGTCTACATGAGACCAATCTAGCAGGAAGGCGTCTACTGTTAGAGCTCTGGGGTCTTCTACTACTGAACAAAAGACTTCCAGTCTTTTTGAGAGGAACGTGGCAAAGAGGTCGACATGAGGAGTTCCCCACCCCCCAGAGACCAGAGATTCGGCAAAATTCTGAGTGGAGGGTTCCATTCGGTATGAAGGACCTGGTTCCTCCTGCTCAGCCTGTCTGCTCTCACGTTCCTTACTCCTTGAACAAACCTCGTCAAAAGAGAGATGTTCCTTTGAGATGTCCACAACAGCAGGTCTCTTGCGAGCTCGTAAAGGGCATAAGAGTGAGTACCTCCTTGCTTTCGAATGTATGCAAGGGCGGTTGTATTGTCCGCATTCACTTGGACTATCTTGTTCCTCACTAAAGGTTCGAAGCTCTTTAGGGCTAGGTGTACGGCAAACAGCTCTTTGCAGTTTATGTGCCAGGACACTTGAAGAGCATTACAAGTGCCTGACACCTCTCTCTTTCCCAAGGTTGCTCCCCAACCTTTTTCCGACGCGTCGGAAAACAATACAAGGTTTGGGTTCTGCGTTTCTAGGGAAGTACCCTTGTTTTCCTTCAGTGGGAGTAACCACCATTCTAAATGGCGTTTCATCAGAACTGGAATGGGAAAACTGTCCGAGAGAAGCCCTGTCTTCATGTTCCACGATCTTCTGAGGAAGAACTGAAGCGGACGGAGATGAAGTCTTCCTAGAGGAAAGAACTGTTCGAGCGAGGAAAGAGTCCCCAAGAGGCTCAACCATTCCCTCGCCGAAGTACGTTCCTTCCTTAGGAAGAGAGAGACTTTCTCTAAACCTCTCGTTAGTCTCTCTTGAGAAGGAAATACTCGAAAACCCCGAGAATCCATCCGAATCCCCATATAGACCAAGTTCTGGCTGGGGATCAGTTGGGACTTCTCGAGGTTCACGAGTAATCCTAAGGTCTTTATCAGGTTTAGTGTCACAGTCAGGTCCTCCAAACACTGTTTCTCTGACTTTGCTCTGATGAGCCAGTCGTCTAGGTACAGAGATATACTGATTCCTTTCAGGTGAAGCCATCTCGCCACATTTTTCATAAGGCTCGTGAAAACCTGAGGCGCCATCGACAGGCCGAAACACAAGGCTCTGAATTGGAAGATCCTTCCCCCGTCATGAAACGGAGGTACTTCTTCGACGAAGGATGGATCGGGACGTGAAAATAGGCATCCTGGAGATCCAGAGACACCATCCAATCCCCTTGGCGAAGAGCCGCAAGGACTGATGCAGAGGTCTCCATGGAGAACTTCTGTTTCTGAACAAACTTGTTCAGAGCGCTGACATCCAGAACTGGTCTCCAGCCCCCCGAGGCTTTCGCAACCAAGAAAAGACGATTGTAAAACCCTGGGGGAGCTTTGATCCAGCACTAGCTCTATAGCTCTCTTGTCCCACATCTGATCCACCATTTGTTGAAGAGTATCTTTCAACAGAGGGTCCTTGTAATTGGCGGACAATTCCCGCGGAGTTGACGTCAGGGGAGGATTGTCCAGGAAAGGAATGAGGTATCCCTTCTGTAGAACAGACATAGACCAAGCGTCTGTATCTATGAGAGTCCAGGCTTCCGCAAATCCCCGGAGCCTGGCACCTACTGGTGTTTGGAGGAGCGCCACTTCACTTTCCCCTTTTAAAGGGACGGAAAGAGGCTCTACCTCTCTTCTCAGTCGCTTTTCTTTTAGCGGTAACTCTAGCGGGAGGGCCTCCTCGAAAGGGCCGAACAGGCGTAGACACACCTTTCTTGTCTCCCACCATCACTGGTCTCTTCTTCCTGGATGATTGCAGGAGAAGATCCTGTGTTGCTTTCTCCGTCAGAGAACGGGAAATGTCCCTCACCAACTGCGAAGGGAACAGAAAGTCAGACCTGGGAGCGAATAACAAGGCTGCCCTTTGCGAATGGGATACCGCTTTTGTCAAGAAAGCGCTAAAAACAGATCTCTTCTTCAAGAGACCTGCTCCAAATAAGGAAGAAACTTCCCCTGAGCCATCCTGTACCGCCTTGTCAATACAGGACAAAATTGCAAGGAGTACGTCCGGATCGAGTCCTTCCGAGGCATGAGCCTTCTTGGACATCACCCCAAGGAACCAATCTAGGAAGTTGAAGACTTCTAAAATGTGAAAAAGTCCCTTGAGGAGATGATCCAACTCTGAAAGACCCCAAGTTATCTTCGCAGTATGAAGGCTAGTCTCTGGATGCATCTACCAGACTGGAAAAGTCAGCTTCAGCCGAAGCTGGGAGAGTGAGCCCCATATTCTCCCCAGTCTGGTACCAAATACCTCTCTTGCCCGTAAGTCTAGCGGGAGGCATGCAAAACACCGTTCTGACTAGCTCTTTCTTGGTTAGCATCCAGCTATCCAGCGACTGAAGAGCTCTCTTCATAGAAATCGTCGGCCTCATCTTCAAGAAAGCCGACGACTTCGGCGTCTTAGAGCATGAAAAAAGTGAACGAGGAGAAGGAGGAGCGGCAGGGATCAATGCATCACCGTATTCTTGCAGGAGGAGAGCTGTCAAAACTTTGTAGTTAGACAGCCCTTCTCTGCCGTGAGTCTCGTCTTCTGAGTCCTCTTCCAATATCGGATCAGAAGGAGAAGTCAATTCCCGTTCCGGGTCTTCCTGCCCAATAACTCTCTCTACGGGAGACAAACTCCTAATAGGAGAGGGGCTAAGAGTATGTATAGCGCTCCTCTGCTTGGCTGGCGCCTCGCGCCTGGCTGGCGCCTCGCGCCTGGCTGGCGCCTCGCGCCTGGCTGGTGCCTCGCGCCTGACTGACTCCTCGCGCCTGGCTGGCGCCTCGCGCCTGACTGATGCCTCGCGCCTCTCTAAAATCTCGTGCCTGACTGACGCCTCGCGCCTGGCTGGCGCCTCGCGCCTTTCTGGTGCCATATCCTTGTATGGATGATGCTTGTCTGGCGCCTCGCGCCTGTCTGAATCCTCGCGCCTGGCTGCTTCCTCGCGCCTGTAAAGCGTTTCTCGCTTGTCTGGCGCTTTAATCCTGTAAGACGCTTCTCGTCTGGAGGAAACCTCGCGCTTGACTGGCGCCTCGCGCTTGTCTGGCGATTCAAAATCGTCCAAAGAGTCTCTATCAGAATAGATCTCAAACGCCTCACGTCCCACAGGAGCCTCACTCCTGGCGGGAGAAGGAAGACGAGACTTCTTGACAGGAAGCCTCACGTCTTTCTTACGAGGGGGATCCTTCGAAAGGACTCCTACCAAGGCGGATAACTGTTCTTGCACAGCCAAAATGATCCTCTTGGAAGCTTCTCCGGCGTCTTCTAGAACGGGAGAGGGAGACCTCGAAGGAGTTTTGTCCAAACCATGGGACGTCAACACCCTCTTAGCCTTCTTGATCGAAGGAGGCGCTTCTTCCGAAAAGCGTTCGGGGCTAGAATCCAACACAGGATCTTTCCAGTGCCTTTTCAGGGGCCTGGACAGGTCCGAATCCTTCCACCCTCGTTTAGGGGAGGGAGAAGCGGACGAAGAGAAGCACTCTCTGAGGAACGTTTTCCTATAGCGGTCCCGGAGCCAGTCTGTCTTAGTTACAGATCGGCCTGCTGAAGGGACGCCTGACCGGGGGAATTCTCCACAACCTCCGTACGGCTTTTGACTTTCCTTCTCCTCTGGGCTTGGGAGCTTGGAAGAGGTCTAGGCCTGGGAGCGTCGCAGAGACGGTCAGACGCCCCCTCCACAACACTGGGGACACTCACTTCACTATAATAGTCACTTTCACAATCCTTACCTTTCATGGCAGCCATTTTGGATTTCATCCTGTGAAGAGTAGCTTTCAGTTCAGCAATTTCCGAGGCCGAATCTGAATGTAAAGCCAGTGAGGGCCCTGATACAGAATTAGAATCAAATGCATAGTTAAGGGAAGAGTTAGAATCATTAAAAGGCTCAATAGGCCTTGTACTACTACCCGCACTCTTAGATGCCGCCCTTCTGACTCTATCCCTTTCTAACTTCTTCAAGTAAGAAGTTAGAGTCTTCCATTCCTCAATATTCAACCTCTCACACTCATGACAGGTGTTAGAAATAGAACAATCAAAACCTCTACATTTGCGACATACAGTGTGAGGATCAACCGAAGCCTTCGGTATCCTCACCTTGCAGCCTACATTCACACACACACTCACACAACCACTTGAATCAGACATTCTTGAAGAAAAATCAAAAGCAAGTCCAAATCCAGTCCACAGTAGCGAATGCCAAAACAACGATCCAGGTACGTCACCAAAAGTCCACAAAAAGATGATCAATTGTCTAGAAAAGCGAATTCCAGTCAGGAGGTGGCAGCAACGATGTTGATACCACCGGCGACAGAAAATATATGAGTAGAAAACGGGAATGGTTCCTAGTCCTGCCGCCCAGGGCAGGCCGGTAGATCACCTGACCTACCTGTAGCGAGTGGCGCGAAATTTTTATTTCTGTCGGGGACGACGGAGTCTTAGCTATGTATATATCTGCCAGGTAAGTGGATTGTATGAAATCTGTTTTTGAGAACTAGCGACCACATAAAAGGGGAATTGCACAATTTGAACACGCATATTTCGAACTGGACTGTATATGTAAGAAAAATATAGAGTATATGCAAATTCATAGTAGTTCATGAAATAAACAAAAATGATGATACCACACTCTAGCACCAAAATTTTCTTGGAAAAATATTCCATATGTACATCAACATTATAATACTATTGGTTAAAATTTCAGAAGCAAGTTCTCATACAAAGGGGAAGTGGACTTGCATAACAGGTTGAAAGACAGTTCTTAAATTTAAAATCAGAAACTTACGAGAATCTTAAGACAACGGATTTTCCCCAACTACAAAATAGAAAACTATATTGTTTTTCCAACTAAGCTAGTTTAGCCAAATATTGTCAAACTCTACTGCATCCTCAGAATGAAGCAAACAAAATGGGAGAATGATGGAATATAAAATAAAAGGTCAAGTTTCCAAAATAACAGCCATTTTTGTGATTTTCACAGCACATGAACAAATATGGTACCATAGGTCCAAGCAAGGTTTCTGTGAACATCATATCTGTACTCAAGAGATGTAGTAACAAATTCTAGAGAAGGATTAAGAAGTTATAGACCAAACAAGTGATGAATATCACAAACTGATGCTACAAGAATGAGTCTAGTCTTCCTTATTTTTAATGGTACCAAATTAAAGTAACTAAAATATAAAACAAAGCTTTGGCATTTGACCAATAACGATTATTTAATAATAATACCAATTCTTTCTTAATAATAGCCAGATGCCCATCATTAAAATGCAGCCAGACACCCATAATACATATAAACCACTAATAATTTATCCTAATGATGCAAGTGGTACAATACAGCAATATTAATGTTACATGAAATGATAATTTTACGATAAAATAGTTTTATTTATACTTACCAAGTAATTACATTACTTTAAGTTTCACTTGCTCAGCAGCTAAGTATTTTGAAATTCGCAGGTAGCGCAATTTTCTTTGTTTTAGCTCGGTGACTAGCCCCACCCCAACCACCTTTCAGGGAAAGAGAGGAACAACTAGCAAAAGGGCTTCAATTTGTTTATGCCCCTATGTTCATACGAGGGGGAAAAGGGCGACTCCAATCACTTAATTTCTTGGTAAGTATAAATACAACTTTATCATAAAAATATTTTTATATAAGTAACTTACCAGGTAATTATATTGCTGATTTCCACATTGATAGGAGGTGGGGTGCATGCACATATCTACTCCAAAACATTATGAATGGTAATGAAATGAGACTAGAAAATTTGCTAGCATTAAAATAATGTTTGTTGTTCTCTTGCCTGATAAACAAGCTGCTACAGGAAGATACTGCCTTTGGATGGTGCTCACCTATCACATAGTGGTTCGGCGGTATAGCTGAGTATCACTTACTATTTCAGTGGGTACCTTGTAGCAAGGATGATTCCATTTGCTAACGAAGACAAATACATATGTTGTCCCTGCCCTGGGCACAGTACAGACTATACCACCAGAGAAAAAACCATCATCTAATCCCACAAAATATTAAAACCTCCACCCAACCATAATAGAACTGAAGGGAATCTGGTACGTTGTACCCCCAGGCTCCCATAAAAACTCAAAACCATTATTTCAAGGTGAAGAAAGCAAAGGGAGGGATGCTTCCCATGCTTCCTCTGCCAACACCATGCCAGCCAACGAAAAAGGACCCAAAGTTACTGCAATTAAATATAAAATGTTTTGATTTCCATTAAATAATGTGTGCAAACACCAACTTGCCTTTCCGAAAGGTCATTTGCAATATGGAAGAGAGATAAATTACGTTTGAATGCCAAGGAAGTGGTTACAGCTCTTATGTCATGAGCTCTCACTTTGTACAAGGGAAAAACACCATCTCCAATAGAAGAATATGCTTCCGATATAAGATCTCTGAGGAAGAATACCAGGGCATTCTTTGACAGTGGGTATGAGGGGTTCCTGACTGAACACCACAATGCACTAAAAGGTCCACGTATTTCCTCTGTTCTGTGAAAATAATACTTTAGCGCTCTCACAGGACACAAAACACTCTCTTCCTCACTAGGACCTAAAATTTCTGACAAACTTTTAATAAAGAAAAAGAAGCCAAGGGTTGGAAAGTTTCACTTTTAGCAAGAAATCCAAAGGAAAAATAGCAGACTGCATTTCCTTGGAAGAAGCCTACTCTTCTGTCTGCATGGATTTCACTGACCCTTTCTAGTTAAACCCATTAGGGATTCAGAGTGCATGACCTCAAACCTAGGTCCTGACAACCATTAAAAACCACATCTATGATCCATGGTCCTACTACGATCTCTCTCTGTCTCATAGTGTCAAACTATCTAATTAGATCTAACAGGCAACCTATCAGTTTTCAGATATAGCTGAAAATCAGCTACTTCCACTACAGAAGTTTGAAAACATGACATTCTGTACTAGCACTATGCTAGAAAAATTGTCCTTTTTGCCTGATATACATTATCCGAGGACTGTTTTCTGCATTTGGCAATAGCCTGCGAAGCTGACCTTGTAAAACCTTCCTTCAGAGTAGTTTCCTCACAGTTTGCAACCTGTCAGGGCCAAAGTAGACAACCATTGATGAAACAGCCAGAAATGGGGCTGTTTGAGAGGGTGAGTTTTTTGAGGTAACAGTCTTGGAAAGTCTGCCAGAAGTTTGAGAAGGTCAGGAAACCATTCTTTTGTTGGCCAAAAGGGGGCTACTAAAATCATGGACACATTCTGGGAGTCTGCAACTTGTTTATTACCTGCCTCACCATACTCAGAGGTAGAGGCATAGAGATGTTTGTTCGACCAGTCCTGAACCATGACATCTGTTGCTCGTGCTAACAGATCTGGGACTGGTGAACAATAAAGCAGTAGGCGGTGGTTTCTGGAAGTTGCAAAGAGATCGATGACTGTTGTCCCCACAACTTCCATAGATCTGAGCAAATTTGAGGATTAAATGTCCACTACGTGAGTAACACCTGTTTCTGGCAGCTCAGTTTGCCCGTATCAGAAGTTTAACTTGATTTTGATCTGCCCAAAACAGATATCTTGCTGCCTCGTAGAGAGAAAGTGTGTTCCCCCTTGATTTTTGTTGTATGACAGGGCCCTTGTGCTGTCCAAATGGACTGTCACTGTCTTGTTGTACACTTCTGTCTTGAAGAGAATGCAGACCTTCATGAAGAGTTAATCAACCAGGAAACGTTCCCCCGGGAGGAGGCAGAAACTCCCAGAGAAGGGACTTCACCGGTGATGTAGGAAAGCACCAACCAACTCTGGGAGCTTCATAGAATCAAATGTGAATCCATAAGAAAAGCAGAAGCGGACAAAGGAACAGTAGGTGAAAAGAATCCAGGAAATGTTACGCATAGATGCCTTAAGGGTATCGGCGGCCTGTAATTTTGGCGAAATTGGCTCAAATTCGTGAAAATGAGTTATCGTCATATTTCCATACATCTGGGTCCCGCCCATTGCCACACGTAAGATAATAATGATATGAGGCTTTTTAAATGGTTTAAAGGCCAATTTAAAGGCCACATCCAAGTAGAGAATTAAAGGTCTGGTTAGGGGTGGTTTTACTATTTCATTTTCCATTCATTCTTTAAGTATTTGAGTTTCTTTTCATTGCATTTTGTTTCGTATGCCGTACAATATGTTTTCCTGAGTTTCTTTTCATTGCATTTTGTTTCGTATGCCGTACAATATGTTTTCCTGATAAAGATGGCAACTCTTCCCATGACTGAATAACGTGAGCCACTTGTCTCGAGAGAGAATTCTTGTATTTTTTTATGCAATCGTGTATTTGTTATTTTCAATCAATTGCAACACTTCCTCAGACTTTTAGACAGCAATTGTGTATTATATATACTACTAACATGCCAAAAAAGAAGTTAAGTAAACGAAGGGAAGCAAGCTCTCATAATATCAAAATATTGTTATTTTACAATAAAGTTTTGTACATACTTACCTGGCAGACATATACTTAGCTTATGTCTCTGACGTCACGACAGAATTCAAAACTCGCGGCAAACGCGACAGGTAGGTCAGGTGATCTACCTTACCCGCCGCTGGGAAGCGGGTGTAAGAACCAACATACCTTTCTTGCCAGATTTTTTCTCTCTTATACCTGTCTCCTGAGGGGAGGCTGGGCGGGCCATCAATCGTATATGTCTGCCAGGTAAGTATGTACAAAACTTTATTGTAAAATAACAATATCATTTTTGTACATGAACTTTCCTGTCAGACATATACTTAGCTGATTGACACCCTTGGTGGAGGGTACAAGACAGAAAATAACAAAGAAAAGGTAAACAACACCTGTTGTAGGATAAAAATAACCTTGGTTCTTACCTGTTTAGGCTGAAGACTTCATAGATACTGTCTATTAGTCTGCATAGCCATAAGAGCTACAGCGAGGGCGTGACCTACAGCTGAAAAGACTCTTTGGGTCTACTAACGGGACTTGATATCCGCTTACTTAGTAGAATCCAAGTCGGATCATGTCAATGGGGTTCGCCCTCTTCTATGACAGAACCTGTCCACTACCAACGCAGGGAGCTTCAAACCAAATCCGATCACCTAACCAAACTAAAGTTATTAGTATTACGAAACGAAAAAAGATGCCTACCTGCATCATTTTTCATACAACCATATGAACTCAATTAACAAAAACAAGGGAAAAAACTACTAAGGATATGTTCCAGCTCCCTGCCCCAGCACCGAATCCGCCGATACGTACGGGCCTAATGCGAAGCACTCGTCATACGTAATACTGACGTCTTTTAGGTAGTGGTTGGTGAATACTGAATTACATCTCCAGAATGTAGTTTTCATCAGATTCTGAAGAGACATATTCTTATTAAGGCCAAGGAAGTGGCAATGGCGGCTCACTTCATGAGCCTTGACTTTTTAGGAGCTTGAAATGTTCTTCATTACAAGATCTATGTGCTTCTTTCACAATTCATGAGCCTTGACTTTTGGCGAAGCTTGAAATGTTCTTACATACAAGATCTATGTGCTTCTTTCACAAGACTTCTAATGAAGAAAGACAGCGCATTTTTCGACAATGGTCTGCTGGGGTCCTTTACAGAGCACCATAGTCTGTCCTCAATGCCCTTAAGGGTTTTCTTCTTCTGAAGGTAGTATTTTAAACTCCTAACAGGGCAAAGAGTTCTTTCAGGTTCTTCCCCTACTAGGGCAGATAATCCACGAACCTCAAAGCTCCTTGGCCAAGGATTTGAGGGGTTCTCATTCTTTGCTAAAAACGAAGGAAAGAAGGAACAAACCACGGAATCTCCTTTGAAACCTACCCTTCCTTCTAGGGCATGAATCTCACTAACCCTTTTAGCGGATGCTAAAGCCATGAGAAAGAGAGCTTTCCTCGTAAGATCTTTGAAGGAGGCTAAATGTGGTGGTTCAAACCTAGAGGACCTCAGGAAACGAAGAACCACGTCCAGATTCGAACTTGGAACTTCGTTCGAAGTTTTCTTGGAAGTTTCAAAAGATCTTAATAGATCATGAAGATCTTTGTTATTCGAAAGATCTAAATTCCTATGTCTGAACACAGCAGCCAGCATGCTCCGGTATCCTTTGATAGTAGATACTGCCAAACCGCATTTTTCTCTGAGGAAAACTAGGAAATCTGCTATCTGAGTCACAGAGGTACTGGAAGAGGAAAACTTCTGGTTCCTGCACCACCGGCGAAAGACGTCCCACTTCGACTGGTAGACTTTAAGGGTCGAAGGTCTTCTAGCTGAGGCGATAGCCTTAGCAGCTTTCGTCGAAAACCCCTTCGCTCTGACAAGACTTTTGACAGTCGAAAGCCAGTCAGATTGAGAGCGGGGAGGTTTCTGTGATACCTGTCGAAGTGGGGTTGTTTGAGCAAATCTTGTCTTTGTGGAAGTGCTCTTGGAATGTCCACCAACCATTCCAGTACCTCTGTGAACCAATCTTGGGCGGGCCAGAACGGAGCTACTAGCGTCATTCTTGTCATCTCCGAGATAGCAAATTTCTTGAGGGTTTGTCCCAGTACTTTGAAGGGGGGAAAGGCGTAGACGTCTAGACCTGTCCAATCTAGGAGAAACGCATCCACTGATACTGCTCCTGGGTCTGAGATCGGGGAGCAGTAAAGTTCGATTCTTGCGTTCCTTGCTGTTGCAAAGAGGTCGATGTGAGGTCTGCCCCATCTTCTCCACAGGTCTTGGCATACCTCTGAGTGGAGGGTCCACTCGGAAGGCAGGAGTTGATTCTTCCTGCTCAGGAGATCGCCCCGACGTTCCTTTCTCCCTGTACGAATCTGGTGAGAAGACTGATCTTCCTTGTTTGAGACCACAGCAGAAGATCCCTTGCTGTTTCGTACAGGGAGAAGGAATGCGTCCCCCCCTGTTTTTTGATGTACGCCAAGGCTGTTGTGTTGTCCGAATTGACCTGCACTACTGCATTTCGGACGTGGGGCTCGAAGGCTTTCAATGCCATCCAGACTGCCATCAACTCTTTCTTGTTGATGTGCCAGGACACCTGATCCCCCTTCCAGGTGCCTGACACTTCTCTTGTCCCGAGCGTCGCTCCCCAACCTGCTTCCGATGCGTCGGAAAACAACACACTGGTTGGGGTTCGGCATGTAAAGAGACATTCCTTCCACAAAACGAAGTGGGTTGTTCCACCACCGAAGGTCTCTCTTGATTCCCCTTGAGATCTTGAAGGAGAACTCCAGATCTGGGAGAGACGCCCTCCAGTTCTGGTATAGGAAGAACTGTAGAGGCCTGAGATGCAACCTTCCTAGAGAAACGAATTGCTCCAACGAGGAGAGTGTCCCCAGCAGACTCATCCACTCCCTCGCTGTGCATGCATCTTTCTCTAGGAAGGTCGTTATTTTCTCGTAGCAACGAGCTATCCTCTCTGGCGACGGAAAAGCCCGAAAAGCCAGAGAAGCTATCCGAATCCCCAGATAGATCCGCTCTTGACTTGGGATTAATTGAGACTTCTGGAAGTTCACCAGAAGTCCCAGAGAACTTGCCAATGTAAGGGTCTTTTGAAGGTCCTCCAGACATCTTTCTTGAGACTGCTCTGATTAGCCAGTCGTCGAGATAAAGCGACACCCTCTCTCCCTCAAAATGTAGCTACTGCGCCACGTTTTTCATTAACCCCGTGAAAACTTGGGGTGCAGTCGATAGGCCGAAGCACAAGGCCTTGAATTGGAAGATGTTTCCTCCCATCATGAATCGTAGATACTTCCGTGAAGAAGGATGGATCGGCACATGAAAGTAAGCGTCCTGAAGGTCTAGAGACACCATCCAGTCCCCTGGACGAAGAGCCGCTAACACTGAGGAAGTTGTCTCCATGGCGAACTTCTCTTTTCCACAAAGACGTTCAGGGCGCTTACATCCAAAACCGGTCTCCATCCTCCTGAGTTCTTCGGACTAGGAATAGTCTGTTGTAAAAGCCCGCAGAGCGGGGATCTTTCACTAGTTCTATAGCCTCCTTCTCTAGCATGAGATCTACTGCTAGAGAAAGGGCTTGATTCATGATGGGGTCCTTGTACTTGGCCACCAACTCCCTCGGAGTTGTCGTCAATGGTGGTCTTGACGAGAAGGGAATGAGGTATCCTTTGCTGACAATCGATAGGGACCAATTGTCTGCCCCTTTGTGGGCCCAGACGTCGGCAAATTTCAGTAGTCTGGCACCCACTGATGTCTGGAGTCCTTGATCGCTATTTCTTCCCTCTGACTGACCTAGAGAAGGTTTTACCTCTCTTAAAAGGTCTAGTTCCTCTGGTTGAAGAACCTCTGACAGCGGGTCCTCCTCGAAAGGGCTCCTGCCTCAGAGGAGTCTCTTTCTTGGCCTTGGGTTGGAAGACAGAGCGAGGTTTCCTGGCCGCCTGGGCTAACATGTCCTGAGTAGCCTTAGCTGAAAGGGCACTCGAGACATCTTGAATAATTTTCTTGGGGAACAGAAGAGGAGAGAGTTGAGCATACATAAGCGAGGCCCTTTGTGCATGTGAAACTGCCTTAGTGAGAAACGAACAGTAGACAGACCGCTTCTTAATAACTCCAGCTCCAAACAGTGAGGAGACTTCACTCGATCCGTCTCTCACTGCTTTGTCCATGCAAGTGAGGACGCAGTTAAGATCTTCAGGAGACAGTGAATCAGGGGTCTGGGTCTTATTAGCCAGAACTCCTAAAGACCAATCAAGGAAGTTGAAAACTTCCAGGACTCGGAACATTCCCTTCAGTAGGTGGTCAAGTTCGTTCATCCCCCACGTAGTCTTGGCGGACAGAGGGCGGAACAAGACGAGCAGAATCCACCAATGAAGAGAAGTCCGAGTCCGCAGACGAAGGGAGAGCGAGGCCTAAAGGTTCGCCTGATTCGTACCAGAATCCCAATCTGCCAGTCAGTTTAGACGGAGGGAAAGAAAAAACAGTCTTCCCTTTCTCTTCCTTAGAAAGGAGCTATTCCCCAAAACCTCTAAGCGCCTTCTTCATGGAAACAGTAGGTTTCATCCTTACACAAGACGAAACCTTCGACGTCTTCGAAGTGGAGAATAAAGAAAGAGGAGAAAGAGGAGCCACAGGAGAAAGGATATCTCCGAACTCTTGCAGGAGCAAATCTGTCAACCTCTTATAGGAGGAAACAGAGGAGTCTTTTGGTCCTTCTTCTTCTGAGGGATCCTGTTCTTCCTGAGCTGAAGAACCCTCATGATCCTTAGAGGCGCGACTATTCTTAAAAGAGTCTCTAGAGGAAGTAAGACGTATACGTCTTGGAGACAAAGCTTCAGAAACGTGCCTACTTGCAACATCCTTCTTGTCTGGAGGAGTGCGTTTTCCAGATTCTTGGAGCCTAACAGGAGTAAGGCGGCTGTCAGGAGCAGAGCGCCTGTTTGAAGAAGAACTTCTATCAGGCTCTTGGCGCCTATCCAAAGGAGAGCGGCTACCAGGCGAACAGCGCCTGCCATACGAGAAGCGGCTACCAGGCTCTTGGCGCCTGAACCGAGGCGAGAGGATCTCTGGCGACGAGCGCCTACTAGGTGAGCGCCTACAAGGGGAGAAGCGCCTGCTAGGATCTCAGCGCCTACAAGGGGAGAAGCGCCTGCTAGGATCTCGGCGCCTGACTCGAGGAGAGTGAAAGTCAGGAGAAGAGCGCCTGCCAGGAGAAACGCGCCTAACAAGCTCTTGACGCCTGTCCAGCGAAGAGCGCCTGTCCGATTTAGGGCGCTTGTCAACAGGAGAGTGGAGTCGAGACGAGGAGCGGCTACGAGGCGAGTAGCGCCTACTAGGCTCTTGGCGCCTATCAAGGGGAGCGATCCTGTCTCGAGAAGAGCGTCTGTAGGGTGAAGATCTCCTACGAGCAGTCTGCTCCTTGTCCGAAGGAGAAACAAAGACATCCTGTCTGTCAGGCGAATGGCGCTTGGATGCAGATGGGATCTTGTCCGAAGCAGAAAGTCTCCTGCGAGAATCCGAACGCACAGGTGAGCGGGCCGCTTCCGTCGAATAGCGAGAGTCAGGAGAGGGGAGCCTGGACTTCTTTACAGGAAGCGAGACGTCCTTCCTACGACGAGACGACACGCAAAGAGAGCCTGCCAGAGCCGAAATCTGCGCCTGAAGGTTAGCCAACACCCTTGCAGGAGAATTCACAAACTCTTGAACAGGTGAAGAGGCTCGATCTCTGCTCGGGGAATGATACTCCTGAGATCTCTTACGTTTCTTCGCTTCCACCTCAGGCTCTTCCGAAAAAACTTCAGGGCTGGATGGACGGGCGCAGGGAGCATTCCAGGCTCTCTTCGAAGGGCACGAGGCTTCCGAAGAGCTCCATCCTCGTTTAGGAGAAGGCGAAGGCGAAGACGAGAAGCATTGGCGCAATATTTCTCTCTTGGAGCGATCCAAGGTAGCCTGGAAACGATCAACAGGAGCTACCGAGGGGACGCCTGACCGGTGGGGATGCTCCCTAACCTTCCTGCGGCTTTCGACTTTCCTCCTCCACTGGGACTGGGAGTCATGAAGAGGTCTAGGCCTGGAAGCATTAGGGAGCCGATCAGACGCACCCTCCACTGCACTGGGTTCACTGCACAAATCACTATTGGAATCACTCTTACCTTCTAATTGTTTGATTTTCCTCTCCATACTGCGAATGGTGGCTTTCATGGAGGCCACTTCCGAAGGCGCATCTTCGGCTTCGGTGCAGGGAGCAGGAGCTGAAACTGACAAAGGAGCTACTTTTAAAATAGGATTATCTATATCCAACTCGCTAATACGAGATCTACTACTGCTCCTAGAAGAAGCTTTCCTAACTTTATCCTTTTCAAGCTTCCTCAAGTAGGAAGACAAAGACTTCCATTCATCCTCATTCAGCTTTTCACATTCATTACTACAAGGATTATTAAAGGTGCATTCATTCCCTCTACACTTCAAACATACCGTGTGAGGGTCTACCGCAGCTTTCGGTAGCCTCACCTTACACTCAGTCATACAACAAACTCTAAACAGCAGTTTTCTTAGTATCAACATCAGACATCATGAATCCAAGAAAAATCCAAAGAAAAGTCAAATAACTGTCCACAAATCGCGAATGCCAGGCCAAAAGATCGGGTACTTCACCAAAAGTCCGTAGAAACAATCCAGGGCGAAAACGAGAAAAGAATCCAACTGTCAAGAGGTACCGACAACAGGTGTGGTCGACACCGACGACAGAAAAATCTGGCAAGAAAGGTATGTTGGTTCTTACACCCGCTTCCCAGCGGCGGGTAAGGTAGATCACCTGACCTACCTGTCGCGTTTGCCGCGAGTTTTGAATTCTGTCGTGACGTCAGAGACGTAAGCTAAGTATATGTCTGACAGGAAAGTTCATGTACAAAAACTTATCTTGAAACTAAAAGTATAGAGAGCTAATGTAGCTTCTCACATGTCGCCACCTGCCCTGTGTGCTGAAGAGATGCCAAATACTTCCTATTACGAAGCTCCAAGGGAAATCTATTATTCCCTTGCATAAATATATCAAGATGATGATGATGATGGCACCGACAACTTTGTTTTGAAGTTATCTGATGATGAGGAGGGGGAGGAGGAAGAGAATGAGCATTTTAAAGATGTAATTGCTGTCCCTGACGTAGCAGGTGATGTCAGTGTTTTATCAGGAGGCAACTTAGG
This sequence comes from Macrobrachium nipponense, assembly GCF_015104395.2. Classification (NCBI taxonomy): domain Eukaryota; kingdom Metazoa; phylum Arthropoda; class Malacostraca; order Decapoda; family Palaemonidae; genus Macrobrachium; species Macrobrachium nipponense. The sequence continues at coordinate 66,610,773 of NC_087208.1, read as the reverse complement.
GAGTTTTTTTTATTGAGAAGTTATATGACTGAAAAAGAAGACATTCTGAGTGTAAGCAATGATGGAGAAATAGTTTCATTACCCTTGAAAGCTCTAAAAGACGCTTTTAGTTCGATGTATTGCGGGCAGTGTGACAGCAATATAACACTTGAAATTGATAAAAACAGTTTTGATGTTGACTTGAAACTAAAGTGTAAGTGTGAGGTGCCATCTGAAAGTGTGAAAACAGAACATATCGGTGAAACAACAGCTTCATTTATATATCAAAACATATTGCTGCAATGGAACCTAATATCGGCTATGCACCAAGTTCATTGCTGCCTATTATGAGAAAAACGACAGAAGAAAACCTGAAAGGCCTTCAGATGAAAGAGAAGACCAGGAAACGAAGGTCTGCTATGTATTCAAGAAAGCAAAAGAAGCAAAGAACATCAAAAGGAGGATATGAAGGAGGGGCTCATTAGCCTTCTAAAAACTTGGCAGCACAAGAGTAAAGCGGCGTTCTACGATAACCCCCAAAAATAATATAAACTATTTTCTTTAAGTGATAAATGTTTGTTTTTTTAGAAGGAATAATATCTTTTATTAAAAGGAAGGAAACAGACGCCATGTAGGCTTTTCCAAGAAACTTTATATGCTTCTGAAAGCAAAATAATTGGTTAGCAAACTTTAACTGCGTTTTTCTCAAAACATACATTTTCTGCATTCAAATTCTAAAAACTCCCTTATTTATGAATGGATTTTAATAATCTAAAAAGCAATTGGAATAAAGATAGTGAGAGAACACATCGGCAAATTTATTTTTCTTTTTTTTTTCTCAAATTTTTTTTTTTACCAATATCTAATACATAATTTTAGGATATTTTTTATTGAATTTTTTTTAAATATTTTTTTTAAATAGCACACATCACATATTGGATTTCTGAGTTTGCCATTTTATTTGATAGGTATTAAACTTTCTGCTATTACTTTTTTCTTTCTTTAAATTGAATGATAAATAAGGAAGGAGATATACTTTAAAAAACAAATAAAAAATACTATGTTTTAAAGAAAAATATTTGTTAAAAAAAAGTTTTTATCTAATTCACTTGAAATTTTGTGTGCATCTTTAGTCAAACTAGAGGTAACGCCTGTGCAAGTTTGAACACCGTCACTCAAAATTAACCCCCGACCCCGCCGATACCCTTAACAAGGACACTTGAGCCAAAGGGCAAGCATCATGAGCAAGTACATTATCCTCCTCCTCTAAGGAAACGAGACAAGGCTAAGTCAGGAAGTTGATGAGTAGGCTCAAAATAGTGTCTCGTTTGCTCTGAATTGGATCCACATAAGCAGGCACTTGCATAGTAGAGGCAGTAGGAGAGGCCTGAAGCAAGGGAGACCAATATACAGCAGCAGGAGATGGGTGGAAAGACAAATAGGCTCCAACCACCAAAGGCTAAACGAGCAGATGAAGACAGGCGTTCTGTCTCTGTAAGAAATCCTTGAGTCACCGAGTGTTTGGGCAAGTCAACTGTTTGGGTGATCTATGGCACTCCAGAGACGATGAGCTCTCCAAGACTGAAGGGCGAATGGGCGCCAATGAGAGCTCTGACGATACTGAGGGTCCATCACTTAAGGACTTCACATATGTGGCTAAATGAGTAGCAGGTTATACAACCGATTCAAAACCTTTCATCAATTTTACTATCGAGACTGGCAATGGGGTTGGGTATGGAAGCGAGAGCCAGATAAAGGAACGGGTACAGAAAGTGAACTGGGAACAGCATCCAACAGATATCACAGGAATGTCAAAATCAACATTATCATTATTGTGATCATTATTAGTTAGAGATTCTTGGCTAGCTAAAGACTTACTAATGCGTCTAGCAGTTGCCTTCCTCTTCTTATTCTTAGCCAGTTCAATTAACTGAGAATTTACAGTTTTCCACTATTTAATGTCCCAGTCAGTACACTCAGTACACCTTAAATCTACTGAACAAACCTGTCCTCTAGAGTCTGTGCAGAATAAATGTGAATCATAAGATTCCTAAGACTGAAGGTTTGTTTGCATATGAACAAACAAGTATGTATTGCAATCTTTGCTGCAATATCTAAAGCTAGTTAAACTTGAGTCTGACATATTGAAAAAATACGTCAACTAAAGTCATCATCAAGAAAGGAAGTCTAAATCAACTGACCAATTTGTCAAAATAGTAATTAAATAGAGCCTAACTCTATCTAAATATGCCATAAGGCTATCAAACCACAAAATACTTCAAACGATGAAATAACAATCGGAAAGAAACGAATTCCAAAATCAAAGCTGCAGCTAACAACTTTTGCTAGTTGTTCCTCTCTTTTCCCAAAAGTAGGCAGGGCTAGTCACCTAGCAAAAAAAAAAAAAAAAAAAAAAAAAAAAAAAAAAAAAAAAAAAAAAAAAAACACGCTTCACAAATTTCAAAATTTTTAGCTGCAGAATAAGTGAAACTTTAAGCAATGTAATTACTTGGTAAGTTACTTATACGTATAAAAAAATACATTAAGACCAAGTAGTGTATAATAAAATTTAGTGCAAGTATAAACCTTGTCATGTGATTGCAGCTGAAACCTGGAAATCAAGAACAGATAAAAAACAAAAGATCACTGGTTCATGAGAAAGGTTTAGCACATAATTAAGAACAAAAAGGCTACATAAAATCTTGGCATTATGAACTGCAAAGATCAAATGAACATGAAAATAATCACTAAACAGACAAAAATTACAGACCATACTAATTTATTTAGTACTCTCCAATACATCAGCAAAAATTACAATAAAAAATCAAAACCTTTTGGGAAAGAAACTGACTTACCAGAAAGAATGGAAAGAAATATAGAGCCTGGTATTGCAAATGTCTGTAAGCTGATTAATATAGTTAAGGAAACTACACAGCATAGAAAAATAAAAACCATGGATTTAATTAAGTTTCACTAAATCTAGAGCAAAAAAACCTCAGCACATGCAATTTGTTCTAAATTTAATTACCATAACATAGGATTACTGTAAACTGGTTTTCCCATAAATATACAGTACATTCATATGGAAGCTTAATTTTCATTATCTACTCTCACTGATTAATCAAGAACTTACCAATAAATTACTATCACCTTCCCACTAAACTTGCTTTTCAAGTACTCATCTTTCTCTCTCTCTCAACTACAAAAGCATTTCAAAGTTTGGGCCAGATTATTATTGAATATTAAAGGATACAATATATACGTAACAAATACTCCTGCTAGCACCTCCAAGTAGTAACGATCTTTATAGTGGGATAATACTCTCCCTAAATTCTTAGCGTCATCTATGTCTGTTGGAAGCTTTATGTACTGATATTCCTCTCTGAAAAAAAAAACAACGGGCAGTTACTATATTTTGTATTGCACTATATACAGGTATCAAAGATAATCCTCCACCTTTCTAAAAAGTCAAATATCTCATTTATTTTTAAGCCCCTTGGAAATATCTACCTGTAAAATTTGGTCAGTGGAAACCATTGAAAAAAAAAGCAACAAAAAGAAAGGAAGAAAGAGAGAGAGCAACTGTACAAATGGTAATCTAAGAAAAAAAAACCTTCAAGCTTTGACAGAGGAGTAGCAAAGAGGCTAGATATCCATAATATGTATGTAAATGGAAAAAGATGATGAAGGCTAAATGGAAAGTGGTAATTAATAAGACAAGGAATTGTGAGAAATAGAATCAGAATCTAAATACTGCAGAGGGAAAAGATAAAATATAAAAAATAGCAAAGTAGCCAAGGTGAGATGGAAAGAAGTAAAAATGGCAAAGTATATAAAGATGAAAACTGAGAAAGAAATCTTGAAAGTGATGAAAATAAGCAGGCAAATAGAGGAGGTTGGCTTAATAAAAGGATCAGCTAAGCTGAAGAGTTTACAACAGCCCTCACGAAAATATAAAGTACAAGCAGTACGAGAGAGCTGATTTTCTCCCGAATTCACTGGAATTCACAAAAACTTGAGACAGACAGGACCAGAAGAGTAGGAAAGAGCCTCACAGTAATGGCATACAAAGGAAAAGGAGATATAGTCCGGTCCCGAATTATGCGATTCCCCTTTTATGTGGTGCTAGTTCTCAAAAATAGATTTTCTGTATCTACGAAGCCGTTCAAAGTCTGAGAGTCACGCGCCGCAAAACGTATCAAATCTATTGTCTTTTCAATTATTTTAGGTGGGGGTCGGGGTTCGCTGGTATTTGAGAGAAGGGGTGGGGGACTGCTTGTAGGAAAAAACTATTATTCCTCCAAGGGGTAATGCGAGAGAAAGATTTCCTGCTCAGTCATTAGCTAAGACGGAAGGCTCTACCTCGCGCATTTGTAATGTCATAGCGCAGTGTGTATGAATAATCAGTATCATCACCATCATCATACGTATTATTCAGATCTGCGAAGTGTATTCTGATATTCCGCGTCATGTATGCATCTGCTAGAAGCCGAAGAGGAAGACATATTTTCTCGAAGCTAAAAAGCTTGCCCTTAAGTTAAAGACAAAGGAAAGAGCATCTTCCATTTTGGCAGCAGTCGACAACTAGAATCCGTCATTGCTGAACATGAAGTAAGAATTTTTTCTAGGTTAATTTGTTTTGACTAACTTTTGGCATTGATCATTTATTTTTTTCTATTGTTGAAATAGGTTTTGATGAAAATGACTATAGTCCATTCACTCAAGGTAGATTCTTGTGCCTACAAGACGTTTGCTTGGCGGCCTCTGATTGGCTGGTACTGGGAGGTAGGCCACTCGCTCAGTCTCATTATTTTTGTCTGCGGCTTAGAAAACTAGCAATATGTTTATATTTCTTCAATAATCCCATGTTTTGCTCAAGATAGGTAAGTTTTGGTCATGCCAAAGGATTCGGTATTAATTGTACAATTAAGTCATCTTTTTTCTGAAGATAAAACAAAGGAATTACAACGAGTAAAAGTGAAGAGGAAACATTTCATTCTTTATACCTGTTTTTATTTATCATTGGATTTTTAATAATTCATGTCATCAAGAAAAAACAACACTTGTGTTTTCATACAATACAATCACCCTGAATACGCTGGTGCCTTCAGATTTTAGATGCATGTAATATGTGAAAAGAAAATTAAGAATATGACAATTTGTCCAAAATTGCATTTTTCCTAACTATACAAACCTGAGGTCCTTTTACAATAGGAAGGTACTAGCGGCAGCTGGATAGGTCGTAAGCTTTCGAACAAGGGGTTCGGTAGTTAACTGCTTGTCCGACAGGCGCGCGCGCGCAACTGGGAGGTAAACAAATCACTTTTGCTTTTGGCCCAAGCAAAAACTGCAGAGTGAAGGGTGGCATGAGGTGGGACTATGTGTAAAAGGACCTCAGGTTTGTATAGTTAGGAAAAATGCAATTTTGGACAAATTGTCATTTGTTCCGACACGGCATACAAACCTTCGGTCCTTTTACAATAGGAAGACTCACTTCTTGGTGGGAGGAATCTGAGTCTTTTGTGAACAGACTGGTGTTCGCCCAACCTTGGAATGCCTCCCTGGTCGTAAGAGCGAGGGAGGGATCCAAGCCTCTGTCCGATTGATCGGGGTGTGCACCGCAGGATCAATGGTCAGACCTCTGGACCAAGTACTAAGAGAGAGGCAAGCGTATCTCTTCGTACCAGCAAACAAGAACAAGTTCCTATTTGCAAGAGGCAACATAAAGTTATGGTTTGTCTCTTGTTGGCATCCACTTCCCCCCCCTTGTAGGAGGAAGTGGTGGATATTCGCTCCCATCCCTAGTGAAAGGGATAGGATGGGGCTCTGTCGAGTAGCTCACCGGCATCTCGTCCTTATCCAGCAAGGTGATGACCGTATCCCTCTACCCACAGGTAGAGGGGGGAGAAAAAGATAGGAAGAGAAGCCAGTCACTCTCTCATTCACTTATCTATTCTTACAGTCACACCAGGACTCGATGCTGTTCAGCCTGCTAGGGTCTGGGTTAGCTACACAACGTGTTGAGCAGCCACCACGGGTCCCAAGGAAAACGATCCAAGGACCTGTGGGCAATATCCAAAAGGTAGAAGGAGGTGCCAGTGGTCTGGTTGTACCAGACCCCTGCCTTCAGTACCTGCGCCACGGAGAAGTTCTTGTGTAACTCGAGGGAGTGTACTTCTAGGTCATCTTGGTGCTGACGAAGAGTCTTCAACACTCAGCCTGGGATGTCGAGTTTCTTCAGAAAGCGCGGTCGCGCTTTCACAGGACAAAGCAGCATCTCCTTCGCATCGAAGGTGGTGAAGTCCATTAGGGAGGGGATTGTGAAGGACTCTAACCGATCGTCAGGAACCGAAGGGTTCAGAGTCTTCGCTACGAATTCGGTACGAAATCGAGCGTCACGAATCCCCATCCCCTGGATGCTTGACTTCGCAGGAAAAGTCATGCAATTACCTCAGAGGAAAAGAAGGGAATGGTCGTATGACCTATCCCTCTTCTCGACTTCGGTGATGTCCTGTACCCATACTGGTCTATCCGTCTGCAGCGAAGTTGTTCTTCTCGGTAGTGGATAGGACACCGACACTCAATGGTGGGTGTCGATGGTATGGGTACTGTGACAAGCCGTTAGGACGAAGAAAAGACTGTTATGGAACAACCGAACTAAGTCCACAGCGAAGTTCGTAACAGACTTGGGCGCTCTGACAGCTGCCGACTGACTGCGTTCGGTAGGAGGCAAGTTGTCCAAGCACCCGAGCAAGTCACGTGACCTTCGCCTTAAAAGGGTTATGCCAAGAGACTAAACAAATAATTTGTTCGTCACCGATGCCAGAAGGCAAGGTGATGACTCTCTTAAGGCATGTGCCCAACAGGCGAAAGTCAATTGCCTTCTAGAGACCGAGGTCCCTGATGGCAAGATATCTCATAGTATAGTTGATTCTCGGCTAAGGAGAAACAACACTATGTGTCGTTGAAGACGAAGGTGTACAGAAAATGCAACCTACGGCTTCACAGCTGAACCGAGAGAAGAATCTCAAGATTCTGAACCTGTGCTACAAAGACTGAAGAACGCTAACCGCTATTCATTGCTGTCCGGTGAGGATCGTAGTTGCAATAAAAGCGGAGCGCTTTTCAGTAATGAAGACAGGGAAATACTGCCTGAAGAACTGCTTCTCATGGGCTGAACATTTGGAAGTAGAGCTGTCAGGTCGGAGAGTAGGCGATGTCTTCTGACATATCTGTTAATTCGGGCGAGCAATGAATAATTGCACACCTACGAATACGAGATATTTTGAAGACAAACTCAGATGTCTGCAAAAATCATTCGCATTATCGCGGTGAGATGCAGCGGGTGACTAGTACAGACTTCTGTTACCGTGCGGTAAACAGAAAGATGAAAGAGTCCAAGAGATATCTCTGTTGAAAATTCTCGCAATGTCGAAGGCGATGAAATCGAGCGTCACAGCAGTAGATGGTCCTTCATTATTGCGAGAATCCCCGTTAATCAGAGACCTAAGTCCATGATTGTTGGGCAGAGATACGGTTCGGTAGTCAATCAAACCAGGGGAGAGAGAGACGTAACCGACCGTTCATCTCCGAGACCTAGCTGATACTGAGCCGCTATCAGGCAGTTCAATACGCAGTAGCTCTCGGTGACTCGTCATCCTGAGTTGCCAGGTAATCCATTATTCCACGAAGGAATGCGTTCGGCTAGAACCATCGAGCATAAAGAATACGCTCGAGCAATTATATTTAACCGAAACGGATTTCGGTAAATACAAAAGCTGATTTGGTGTTGTCATGACAATACAAGTATCTAAAATCGAAACTGATAACTGCTGGGAGGTTGCAGGCAACCCCGAGTTGCAGTTCAATTAAGATACAATTCGTCTCGGTCACAAACCGTAGAGTTAACTACGGTATGCGCCTACCCCCCGGACAATTCAACTGTTAAAAGAATCATGTCGCGAGGGTAATATACGTAGTATATTTGTAGGTTCTGTACCACGACCTCCATCCTAAATTCTTTCCTCTCGAGGAATGAGAATAAGGATTGGAGATCGACCGCCTTCGTTCTCTAGTCAAGAGAGTGAAGGAGAAGTCTTTCCCAAAAGAAAGCTTCAATGGTGAACAGAATACCGAAGACGATAGTTCAAGCCAAACTGGAAGTTCCCGTCCGTTCTTCTCTATTCCAGGTTAATCGCCTACTGTGAGATACTCTTCTTTCCGCAGCAGTCTTCTTCCAAATGCTAGAAATTACAGGAATTCGAGCATAAGCGAGGTTCCCGATTATCGTGTAACAATTATCGGGGATTCTCGCTCACTTTGGACCGTGGTCTCGCCTAAGTGTTTGGAGATCGTAAAAAACTCGAACACTCTGAGTGCGCTAGAAATTCCGTAGAATTCTAAGCACTCTGCGAAACCCCCCACCGAATTCGTCAAACGATATCGGCTGGTGGTCCTCTCGATTCCCGTAGAAATCGAGAAAGGGGCAGGATCCCTCCTCAATGACCGGGGCTTACGTCAGGTAGGACCCGAAGGTCCCCCCGGTAGCGCAGCCCCTAACGTGGGATCTTACAGAGAAATCTCTGTAGGATCCCTCCCCTTTCCCTCGTAGCCGTAAGGAGAGAGGGAATGGGGGAGGAATTGGATACTGGCTCGCCTTCCCAGCGGAATTAGCAGTTGGAGAAGAAAAGGAGCAGCCATCGCCTTACGGCGATGGCCTCTCAGAGCCTGGGAAAACGTATCGTCAGGAGAAAACGTTTTTCCCGAGGAGGGTTACGAACTCATACTGTAGGTTAAGTGTCTGCCGCCACTGTGAACGTCGTCTGGGTGGGGCTGATCGACACCTGACAGGAGAGAGCCGATACCGTCCTCCGACTCATTCCAGTCCTCGTCGAGGTCGAAACCTCAGGAGGACCGAAGGGGTATTCAAATACGGTGTCCGAAGACACGTAGAAACGCCTCTGTCGCAGTAGAGGAGGTGAAGTAGCTTGTTCGACCGGCCAGAACTGAGAGAGCCTTCTTGTCCGGAGACGAGAGACTACCTGGTTCAACACAGTCGGCAAGCTCCGATCGCGGCAGACCCACCGTCGGTTTGGGTTCCCTCTCGGGCCCCAAAACGACTCGAGCCGAGACGTGGCTCTGCTGGTGGGAGCGGCGATCCTTCCCCGAGGTCGTTGTGCTGACGAATCAGCGCCATAACCTCGGCAAAGTTCCTCTGGATCTCGGAAGTCACAGCATCTTGCAGAGTGGGACCGTTAAGCCCTTCGAACAAGAGCATATTCCGAGAACCTTCCTCCTAAGAAGGGAACAGCGACAGCCCTCTCGGTCTTCTCCATCCACTTGCGCATACGTCCTGGCCGGTCCAAGAACCGTGCCTGGCACGTAGGACGTCGTGGTGGGATCATGAGGGGCGCACCCCTCATGATCACTCCTCAATACCTCGCTCCTCCCGGTGTAACCCGAGGAGGTTGAAGGTACGGGAGAGGCAGACCTGACGCTCCCTCCTCGCTCGCTGGCAGAACCAGCAGGCTTGGAGGGCTGCAGGCGATCGTCAACCCGCGGTGGCGATCGAGCTGCAGGCCTGGTCGAACCGTCTCGCTGTGGAGAACGGCTGGACTGAGCACAGCGGCCCCGATCTCGAGTGTCAGAAGAGCTGGTGCTGGTTGCCGTACCCGATCGCTCTCTGTGAGAGCGACGGTCAGGCGACCTGCAGGCTCCACTGTCACAGTGAGACCGGTGCTTGTCCTCACGGCACGTCACGTCGCTGGTTCCAGCCGTGGCTGGTACCGGCGAACAGGAGGACCTCTTCCCAGCCTCAGTCCGTGGCCGGTCGTGGACCGTCACGTCCCCGGGTAGCCAGCTGGTCGCCGCGAGAGCGAGAGCTGGTCTGGTGAGAGTCGCGTGAGCGGCTGTCACCAGTCTTCCGCCCCGTGCCGTGAACCTGACGCTGAGCGAGCTCCGAGGTCTGGTTCCTGGCTGCACAGTCGCTGGTAGGCGACCGTACACTCGGTACCTCCCGCGAACGAGAGGCCGAGACGGACCCTGATGCAGTGGCAGAACCACTGACACCAGGCGAGGAAGTACCGGTGTTAGCCGGTACTCCTCTGGTCCCCGTAGTCTTCTTCCTTGCGGAAGAAGAGACGGGCCCCGCTCCCAAAGGAGCAGGAGGACCAGCGGAAGGAACCCTCCCGTCCCACCGAGGTGAGACGGGTCCCGAGAAGCTCCCGAGGGAGACTTCTTAGGATGGAGGAGGCAACCTTCTTCTTCCTCGGCTGTGAAGCCTTAGAAGTCGAAGGGGAAGAGGCGGCAGCCGACGACGATGAAGAAGATGAAGACGACGACGACGACACCTTCCTCCTCTTCTTCGTCAGCTTCCTCAGGACAGACGTAAGATCTGCCATCCAGGGCGGAGCCGGGGCTGCTGTAGCCGAAGCCACAGGGCCCGGACGCACCTGTACAGACAGACCATAGTCTGGGGTAGTACCACCACGAACAGGGACGACGTCAGCAGGTATGGGCATCTCAGGAACAGCAGGCACAGCCAGCACAGCATCGGTAGGGACAGCCAGCGCAGCAACGGCAGGGACAGCCAGCGCAGCAACGGCAGGGACAGCCAGCGCAGCAACTGCATGGACAGTCAGCCCAGAATCGGCAGGTACGGCAGGCAGCACCGGAAACACAGGAAGTGGAGCAGCAGCCAGCAACATCCTGGTACCGGCGGCAGGTCCAGGGGCGAGCTCTAGGGCAGCGGAAGTGTGGTCGCTGCAGCGCGGCAACCACGAGCGGCGGCGGCACGCCCCCCTCTCGGTACGGCGAACGGCACTTCACAGCGGCTGTAGGCAAGACTGTTACCACGTGAGGCGAGTACACCAGGTGAGGAGGGACGTCGTCACCTGGAGCGTGGTCACCACTCCATGGGTGACCGCAGTAGGCCCAGACATAGAACCGCAGCCCCTGGACACTAGCACGCCCTGCAAATGGAAGGACGCCCATACCTCACCAAGGTCCACCCTCGTGGCAGTAGCACCTGCGGAAATAACAGTAGTAGCGATTAGTGGGGGGGAAGTCCCCTCGCGCGGGGGGTGAGCCCTCTCCGAACGAGTGGAAGACCCCGAATACAATTGTACATCGGGCACCGAGCGCCCTCCCCCGCGCTCGACGGATCGGGCGAGGAGAAGAACGCCGATAACCTCCCCCCCCCCAAGGGGAAGGGCCATCTGTGGGAGCTGAGCGGGGGGGGTTCTCGTTCCCCACCCCCGCACAGCACCCATGTACCCAACAATAATAAGAGCCCGAGAGCAATCGTGCCCTCGGCCCGAATGCAAGGGCATAAGGATCAATTCCCTGACTGAGCGGAACTTGAACCAAATAAATATTGATGCAATCAATAATAAAAGGAATAAAATGAAAAAGAATCTTGCATTACGATTCACTTCACAATGAATAAGGGCTCGGATCGAGCGCATTTGCGCCCTCGGTACCGAGCGCAAGGGTAAAAGGATCCATTCCCGATTATGAATGGAAACCTTGATCCATAATGAATTGATGCAATCAAATATATATGAAAATGAAAAGAATACTGCGCTTGCGATTTCACTTCATACAAATAAAAAGGGAAGGATCAATTCCCGGGAAATAGCGGAAACATTGATCCAAGTAAACAATGCAATCTCAATAAAATATGAAAATGAAAAAGAACTGCACTTGCGATTTCACTTCATTCAAATAAAAGGGGAAAGGATCAATTTCCGGGTAAGCTCGGAAACTGATCCAAAAAGAGTATTGCTACAATCAAAATAAATATATGAAAATGAAAAAGAATACTGTACTTGCGATTCCACTTCCATACAGAATAAGTTTTCGTGTCGAGCGCATTCGCTCGGCAACGAGCATACAGGTCAAAAAAATATAAATGAAAAGAGCACTTACTTACGATTTTCATCTACACATTTCCAACCAAAATGATATTGTTATGTTACAATAAAGTTTCATACATACTTACCTGGCAGATATATACATAGCTAAGACTCCGTCGTCCCCGACAGAAATTCAAATTTCGCGCCACTCGCTACAGGTAGGTCAGGTGATCTACCGGCCTGCCCTGGGCGGCAGGACTAGGAACCATCCCCGTTTTCTATCATATTTTCTCTCTTCCACCTGTCTCCTGCGGGGAGGCTGGGTGGGCCTTTAATTGTATATATCTGCCAGGTAAGTATGTATGAAACTTTATTGTAACATAACAATATCATTTTCATACAATCAACTTACCTGTCAGATATATACATAGCTGATTGGCACCCTTCGGTGGAGGGTAAGAGACAGCTACTATATGGAATAGACAGGTAAACAACATATGTTGTAGGTATAAATAAAACCTTGGTTCCTACCTGATAGGTGGTAGACTTCGTGGGTGTTTGCCCAGTAGTCTGCATCACCTCAAGAAACTTTAGCGAGATATGTGATCTATGGCCAAGAGTTCTTGTGGGTCTGCCGATGGGGTCTTACTCACTTACTCAGCAGAGCCTAAAAGGACTTTGTCAATGGGTGCTGATCCACTTATATGACAATACACCTTATGAAGGAGCACACAACCAATCCCGACCACCTGATCCTAACCATATGTTAGAACTAAGGATTGTTACGAGTTATCCCCGAACTCGTCACAACAACCGTAACTCAAAAACCACTACGCACACATACATAATTTTTTCAAAAAAAAAATTTTACTCAACTAATTGGATATTACGAGAATTCTCTTATGAACAACATAGACGGCCGCCCGTGCGAGCCTGAATCCTCCATTGTTCGAAGAGATTCTCGACCATATCCAAACAGAAGAACAGTATATACATTTAAGGATTGGTGTCGGCTCCCGTACCCAGAATCGTATCTGCCGATACGATAGGACCTAGAGAAAAGCACTTCTCATACGTCACACGCACGTCTTTCAAGTAATGAGATGCAAATACTGAGTTGCATCTCCAATATGTCGTATCTATAATGTTTTTAAGCGACATATTCTTATAAAACGAGAGAGACGTCGCAACCGCTCTTACTTCATGAGCTTTTACTCTCAGTAGTTGTAATTGTTCGTCAGGACAGACCTTATGAGCGTCCGTAATGACGTTTCTTACAAAGAACGCTAGAGCATTCTTGGACATCAGTCTTGTGGGGTCTTTTACCGCGCACCAAAGACCTTGTCTAGAGCCTCCCACTGACGCTTCCTCTGAAGATAGAACTTCAGAGCTCTAACAGGGCATAGAGACCTCTCTGCTTCTCTGCCTACGAGACTCGACATTCCTTTGACTTCGAATGACCTAGGCCAGGGATTCGTGGGATTCTCGTTTTTCGCTAAAAACAGGGTCTTAAACGAGCAAATAGCCGAGTCTCCCTTGAATCCTACTTTATCCTGCAGAGCTTGTAACTCACTAATTCTTTTTGCCGTCGCTAAAGATAAAAGAAATAGGCATTTTCTAGTTATGTCTCTAAATGATGCCAGATGCGGAGGCTCGAATCTATCCGAAGACAGATATTTGAGGACTACGTCCAAGTTCCAGTTCGGAGGTACTGGTTCCTTAGACTTTGAAGTCTCAAAAGATCTTATGAGATCGTGGAGATCTTTGTTATTTGCCAGATCTAATCCTCTGTTCCTGAATACAGCCGAGAGCATACTTCTGTATCCCTTTATTGTGGATACGGCTAGATGAGATTTTACTCTCAGGAATAGCAAGAAATCAGCAATTTCCGCTATAGAGGTAGAGGAGGAGGACAACTTCTTGGCTCTACACCACCTTCTAAAGACCTCCCACTTCGACTGGTATACTTTCGTAGTGGAGGTTCTGCGAGCTCTCGCGATCGCGCTTGCCACTTCGCGAGAAAAGCCTCTCGCTCTGACAAGTCTTTCGATAGTCGAAAGGCAGTCAGAGCGAGAGCGGGGAGGTTTTGATGGTACCTCTTGAAGTGTGGTTGTTTGAGAAGATCCGTCCTTCCTGGTAGGGATCTTGGAAAGTCTACGATCCACTCTACCACCTCCGTGAACCATTCCTGGGCCGGCCAAAAGGGGGCTATTAATGTCATCCTCGTCTCTTTTGACGCCACAAACTTTTTCATTACTAACCCCAGGATTTTGAATGGGGGAAAAGCGTAAAACGTCCACTCGAGACCAGTTTAGCAGGAAGGCGTCTACCATAATCGCTCTTGGGTCTTCCACGACCGAGCAAAACACTGGGAGCCTTTTTGAAATGTATGTTGCGAAGAGATCCACATGAGGAGTTCCCCACAGAGACCAGAGATCGAGACACACTTCCTCGTGCAGAGTCCATTCTGTATGAAGGACCTGGTTCCTCCTGCTGAGCCTGTCCGCCCTCACATTCCTTACTCCCTGTACGAACCTTGTCAGCAGGGAGATGTTCCTGTGAGACGTCCAAAGTAATAGGTCTCTCGTGAGTTCGTAAAGGAACGAGGAGTGTGTCCCTCCCTGTTTCCGAATGTAGGCAAGTGCGGTGGTGTTGTCCACGTTTACTTGCACTACTTGTCTCTCACCAGAGGTTCTAGGCTCTTCAAGGCCAGGTGTACGGCGAAGAGCTCTTTGCAGTTTATGTGCCAGGACACCTGTGCTGGTTCCCAGGTGCCTGACACTTCCTCTGAGCCTAATGTCGCTCCCCAACCCGTCTCCGACGCGTCGGAGAACAACACTAGGTCTGGGTTCTGTGTTCTTAGAGAGATCCCTTTGTTCTCTTCCAGAGGTAGCAACCACCACTGTAGGTGTGCCTTTATCTCCACTGGAATGGGAAAAACGTCCGACAGTTGTCCGGTTTTCCAGCTCCAAGACTTCTTGAGGAAGAATTGAAGTGGACGGATATGAAGTCTTCCTAGAGGGAAGAATTGTTCCAGCGAGGAAAGCGTCCCCAGAAGGCTCAACCATTCCCTCGCTGACGTTTGTTGCTTCTCTAAGAAGAGAGAGATTATCCTCAAACCTTTTGCGGTTCTCTCTTGCGAAGGAAAAACTCGAAAACCCCGAGAATCCATCCGAATCCCCAGATAGACTAGGTCTTGTCTGGGGGTCAGCTGAGACTTCTCGAGGTTCACAAGCAATCCCAACGCCTTGGTCAAATCCAGAGTTAACTTTAGGTCCTCCAAGCACTGTCTCTCCGATCTGGCCCTGATGAGCCAGTCGTCTAGATACATAGAGACATTCACTCCTTTGAGATGAAGAAATCTGCCACATTCCTCATCAGGCTTGTGAAGACCTGAGGAGCTGTGGACAGGCCGAAACACAAGGCTCTGAACTGAAAGATCCTTCCCCCCGTCATGAAACGGAGGTACTTCTTCGACGAAGGGTGGATCGGGACGTGAAAGTAGGCGTCCTGGAGATCTAGAGACACCATCCAATCTCCTTGTCGTAATGACGCTAGGACTGAAGCAGAAGTCTCCATGGAGAACTTCTCCTTCTGAACAAATTTGTTCAGAGAGCTGACGTCTAGTACTGGTCTCCAGCCTCCCGAGGCTTTCGCCACTAGAAAAAGGCGATTGTAAAACCCCGGGGAGTTTTGATCCAGTACTAGTTCTATTGCACTCTTGTCCCACATTTGTTCCACCATCGATCGAAGAGTATCCCTCAGCACAGGGTCCTTGTACTTGGCTGATAGTTCCTTGGTATTGACGTTAGGGGCGGAGTATTCAGGAAAGGGATACGATATCCCTTCCTTATGATATTCAGTGAAGACGCGTCTGCGTCTATCAGTGTCCAGGCCTCCACGAATCCCAGGAGCCTGGCACCTACTGGTGCTTGGAGGAGAAATGTTTCATTTTCCCTTTTTAAAGGGACGAAAGGCGGACCTACCTCTCTTCTCTGGAGCCTTCCTTCTTGCGGGAGGTCTGGAGATCGGACCACCTCGAAAGGGCTGCATAGAAGTGCTAGGTTCTTTCTTGTCCGAAACTAAAGCAGGTTTCTTCTTCCTAGCCGACTGCGTCAGAAGATCCTGCGTCGCCTTCTCAGTTAAAGAGTGAGCCACGTCCTTCACTAACTGAGAAGGGAACAAATAGTCAGACAGAGGTGCATACAGTAGAGCTGCCCTCTGAGCATGCGAGACTGCCTTTGTTAAGAAGGCGCCATACACCGTCCTTTTCTTTAAAAGACCTGCTCCAAATAATGAAGAGACTTCAAAAGATCCATCCTGTACCGCTTTGTCGATGCAAGACAAAATGCATAACAGGGCTTCAGGTTCGATTCCCTCTGAATCATGAGCTTTCTTGGACATCACCCCAAGGGACCAATCCAAGAAGTTGAAGACTTCCAATACATGGAAGAGTCCCTTGAGGAGATGATCCAGTTCTGAATACTCCATGTAATTCGAGCAGAATTGAGACTTGGACGCCTTGAAGCGTCAACTAACGTCGAAAAATCTGCCTCTGTTGTAGAAGGGAGAGCGATACCCATATTCTCCCCCGTCTTGTACCATATGCCTCTTTTCCCAGCTAACCTTGCTGGAGGCATGCAAAATACTGTCCTGACTAAGTCTTTCTTCGACTTCATCCAGGAGTCTAAGGCGTGTAAAGCCCGCTTCATCGAGATGGTGGGCTTCATCTTCAGAAAAGACGAGGGCTTCTTTGCCTTCGCACTAGAAAAGAGCGAGCGTGGAGAAGGAGGAGCAGCCGGAGTCAACTCGTCTCCGTATTCCTCAAGAAGCAGGGTAGTCAACACCTTATAGTTGGACAAGCCCTCTCTTCCATGATCGTCATCATCCGAGTTTTCCTCCAACTCGGGATATATCTGAGTTTCCGTTCTCCTTTCTGAACTTTCCTCTTCTGGAGGAGACAAACTCCTGATAGGAGAGGGGCTAAGGGAATGAAACTCTTTCCTTTTCCCCGTTTTGATAGACTTGGAAAGCGTCACAACCTGCGGCTTCTCTTGCACTGTAGAAGACGTCTTGTATGACGCTTCCCGCTCTCCGAGCGTCTTGTATGACGTCTCTTGTTGACGTCTTGATGACGCTTCGCGTCTGGAAGACGCTCCGCTCTCTAAGGGTCGTCTACTCGCGTCACAATCTTGGATGGAGCGTCACGTCTCAGATCCGCTTGAAATGACGCTTCACTTCTAAAAGACGTCTTTCGTTTTTCTTGTCTTACAACACTCTCTCTTCGAGCAGGTGAGAGAGGACGAGACTTCTTAATTGGAAGCGTCACGTCCTTCCGACGGGGCGCTAAAACTCCCACAAGAGATGACAGTTGTTCCTGAACCGCCATAATTATCTTTCTTGACGCTTCTCCCACGTCTAGTGCATGACGCCTCTCGTCATCACTCGGGGAAGAAGCATGATGGGGTACTTCCTCATAAGCGTCAGGTGACGCTGACGCCACCTTCGCCTTCTTAATAGCAGACGGGGCGTCATCCGAGAAGCGCTCTGGGCTCGAATCAATGTCTTGCTTCATATGACGCTTCAGCGGTCTCGATAAGTTCGACTCCTTCCACCCTCGTTTAGGTGAGGGAGAGGGAGAGGACGAGAAACACTCGCGAAGGACGCTTTTCCTATAGCGCCCTTGAGCTGTCTGCCATGAAGCAGAGCTAGCTGAAGGGACGTCTGACCGTTGGGGATTCCCCACGACCTCCATTGGCTTTCGACTTTCCTTCTCCTCTGGGCATGGGAGCTTGGAAGAGGTCTAGGCCTGGGAGCGCCGCAGGGACGATCAAACGCCCCCTCCACAAACACTGATAGGACTCACTTCACTAAAATGTTCACTATCACTAGCCTTACCTTTCGAGTCAGCCATCTTGGACTTCATGTCTCTAATAGTCGCTTTCAGATTGGCGATTTCCGATGCCGAATCCGAAAAGACACTCTGAGAATGAGATCTATAGGGAGAATCTACAGTAGTAGGGTTAGAATTATCCGTGAAAGGCTCAATAGGCCTTGAACTCACACCTTTCAGTCGTCTAACTCTATCCCTCTCTAACTTCTTCAAATAAGAAGTCAAAGTCTTCCACTCTTCTGCATTCAAACCCTCGCATTCCTTACAAGTGTTAATAGCAGAACACTGAACCCCCCTACATTTACGGCATACAGTGTGAGGATCAACCGAAGCTTTCGGTATCCTCACCCTGCAGCCTACATTCACACACATTCTCACACTCACATTAGAATCAGACATACTGAGAAAAATCCAAAAGAGTTATTCCAAACACAGTCCACAGTAGCGAATGCCAAAACACGATCCAAATACGTCACCAAAAAGCCGAAAAACGTTGATCAAATGTTGAAAAATGAATCTAAGTCAGGAGGTAATAACAACAATGTTGATACCACCGGCGACAGAGAAAATATGATAGAAAACGGGGATGGTTCCTAGTCCTGCCGCCCAGGGCAGGCCGGTAGATCACCTGACCTACCTGTAGCGAGTGGCGCGAAATTTGAATTTCTGTCGGGGACGACGGAGTCTTAGCTATGTATATATCTGACAGGTAAGTTGATTGTATGAAAATATACGCTCGGAGCGAGCGCTCTCCCGCCCTCGGCACCGAGCATACACAATACGAGGATCATTTCTGGGAAAATGAATTCCCGCACTTACGCCCTTCAGTCCCGGCACTCGGGTAAACGGAGGGCGTGGAGAAACCAAGATCCTTTAATTCACAATTGAATTCAATGGAAATAAATATGAAATGATTGTACTTACAATTCAGTTTCACTAGATAAATAGAAAAAGAAAAACACAACCATGCGAAAGCAACGACGATGAAGCGGGCAGAGAGCGATGATACACGTCCACACGCCAGCAGGCCGAAAGCAAAAGTGATTTGTTTACCTCCCAGTCGCGCGCGCCTGTCGGACAAGCAGTTAACTACCGAACCCCTTGTTCGAAAGCTTACGACCTATCCAGCTGCCGCTAGTACCTTTCTATTGTAAAAGGACCTCAGGTTTGTATGCCGTGTCGGAACAAATGTCTTATTATGTTGCATCTGTAGTACTTGACTCGGCCTGAAAGGAAGTCAATCTTCCTTAATTCTTTGTTGTTTATTACTTCACTGAGATTATTATTTCATATCACTCAAATAAGTCTCTGATATGTCTTTCGTTTGAAAATATATTCATATAATAAAATTAAAAACAAAGATTCTGAAACAACCTCATTAAAGCTAATAAGCCGAGTTGAAGAGTGTGAAGTCTGTTCACAGAGTTCAACGTCTTTGTTGGACTGAATTCCCAGCTTCCCGGATCTCGGCTGATGTTATCAGATGCATCCATCTGATTATTATTATTTTCCTTATCAGATATGTCCAGACATACTGTATGATATTAGATTGAAAATGTTCAGCAGTCATAATTGGAATTCTGTGTATTTAATTATAAGAAAATGTAATGATGTAACATGGTAAATATTGTCGAAACTGCAACCTCTTATATCACTAATTGGCAACTCAAATCTCTCGCTGAGATGACCAACACAATGACGCCTTGCAGATCATATTCTCTCGGCAATACCGTCAACTTGAATCATTTACGGATGCAACATAAAAGACATATTCTTCATTTTCTCTTCACATACAACATGCATCCAAAATCTGAAAGCACCAACGTATTCAGGGTGATTTTATTGTATGAAAATACAAGTTTTATTTCATCTTGATCGTGTTAATGATGGAAAATCCGATTATAAGTAAAAATAGGTATAAAGAATCAAATACTTCTCTCCACTTTTACTCGTAATTCCTTTGCGTTTTATCTTATTGATTTCAGAAAAAGATGACTTAATTGTACAATTAATACCGAATCATTAGGCATGACCAAAACTTTCCTAGCTTGAGGAAAGCGTGAGATTATTGAAGAAATATAAACATATTGCTAGTTTTCTAAGCCGCAGATGAAAATAATGAGACTGAGCGAGCGGCCTACCTCCCAGTACCAGCCAATCAGAGGCCGCCAAACAAACGTCTCGCAGGCACAAGAATGGACTTTAGTAAAAGTGATTAACTGAGAGAGAGAGAGAGATAGAGAGAGAGAGAGAAGAGAGAGGAGAAGAGAGAAGAGAGAGAGAGAGAGAGAGAATCGTTCTATCTAAACTTTTCAAGAAACTGTCATTTCATATTGAATTTTGAATTTTTATCATTTCTTTTTTAAGAAATTGTAATTTAAAATCAAATTTTGAATTTTCATCAGTTCTTTTTTATCGTAGAATAAATTAATATGAAAACGATTACATAGTAAACGTGCCAGACAAAGAAACTGACAGGCGCTCGTAATCAAGTTTGTTAGGCCTAATGGGAGTGAAGATACACATGATCCGCTAGTCCCCGAAACCTCAAATGGTTCACAAAGCCTTCCTTCAGTAGAAGAACTCTTTACAGAGGATGAGATAGAGGAGTTTGAAGGTGTTTTGGCAGAGGATAGGTAGAGGAAATTCCATCCTAAAGGTTTTTAAAGGAAATGACTGTATTGTACAGTGCACTTGCACCCAATGGTGGCTTTGTTTACGTGTGGGAGTTTACACCATCCTGTGTGTAATTTTAAACCTTTTCAAGTTATTAAAACCTTTTTAATGTTTTATTTTACCATAACAACAATTTCATATTGGAAAAAATACAGTATAGTACATAGAAAGTATTGAAAATGGGTAGTATAAAAAAGTTTGACTGGGTAAGTTGCTGTTTGCCTTGACCCTAATGGAATTTTCCCATAAGGTATGTGTTTCGGAATCTGCAAATTTCCAATTCTGCGAGGCCGTGGATTGACCAAATTCTCGCATAATTGGGGACCATACTGTATACTGCAATGCAGAAATGAGAGGAATAAAACTATTTTCAAATATATTTGAAAAAGTGGCTGATGGAAAAGCTGAGAAAACTATTACAACTGATAACTCACTTTGGCTTTGCAACAATGACATCAATAACTGAGACAGTCCTTGTGATAAGACAATTCAGAGAAAAGCACCAAGCAAAGAATTACAACACATATTTGGCAGTACTTGGGAAGTTATCTGATAGAGGTGCAAGAAATAATTATATAGGCATTATGAAGGCAGAGGGTACTAGTAAGAATCATCAAACTAGTGATGATATCACTTTCCTATAACAACTGATCTAAAGTGAAACTGTGGCAGGAGTGAAGGAAATGTTATTAGGTAGAAGCGTGGAGTGGAGAGAACAGGACAGGAAGTCAATAAAAAAAAAAAAAGCTCATAGTAAAAGGAAAAGAAACAAAAAGGAAAAGAACAATCAAGAGTTTGGAAAAGTAGCTGCTGTGGATACAACTAGCAGATGGTTTTACAAGCAGTCCTTGGGACTAGAAAATGTACAGAGTAAGAGATTACAAATGTCCAAAAGTTTTATCATAATAAATGAGGAAGAGAGAGGAGTTGAAATAATAAGTGGAAAGTAGTGGTGGCATGGATGAAATGGAAGTGGAGGTGGGGACTACCATCAGGGAAAAGGCCTGTACCATTTTTTGCAGCAGAGACATGAGTACTGACAATGAAACCACAGCTGATTTTGAAAAGGTGTGACCATAGCATGTTATGATTCATGGCTGGAGCACAATTGAAAGATCATTGAAAGGGATATTGAGATAGTTGAAAGATTTGAAAGGTGTAACAGGAGGAAAATCTTGCAGTTGCACTATGAAACAATTGGTAGCAAAGGGTAGAGTCAGATGGGGAGATATGAATGGTAGTACAGTAAATGGAATGAAAGGGGTTGTAGCTAGGAGAAAAAGCACTATCCCTTCAAAGTATCTCACCCCATAAGGTAAAGATCACATAACATTTATGATGATGATGACTACCTAGTGACATTAGAGCTAAGTCACCATTTGGCCCTTTTAATAAATGTCCCTGTCAGTCCGTTCACACTGATAAAACTCAATTTTGGGCAGCTAATATTGCTTAAACACAGTAAATAGTCCATAGTCCACTGTCATTCAGTAAAGACAAAAACTAGCTGTCTTCCTCAGTAAATAGTCCACTGTCATCAAGTAAAGACAAAAACTAGCTGTCTTCCTCAGTAAATAGTCCACTGTCATCAAGTAAAGACAAAAACTAGCTGTATTCCTCCAGTACCAACCATACCAAGAAGCAATAAAATAAATACTATACACGTATGTTGTTTATCGAAAAGATGCATATATACCAAACTCTTTGGAAATTAAAACAATCAAAACCATTATCCACTTCTATAACAAAAAGGAAGACTCAAATTAATCAAAACATTTACATAAAGGGAAGTGTGTACTACATACATAACATTCTACCACCTCATAAGGAGGACTGCTACAGAGCATGCTTAACTGCCCTCGTTCTTATTGATAACAATTATGAAAACAATATGATGCTAGCAGACATAAATCTATAACCACCAGGTTGTAGATTTAGATAATTAAGCATCCTATTTTAAGCTCTATTTGGAAGCTAGAGCCATAAAAGAAATGTTCCTGAAGTATACAATAATTAGACAAAGTTCCAAGGATGACAAACTGTGTAAATACCTAATACAAAGGTTTGTAAGGGGTTACCCTACCTGTTAGCATTAAAAAAATCTACTGAATTCTAGGGATAAAACTTACAAGAAACTTTCAGCATTGTATATTGAGAACATATTATGCTAACTCCAATGCTCATCACTATTACCCAACAGATCAGTTAAAGGCTAAAGAGATATGGTGATCTTACTGATGTATTTAATTATTACCATATTCACGCATGCATTTATTAGTACCATTACAGTACATACATTAATCCAACCAAAGGTATAAAGGGTTAAAAATACACTGAAATCATTATACGTATAACAACCTTTACATGAATAGATACACACCAAAATACTGTACTAGTAAAATTTTTATAATATGACAAATTTTCTATGACAATTTGTATTTTTCATAGCTACAAACCTGAGGTCTTAACAACAGGATAATTTCTAGCGCCTAGCTGGATCCAGTTAAAAAACATATGAAAGCAAGGGATCTTGTGATATCTGGCACGCATGCGTATATCGGGTGAAGGGTTCACCTACGATCACACGCAGTCTTTCCCAACTCAGGATGTCTAACAAATAGAGGGGCGGCTAGAGGCAGGCAGTATAATGTTAAGACCTCAGGTTTGTAGCTATGAAAAACACAAATTGTCTTAGAAAATTTGTCATTTGTTCATATGCGAACAAACCTTCAGTCTTAACAATAGGATACACTCATACTTGGAGGGAGGTACAAGACATCCTAGACTAGCTGGGGGCCTACCCACCAGTCCAGCTTCCAGAAGAAATGACTTCTGGAGAGGGACTGAAGCCCGTTGAGAAGCTAGATAAATTGATATCTAACCACTCAGGCCCTGAGTGATGTACAATGATATGTGGGAGAATCATTGCATAGGGAACCAAAAAGAAACTTTGACTGTCTAATAGCAAACCAACACACCATGGTTTGTACTACTTGCAACTCCTCCTTGCCTAAGAGCGGAGCATATGCTTGACGTTTGCATAATAAGTGACCACACTATCAGTATGACTACCTTACTCATTGTATCAGACCAGTCCAGCGAATGACATGTCTATTCCTTAACCTGCCCGAAGGAAGAAGGAAAGGTACAAGAGATAGAAGGAGACCAGCCAACTCCCTCATTCTCTCATCCACACAATCATCTTAGGAAAGATACAAAAGTGCCCTGTAAGGGGCAACTATGAGTACACAACCTGATGGGCAACCACCACAGGACCCAGGGAAAACGTGTCCGCAGACCTGTGGGCAACATCCTTAAGATAGAAAGAGGTGAATGTGGACTGGTGTAACCAAGTACGTACCAGCGCTCAGCCCTCTAAGTACAGCCAAGTTCTTATGAAAGCCAGAGAGGGACCAGTACCCTAACGTCATGCGCTCTAGCCTGCACAGACGTGGTGGTGGAACCAAGAGACAAGTATGCCTGTCTAATGGCTTCCCGTATCCAAAAAGAGATAGTATTCCTAGACATCTCTTTCTCGTACGGTCTGTGCTAACAATAAGCCTGCAGCAGCCTGGTCCAAGGTGCCGAGTCCTTTTAAGATAGCAACGCAGAGCCCAACAGGGCACAACAAACACTCTTGAGCATCACCACCCACAAGTTATTCAGTGATGGAATGGAAAACTAAGTGAACTTGTAATCGTGCACAGAGGGATTTAGGGTCTTGGCCCCCAACCCCTGGCGTACTTCACGTCATAGTTCAGATCATGGAGCTCTCCCACCCTTTTGGAAGTGGCCAAGGTCAGAAGGAAAACTGCCTTGAGCGTCAAGTTCCTGTCAGATGAGAGACACAAGGGCGCATATGGACCCTTAGTGAAGCACTTGAGAACCAAAAAAACATCCCACGTCTGAGGCTTGAGCTCTCTAGGAGCACTTGACTGCTCAAACTCCTTAACTAGCAAGGAAAGTTACCAGGAAGAGGAGATGTCGATACCTTTAAGGCGTAACACCAAACTCAGGGCTGCCCTGTATTTTCTAATGGCAGAAACGACCAAACGTTTCTCGTCTCTGAGGAAGGTTAAAAGTCTGCTATTCGTTGAATAGAGGTTGCGAGTGGAGAAAAACCCTGTTATGACACCAATCACAGTAGATCGCTTATTGCCTTGGAAACTGTAGAGGTCGACTCTCTGAGACTGTTGGACATAAGCCCTGCCGTCCTTCTGAGAAAAGCCTCTCACCTGAAAGTCTCCAACCAAGAAAAGACAGGGATTCTACTGACTGGTGGAACACTTCCGCATGGAGCTGACACAGATGATGCCAAGGGGGACATCTCCCTTGGAACCTCTGACAATAATTACAGCAGATCTGGGAACCACTCCGCTTGAGGCCACAGAGGGGCTACCAAAGTCATCCTGAGACCCTGTGAACTCATTAGCCTGTTCAGAACTTGACGGATCAAACAAAACGGAGGGAAGGCATACACCTCCAGCTTCTTGAAGCGAGTCGCAAAAGGGGCCAACATGGGTCTACCCAAAACTTGGAAAAGCTTGTCTTCTGCCACTTGATGAAACGATCACTCAGTGTTAGGATCTGATCCCGACGACTGAGTTTGACTGCGACTACATTCAGTTTGCCTGGGATATTCCTCGCTGAGAGCTCTACCGAACTGCTGACCGCCCACTGGTGAACCTCGACGGTCAAGATGTGAAGTTGACAAGAAACCAGGCGTCCCTGTTTGTTCACATAGGTTACCACCAAGGTGTTGTTTGACATGAGAACGATAGAATGACATTCTACCTTCTCCCAAAACTTCCTCAGACATAGGAAGGCTGCCTTCAACTCAAGACGTTGATAGGTTGCTGCTTGTCCTCCAAACGCCTGAAGAAATGAGGTCGCCTACATAAGGCCGCCCAACCTGCGAGGGAGGTGTCTGAGAACAGAAGGAAGTCTGGTGGAAGAGAACGCAGAGGGACACCCTTCGAAAGATTCTGGTCGTCCAACCACCAACGAAGGTCTTCTCTCACTTCCAGAGACAGAGGAAACATTAACAGGGGTGAGTCCCCCGCCAGAGGAGTAGAATTCCCCCAGTCTCCATTGCAGAGACCGAAGAAGAAGACGCCCATGAGGGACCAGCCTCTTCAGGGATGACAACACTCACAGAAGAACCTGCCACTGCTGAGCTGACTGATGTGGTTCCGAAAGGAAGTTGTGCGCCCCCACCCGCAACTTCCCAAAACTCTGGTCCAACGGGAAAAATTTTCCCACTGCCATATCGATGACCATGTCCAAGTAGAGAATCCCTTAACTGGGTACGAGGTTCGACATTTCCTGGTTGACCACGATGCCCAGTTCCAGACAAAACCGAAGTAGACGACCCTTATCCTGCAGCAGCTTTTACCTGGAACTGCCAAGACCAAGAACCGTTGAGGTACTTCAGCAAACAGATCCCCTGAGTATGGGTCCAACTTGACACGAGAGAAGACCCTCGCAAACACTTGAGGGGCTGTTGTCAGCCTGAAGCACAGGACTTTGAACTTGAAGACCTTGTTCCCAAGAGAGAAGTGAAGGAATTTCCTGGACGTCGGATGAACAGGGATTTGAAAGTATGTCCGACAGAGGGGGAGAGAAATCGAATCGCAGTACGCACCCCACCCGAAGGGTACCACCCACTTCTCTGCCTACAACTCTGCCACTTGGCCCAATGGCACGCTAGGCAACCCCCCTTGGCCCAGGAGAGGCGCCTAACCTACCGAGGGCCCCATCTTGGCCTAAAGGAACGAGAACAAAAAGGACATTGATCCTCTGACCAAAGGTGAGTCGAATGGGAAGGCCCTGCCGAATTCGAATTCCTCGATGGCCTCCCAAGCGACAGTCTTCTTGACTACTGCCAGACAGGGGGAGGAGGAGCCGGATGTCTCTGAGGACGAGACTCCGACTCAAGACACGGCCTGGCGCACCAATCTGTCTTTGGTGTTAGCACGACGCTGGCCTATTGCATTCTAATCAGCAGCAGGATAGCCCATAAACTAACACTGGGGTGAGCCATATACGAAAACGCCTTGCCTCCGGACTGCAACAGATTGGCAAGAGAGGAAGCAGTCACCAACTCTTCTGGGGGCTTGTCAGGAGCTATCTTGGCGATGACCACAGACCAGAAATCCAGCCAAGAAAATGTGAGCAGCATGGAGGCTGCCATAGATTCCAAAGCTGAGGCATCCAGCGGGGACAAGGACAGAGCCACCGGCTACACCTACTTCAAAGACAATCCCGGCTTCAGGTGAATGACGTCTGGGTTAAGGTAGCGCGACATCAAAAAAAAAGAAGAGCTTGCAGCATAGTACTTCCTAGCCCCGTGAGAGGCGGGAGTAGTAACTTGGTAGAGCCTCTAGAGTGAAGCGAACCGTCCCAGTCCGAAACAGAGGTGTTAACCCGAGGGAAGCTGGAGAGAGTATTGGGAT
Organism: Macrobrachium nipponense; assembly: GCF_015104395.2. Classification (NCBI taxonomy): domain Eukaryota; kingdom Metazoa; phylum Arthropoda; class Malacostraca; order Decapoda; family Palaemonidae; genus Macrobrachium; species Macrobrachium nipponense. The sequence goes on along the minus strand of NC_087208.1, from coordinate 66,583,915 downwards.
CCTGCATAGCTCCCACCAAGGCTTCCAAGCAAGAAGGAGAGAAGACAACTGAGCCCGAGACGTACTTCCAAATTGTTGAACCCACGCATGAGATCAACAGCTTCCGAAAAGGAAGACAGAAACTCTTGCGTGTCTCCCTCCTTCTGCTCTGGCAACGGAGAAGGATCAGCAGCCAAACAGCCCGAAACACCAACTAACCTGTCTGGGCTGGGTCCACGTGGTGGCTCCCGAGATGAACCCACTATAACAATACAAACATCACTACTTTCTCCTCCAACAGATGATTCATTAACATGTCCGTGAATGGTCACGGGCGTGGCTGACTTACAAACGTGAGTTGGAGAGGAATCCTGAACACTCAAGATCGAAGAGGAATCCTCGGGAATCGAACTCTAAGAAGCATCAGTACGAGGGGCAGGTCAAACACTCCTGCTGCAGCAATTGACAGGCGCTTTGAGATCTTTACAGTGACGAATAGACCTTGGAGAAGAAGTAGCACTTGCATCAAGTGCACGGACAGGGGAGATTGCAACACGCTCGTGATGTGCATGGACGGGGGAGGTTGTAACATACTCAAGACGTGCACGGGCAAGGGAAGTTGCAACATGCCCATGATTCGATGCAGAGGACGAAGCAGCCGCTGCAGAATACACAATGAAGATACACTACACTCTAAGGGGAGGTTGCAACACGCTCGCGACGTGCATGGACACGGGAGGTTGCAACACTCGAGACGTGCACGGACGGGGGAAGTTGCAAAACGCCCATGAATCGATGCAGGACGAAGCCACTAACACTCTTCAAAACATCAACAATCTTGAGAACACGTCCTCGTATTTCCTCCCTCGTAGGCGAAGAAAGAGCAAAATCCTTAGCCTTTTAACGCTTGAAACACCGTGGTGCAGAGGGGGAAGAGGGAGAAGATAGCACTGGTTTCGCAAGCGATCTCTTCGCAGGAGGCGAGGACGAAGCAACGCGTTTCCTTCCAAAGCTCCCAACTGACAAGGCAGCCAACTTAACATCCAAAACAGAGTCCAACCTCTTAAACACTGCCTGGCATATAACATCAGACTGATCTGCAAGAGAAGGCTCCAATGACATGAAAGGAAGAAGTTGCGAACGGGGCGGCAGCAATGACGTCATGACAGAGAGAGGCAGTGCTCAGATGAAGACTGGGACTGACGTCACAAGCGGTGATGATGTCACGGCCTTCCCTTGGTGAGAAAGGGAATCAGACGCCACTGGCGGAGGAATACACAACGATGGATCCTGTGACGTCACAGCTTCCCTCTGGCTCGAAGAAGTGGCAACAGTCACGGGTGGAGCAATACAAGATGGCTGACCCTGACTACCCGCGAAGACGAGGCCAGGAGAAGGGGGGATGGCCTGGCCAGCCTGAGGAGGGATGGTAGCGAGCCTCCAAAAGGCCTGCAAGCAACCCCTTCAGGACAAGGTACCCCCTAGCCCGAGCGTCCTCTAATCGCCACCATCTTGGACGTCACTGACCTGGAAGAAATGAGAATGATGAAAAAATAAAGCCTCCCCCTTCCCGGGAATCAAAATAATTCCTGAAGAAGAAGGGGCGACATTACAAACATCAGTCTGGTGGCCTCCCGATACTTCCAGCAATGACTCAAAGGAAGAAAAGGAAGGAGACACAGGAACTAATCTACTATGGGGGTTGATAGTGCAGGAGACGAAACACCAGGAAGGGGCGAGAAACCTTCCCATGAAGGTTGAGTCGAAACCCTCCGACATTCTCTCTCCCCATAAAATGACTTCCACTGCTCTTAAGGTCATGCCCGGCATCCCGTGCAAGGATTCATATTACAAAAATTAGAACGGCACCTACTGCACAACGTTGGGGTCAGCTGCTGCCGAAACCAAGACGAGAACACGGAAAACCTGGAATTCCGGGGCACACATGTTGACAAGGCTGAGGAGCAGCAGAAGCCATAATATCCTCAAACACACACACACACAAACGAAACGCAAGCAAAACGGGCAATGAACCAGGTAAAGGCTGAGAGAGGAAAACACTACTCTCGCCCAGGCGGTTAAAGAAAGACTGACGCGTGATCGTAGGTGAACCCTTCACCCGATATACGCATGCGTGCCAGATATCACAAGATTCCTTGCTTTCATCTGTTTTTTAACCGCATCCAGCTAGGCGCTAGAAATTATCCTATTGTTAAGACTGAAGGTTTGTTCACGTATGAACAATTAAATATTACTGTAACTCAAAGAAGGCATTTATTTCCATATGTTTACTTCCACATATACTACTTTTCACTAAATACCTGACATCCACAGCAGGTCAAATTGATATTTACGATATTGACAATAAAATTTCCTAACTAGAAAAGAAATGAGAACTAAATAACAAAATTTTCATACAAAAGACAAGAGAAAATTCCAATACTTACTGTTCTAATTGTGGAAAATTTCTATAAACAAATGCAAGAGCACTTAAGGAGACTAAAAAAATTCCAACTAGTGATAATAAGGCATGCCTTGTGTCCATTGCCTCTGCCTTCACCCCTCCCCTGCCCTTCATCAGTACGTGCCATCTCTGAAAGAAGTTTGATTGTAATACAAATATACAGGATACCACATTATGATATAATACAATAAATAAATCTTAAATATAAACAGATAAAATGAAATACATCTATAAATATGGAAAGTGCAGGAATCATCTTGAACTTTAAACATGACATTTTTATTTAAAATAAAAATCTATAATAAAATAAGGTTTCATATACGTATACTTACCAAGTAGTCAAACATAACAATTTGTCGAAAATTGTATTTTTCCTAACTATACAAACCTGAGGTCCTTTAACAATAGGAAGGTACTTAGCGGCAGCTGAACCGGTCGTAAGCTTCGAACAAGGGGGTTCGGTAGTTAACTACTTGTCCGGCAGTTGGCGGTCAGTCCGACTGCGAGGAGAGGATTCACTTTGCTTTAGGCCCAGGAAACGCAAAGTGAGGGGTGGCATGAGGTGGGACTATGTGTAAAGGACCTCAGGTTTATAGTTACGGAAAAATACAATTTTCGACAAATTGTTATTTGTTCCGATACGTATACAAACCCTCGGTCCTTTAACAATAAGAAGACTCACTTATTGGTGGGTGGAATCTGAGTCTTATGTCTTATGAACAGACTGGTGTTTGTCCTACCTTGGATCGCTCCCTGGTCGTAAGAGCAGAGGGAGGCATCCTAGCCTCTGCCTAGCTGATCGGGGTGTGCAACGCAGGATCAGTGGTCAGACTTCTGGACCAAATTGATAAGAGGGAGGCAAGCGTACCTCTTATAAATAGCAAAAGGCAAGAACTAGTTCCTACTTCAAGAGCCAAAATGAAGTCATGGGTTTGTCTCTTGTTGGCTTCCACTCCCCCCCTGTTGGGGAGTGGCAGATATATACTCCTATCCCTACTGAAATGGATAGGATGGAGCTCAGTTGTGTAGCTTACCTGCATCGGCCTCCTGTTCAGTGTAGTGATGACCGCGGCCCTCTGCCCACAGGTAGAGGAGAAGAACGAAGGAGAAAGAGAAGCCAGTCACACTCTCTTTCACTCGTCCATTTATGCAGTCACACAAGGAAGCGATGCTGTTCTGTCCCTCGGGTGCTGGGTGGACTACACAACTTGTTGAGCAGCCACCACGGGTCCCAAGGAAAGTGTCCAAGGACCTGTGGGTAATATCCCAAAGGTAGAATGAAGTGAAGGTGGTCTGGTTGGCCCAAACCCCTGCCTTCAGTACCTGCGCCAGGGAGAAGTTCTTGTGGAACGCAAGGGTTGGACCAATACCTCTGACTTCGTGGGCTCTCGGACGAAGGGTACGGGTGTCGTCACTACCAGCCGTGTCGTACGCCCTTCTGATCACCTCACACAGCCAGAAAGAAAGTGTGTTCTTGGACACTTCTTTCTTGGTAACCCCGGTGCTAACGAAGAGGCGTCGACACTCAGGTCTGAGGCGTCGAGTTCTCTTCAGATAGCGCCGTAGCGCCCTCACAGGACAAAGCAGCATCTCATCCGCATCATTATCAGTGAATTCCTTCAGGGAGAGGATCGTGAAAGACTCGAACCGGTCGTCAAGGACCGAAGGATTCTGAGTCTCCGCTACGAAGTTCGGGACAAAATCGAGCATCACAGATCCCCATCCTCTGGAATGCTTGACGTCAAAGGAAAGACCATGAAGTTCCCCTACTCTCTTTGCCGATGCCAGGGCCAGCAGGAAGAGGGTCTTGAGGGTCAGATCCCTGTCTGATGACTCTCGGAGTGGCTCGAAGGGTCTGCGAGTCAAACTCCTAAGGACGAGAGTCACATCCCACCTCGGGGGCCTGAGTTCCCTGGGTGGGCAAGACCTCTCGAAGCTCTTCATCAGGAGGGAGATCTCGAAAGAGGAGGAGATATCCACACGTTGCAGTTTAAGGACTAGGGCCAGGGCCGCTCTGTATCCTTTAACTGCAGAGACGGAGAGGAGCTTCTCTCGGTAAAGGAAGACGAGGAAATCCGCTACCTGCTGAAGAGTGGTTCTAAGACGAGAGAGACCCCGTCCACGACACCAACCACAGAAGATGGACTACTTCCCCTGGTATACAACTGCAGAGGACTGTCTGAGGTATCCAGCCATCTCTGTTGCTGCAGTGCGAGAAAAGCCTCTCGCTCGCAAAAGATGGTGGATAACAGTCAGCCGTGAAGACACAGGGACTCGACGGACCGGTGGTACTGTTCTACATGTGGCTGGCGCAGGAGGTTGTGCCAGGGGGAATCTCCCTCGGTGCTTCAGCGAGCAGAGCCAGCAGGTCCGGGTACCAAACGGCTTGAGGCCGTTTGGGTGCCACCAGGATCATCCGAAGATTTGCGGTGATCAGCGCCCTGCTGATCACTTTGCAAATCAGACAGAACAGGGGAAAGGCGTAAACGAAGAGGTTGTCCCACGGGTGTTGGAGAGCGTCCTCTGCAGCTGCCCATGGGTATGGCACAACCGAGTAGAAAACCTGAAGTTTTCTGTTGTGCTGGGTGGCGAACAGATCCACGACTGGACGCCCTCACAGGTTGAAGAGCCTTTCCGCCACATCTGGGTGAAGGGACCACTCGGTTCCTATCACCTGATCCCGACAGCTGAGCTTGTCGGCTACCACATTCCTCTTGCCTGGAATGAAGCGGGCTGACAGCTCTACTGAGTGTGCCACGGTCCACTCGTGCACCTGCAACGTCAACTGGTGCAGTGGAAGGGACACTAGGCCCCCTGCTTGTTGACATACGCCACTACTGTGGTGTTGTCGCTCATCAACACCACTGAGTGTCCCACCAAGCGGTCCTGGAACTCTTGGAGAGCAAGGAACGCTGCCTTGAGCTCCAGGACGTTGATGTGAAGGCGCTTGTCGTGATGATCCCACACTCCTGCAGCCAGCAACTCCTCCAGGTGTGCGCCTCATCCCTCGGTTGATGCATCTAAGAAGAGCGGCATCTCCGTTTTTTTTTTTTTTTTTTTTTTTTTTTTTTTTTTTTTTATATAGTGCGAAGAGGCACTCCTCTTCTGAGGTTCCCGTCGTCCAGCCACCAGGCTAGGTCCTGCCTCACCTCCTCCATTAGGGACACAGAGAAGAAAGGAGGGTCCCTTGCCTGTGACCAACACTTCTTTAGTCTCCACTGAGGAGACTGCAGGTGAAGACGCCCGTGAGGGACTAGCTGCTCGAGAGACGACAGGTGGCCGATCACGACTTGCCACTGCTGTGCTGGTTGCTCCTGAAGGGACAGGAACTGTTCTGCTGCCACCCTGAATCTGAGGTTCCGCGAATCTGCGGGGAAGACTCGCCCCGCTACCGTGTCGATCAGCATGCCCAGGTACTTCATCCTCTGCTTGGGTTGGAGATCTGACTTCTCGTAATTCACTACGATCCCCAGATCGTGGCAGAATTTGAGGAGTCGATCCCTGTCCTGTAGCAACTGCGAGTGGGAGCTCGCACGGACTAACCAATCGTCGAGATACCTCAGCAGATGTATCCCCACCGAGTGGGCCCAAGCCAACACCAGCGTGAACACTCGCGTGAACACCTGTGGGGTGGTTGAGAGACCGAAACAAAGTGCCCTGAATTGGTACACCGTCCCGTCGAGGATGAAGCGGAGGTACTTCCTGGAGGATTGATGGATGGGTATTTGGAAATACAAGTCGTTCTCCCTGATGGAATCGAGCACTGATCGTGCTGTTTCCATCGTGAACCGAGTCTGGCGAATGAACCGGTTCATCGTGAACCGAGTCTGGCGAATGAACGGGTGCCAGCCCCCCGAGGACTTCTCCACCAGGAAAAGTCGACAGTAGAAGCCCGGCGACTGATCCCATACGATCTCCACAGCACGTTTGCTCTGCATGGCTTCTACTTCCTGCCGAATAGCTACGTCCTTGGTCGAACCAGGAATGTACATTTGCAGTTGGACCGGGTTGCAGGTGAGGGGTGGCCGAGACTCAAAGGGTAGTAGATATCCCTCCCGAAGGACACTTACTATCCAAGTCTCCGCTCCAAAGCGCTGCCATGTTGCCCAATGGCTCGCCAGGCAACCCACCACTTCCGGCAGCAGGTGAGGGGGAATGCCGTCCCTAGCGTTTCCCTCCTCTCTTCGATTTCTTCCCAGATCCCCCTCGAGAAAAGGACTGGGAGGAGGGCTGGTTACGGTCACTCCTTACAGCAGAAGTCGAAGACAGAGTCTTTCCTCTCAGCTTCAACGAGGCAATCGTCTTAGCGGCAGAGGAAGCGCTAGCTAAACTTTTGGGCTTAGCCGCAGTCGTCTGAGGTTGCCCAGCCACCTTTGAGACTGCCTGGTGGACAAGACGGTCATTATCGTCAGTGCGCCGTTGTTCCACCGCAGCGTCCACCATCTCTCTGGGGAAGAGAGGGGAGGAACTCTGCACCGGTCCGTTGCGTAGACCCAAGGCCGCCTCTCACTCAGACGCCCTGGTCACTTGGGTGAGGACAGCGTCCCTACGCCAGAGAACCAGTTTGGCCCACAGGTTAGCCGTCTGGTGGGCCAGGTAGGAGATGGCCCACCTCCAGACTGGCACAGACTCACAAAAGCCGGGTCCCCTTCAGGAGAAATGTTCCCTAAGGAGGCCGCAGCCTTCGACACTGAGGGACCACAGGTCGATCCATGAGACTGCTTGGAATGCTGCCATAGCGGTAGATTCCAAGGCGAGTGCCTCTTGCTGCGAGAACCAGAGGTTCTCCAGCAGGAGCTGTTGCAGAGACACCCCCGGAGTTAGCCTAGCTAGCTCCAGGTTAACCTATTTGGGCAGCAGAGGGTCTTCCGAAGGCACGTAGAATCGCCTCTGTCGCAGTAGAGGTGGGGGAAGGAGCTTGGAAGACCTACCGGACTGAAGCGAACCCTCCTGTCCGGAGACAAGAGCGTCCACCTGGCTCAGTACGCTATGAGCCAAGGCCCGATCGCGGCAGACCCACCGTCGTCCTGGGTTCCTTCTTAGGTAACCCCAGAAACGCCTCCAAACTGATGTAAGACTCAGAAGGTGGGAGCGGCGATCCTTCCCCGAGATCGTTGAGCTGACAAATCAGCACAATAACCTCAGCGAACGACCTCTGGATCTCGGGAGTGACTGCATCCTGCGGAGTCGGACCGTCAAGCCCCTCCAGCGAGAACGCCTCCCGAGATCTTCCTCCTTCCACAAAAGGAACCGCAACAGACCCCTCATGGTCTCTTCCTCCCACTTGAGCGTACGATCTGGTCGGTCCTAGGACTGTGCCAGGTTCGTAGGGCGTCGTGGCGTGATCGCGAGGAGCGCGCCCCTTGCGATCACTCCTGATCGCCTCGCTCTTGCCGGTGTAGCCCGAGGAAGTTGAAGGGATCGGAGAGGGAGACTTGACGCTCCCCCCGTGCCCACCGGCAGAACCGGTGAGCTGAGGGGGCTGCAGGCGATTGCCAACCCGCGGTGGCGATCGAGCTGCAGGCCTGGTTGAGCGGCTGGACTGAGAACAGCGGCGACGGTCCTGAGCGTCAGAAGAGCTGCTGCTGGTTCCCCTCTCTGCCCGGTCCCGATAGGAGCGGCGGTCAGGGGACCTGCAGAGTCCACTGTCGCGGTGGGAGCGAGGCCTGTCCGACCAGCCGAGGCTGGTTTAGGCAACCGAGGGGACCGCTTCCTAGCCTCACCCCGCGGCCGGTCTGGGACCGTCGCGTCAGCCCTGGGTACCAGCAGATCACCGCGAGAGCAATCGCTGGTCTGGTGGGAGTCAACTGAGCGACCCCCGCCAGTCTTCCACCCCGTGCCTGGATCCTGGCGCCGAGCGGACTCGGTTGCCTGGGTCTTGGCTGCGGGTGACCGTCACTCGGTACCTCTCATGAGCGAGAGGCCGAGACGGGTACCTGGCGCCGAGGCAGAACCTCTGGCGCCAGGCAAGGAGGTACCGGTGGTAGCCGGTGCTCCCGCGGTCCCGTCTTCTTCCTTGCGGAAGGAGAGACAGGCCCCGTTCCCGAAGGAACAGGAGGACCAGCGGAAGTCCCACCGGAGTGGGACGGACCCTTAGAAGTCTCAGGACGAGCCTTCTTAGGGGGGGAGAAGGCAACATCCTTCTTCTTAAGCTGTGGGGCCTTGGAAGTCGAAGGGGAAGCAGCAGCAGATGACAACGACGAAGAAGACAATGAAGACGAAGACGACACCTTCCTCCTCCTCTTCTTCTTCCTTGTCAGGACCACCGTCAGGTCTTCCATCCAGGAAGGAGCCGGGGCAGTTGCCGAAGCAACAGGGCCCGACTGCACCTGTCCAGAAGGACCTGAGGTGGGAGCAGCAACACCACAGGCAGGAACAACGGTGGCAGGAACAACGGTGGCAGGAACTGGTACTGGGGCTGGAGCGGCATCGTAGTCAGGAACAGGAGGCGGGGCGGGAACCAGCGGCATCCTCTGCACAGGAGGCAGGTCCAGAGGTGAGCTCTTGGGACACCGGAAGTCAGGGGCTGGAGCAAGAGCGGCGAACCCAGGTGGCGGTGACACTGCGGACATCCTCACCTCCGGCAGCGGCGCCTGCACAGCAGCTGTCGGGGTCACCGCGGCTACGTGCTGGGTATAGACCAGGTGTGGCGGAGCAGTGTAGCCCGGCGTGGACACCGTCGTGGTAGTCGTGGTCGGACCGTGGGTTACCGGCATGGCCCCTCTCGCCAGGTAACTCAGCAGCCCCTGAATCGTCAGTGTCCCTTGGAGCCCCAGCGAGTACCAGGCCAGTCCGAGATCGTCCCCTGTGGCAGCCAAACCTTAAGAAGGAAAAGTCGGGTGAGTCAGTGGGGGGGGGGGGTTTCCCCCTTGTCTGGGGAGGGGGACAGTTCCCACCCTGAGCAAAACGGACGACCCTGTATACAACTGGATTTCGGGGTACTCAGCCCCCACCTTCCACGCTCAACTGATAGAGAGAGGAGAAGGAGTGAGATACCTCCCCCGAAGGGGAAGGAGCCATACGAGGGAGCCGAAATGGGGGAAAGAAAGATGTTCGTAACCAAGGGAGTAACTGGAGATCCTTCCGATGACTCCTTGGCCGGCTTACGCGGCTTTTTCCTCCCCCCATAGCACTCCCACTGCTCCTCCGACCAGGATACACATACATCACATGTATCGGTGCGAGAGCATTCTCGCCCTCGACACCGACTACAAAATTCATGAGGGTCAACTTCAAAAGAGGACTGAAAGGTCCCACACTCACGGCCCTCCACACCAGGGCATAGTCTGCGGCTGATGGGGGGGGCGAGGGGGTCTCTCCGGCTCTCGTGATTCCATTTCCATTACAATGAAGCACTGTATGAATATAAAAACACACACGTACTTACTTATATCCTTTGCACTAGCACACAGTAAAAGGAAAAGCAAAAGTCTTCACGCAGTGAAGCAAACCAAGCATACGACAGAAGCGGGCAGAGAGGCGAGCAACACATCCATCCACCAACGCGGCCGAAAGCAAAGTGACTCCTCTCCTCGCAGTTGGACTGACCGCCCGCCAACTGCCGGACAAGTAGTAAACTACCAAACCCCCTTGTTCAAAGCTTACAACCAGTTCAGCTGCCGCTAAATACCTTCCTATTGTTAAAGGACTGAGGGTTTGTATACGTATCGGAACAAATCTATTTTCGCATGCTGCCTCTCTTTTCGTACATTTTGGTTTTCGCAGACTTTTTTTGTTCTAAAAATTTTGTTACGGTTATCTTACGTTTCCTCAGTTTTTGAGCACTTAGAAATGCTCCATCTGGAGCCCAGCGTGTGACTGGGCCCCATATCGAGCGCCCAGACAAAGCATCCCATCTTCTTTCTTGACCCATTCTGCTTTTGTGTTTGATGTTTTTGTGCTTTTTTTTTTCAAGTGCAACTGCTAAATAAGCCATCATTATCCCCAAGAAAGTTCCAAGTTCCCTTGTGTAAAAAACGCGAGAAACACTATAGAATTTAAGAAAAAACTCGTAGCAAAGTGTTGAGGGAAGTTGGATGCCGATATCAGAGAGAAAATGCCGACAACAAGCACTGCTGTTAGTGAATTTAAGGCCAGCAGAGACTGGTTTGAAAAATTTAGAAAATGAATGGGCATACATAATGTGCATACTTCAGGGATTAAGGACATGTTTGTAAAGTGGAATGATGTAAAAAAATTTTGAGGAGAATTATCATCCCAACAAAGTTGTAATCCATGTCTCCACGCAACATGTTTAATGACAATGTTGTGTTTAACTTTAAGCAAATTTTAAAGATACGAGAGAAAAATGTCTCTGGACAGTTTTGCTGTGCGACAGGAGTCCGGTAACTCTCAAGCTGGTCCTAGTGCCAGTAAAGAACAAGGAGGGGAAGTAACTACAGATGGTGCCAGTAAAAAATGAAGAGAAAAAGTAACCCCAGATAGGCCCTTGATACCTGAAGTCCTTCCGAAGGGGGATTTCCCTTCCAAACAATAACCCCCCCATCTCCCCTCCTCTCCATCTTCCATACACTAACAAGAGTCATTCATAAATGTAAGATGATGTTAAATGTTTATTTATCCATTGTCTAGAGGCCACTGAAAAGGCCTGGTTCATCAGTGGAAGATGATTCACTACCATCTTGTGAACATGCTAAGGAGCTTGAGTACAGTCCAGTCCCCTCCTGTAGTTTTTGGGAGAACCCCCATCAGGTGACCAAGCGTCCAGTTGTGGTTTTAAAGCACTCCTCTTCCAAGAAAGTGTCCAAGCACCTACTCCCTGAGTCCCCAATGTCCGAGTGCCTAGTGTCTGAGTGTCCAGTACTTGAATGTCCAGTGTCTGAGCATCCAGGGGCCAAACGCCATCCCGTGTATGAGTACAGGCAGTCCCCATATATTGGCAATCCAGTTCTATGTGACTTGTCTAGTGATGAAAGTCAGTGATTTTCGGTGCATTTCTGGTACCGGCGCCGATACATACCATTAACAAGTTATCAGTTACAGTAAGCCACAAATTTTTCCTTGGACCACTTCTCATTCTATATCATAGGTATAAATAGCAGCATCGTGGATTTGTCCGTGTTACGTACATGACGTTTATCGGTAGGCTAAGCCTTGGCTGCAGTGCGATAACCACCGACATGCATGAAGGTTACTCAATATGCATTCCAGTGGGATGCACACCACTGAAATCCAGTTAAACAACTGGAAAATAATGAACCATTAAGCTACTGCCATAACACGTGTTTAACCCTTGGTGGTAGGAACAAAATGACAATTTGTCTAAAATTGCATTTTTCCTAACTATACAAACCTGAGGTCCTTTTACAATAGGAAGGTACTAGCGGCAGCTGGATAGGTCGTAAGCTTTCGAACAAGGGGTTCGGTAGTTAACTGCTTGTCCGAGGCGCGCGGCGCCTCGCGACTGGGAGGTAAACAAATCACTTTTGCTTTTGGCCCAAGCAAAAACTGCAGAGTGAGGGGTGGCATGAGGTGGGGCTATGTGTAAAGGACCTCAGGTTTGTATAGTTAGGAAAAATGCAATTTTAGACAAATTGTCATTTGTTCCGACACGGCATACAAACCTTCGGTCCTTTTACAATAGGAAGACTCACTTCTTGGTGGGTGGAATCTGAGTCTTTTGTGAACAGACTGGTGTTCGCCCAACCTTGGAAGCCTCCCTGGTCGTAAGAGCGAGGGAGGGATCCAAGCCTCTGTCCGATTGATCGGGGTGTGCACCGCAGGATCAATGGTCAGACCTCTGGACCGAGTACTAAGAGAGAGGCATGCGTATCTCTTCGTACCAGCAATGTAAGAACTTGTTCCTGTACAGGAGCAAATATAAAGTCATGGTTTTGACTCTTGTAGGCATCCACTTCCCCCCCTTGTAGAAGGAAGTGGTGGATATTCTGCTCCTATCCCTAGTGAAAAGGGGATAGGATGGGGCTCTGTCATATAGCTCACCTGCATCTCGTCCTCATCCAGCGTAGTGACGACCATGGCCCTCTGCCCACAGGTAGAGGGGGGGGGAAGGAAAAGATGGGAAGAGAGAGCCAGTCACTCACTCACTCACACATCCATCCACACAGTCACACCAGGACTCGATGCTGTTCAGCCTGCGAGGGTCTGGGTTAGCTACACAACTTGTTGAGCAGCCACCACGGGTCCCAAGGAAAATGTATCCAAGGACCTGTGGGCAATATCCCGAAGTAGAAGGACGTAAAGGTAGTCTGGGTTAGACCAGACCCCTGCCTTCAGGACCTGCGCCACGGAGAAGTTCTTACGGAACCGCCCAACGACGGGCCAATACTTCTGACTTCCGTGAGCTCTCGGACTGGGACGTACGGATGTCCGTCACTACCATCAGCCTCATACGCCTCCTGATGACCTCACGCAGCCAGAAAGAAAGAGTGTTCTTGGATACTTCTTTCTTGGTGACCCCGGTGCTAACGAAGAGGCGTCGACACTCAGGCCTGAGGTGTCGAGTTCTCTTCAGATAGCGCCGTAGCGCCCTCACAGGACAAAGCAGCATCTCATCCGCATCATTATCGGTGAAGTCCATTAGGGATAGGGAATCGTGAATGACTCGAACCTGTCGTCAGGGACCGACGGTTTCTGAGTCTTCGCAACGAAGTTCGGAATGAAATCGAGCGTCACGGATCCCCATCCCCTGGAGTGTCGTATCATAGGAAAGACCATGAAGTTCCCCTACTCTCTTCGCCGATGCCAGGGCCAGCAAGAAGAGGGTCTTGAGGGTCAGATCCCTGTCTGACGACTCCACGGAGTGGCTCGAACGGTGTTCGCCCGTCAAACTCCTAAGGACGAGAGTCACATCCCACGCCAGGGGGCCTGAGTTCCCTGGGTGGGCAAGACCTTTCGAAGCTCCTCATAAGCAAGGAGATCTCGAACGAGTTCGAGATGTCCAACCCCCTCAGTTTCAGGACGAGCGCCAAGGCGGCTCTGTATCCTTTGACTGTGGGGACTGAGAGGAGCTTCTTCTCTCGCGAAGAAAAACGAGGAAATCCGCTACCTGCTGAAGAGTGGCTCTGAGGAGAGAGACCCCGTCTACGACAACCACAGAAGACGGCCCACTTCCCCTGGTACACCAGCTGCAGAGGACTGACGGACGTTTCCAATAGCCATCTCTGTTGCTGCGCTACGAGAAAAGCCTCTCGTTCGCAAGAGATGGTGGATAACAGCCAGCCGTGAAGACCGGAAGGGGACTGGACTGCTCGGTGGTACCGCTCGACGTGTTGGCTGGGCGAGAAGGTTGTGCCAAGGGGAATCTCTCTCGGTTCTCCTGCGAGAAGAGCCAGCAGGTCCGGATACCAAATGGCCTGTGGTCCATTTGGGAGCCACCAGGATCATCCTGAGATTCGGGTGGCGCGGGGTGACCAGTGCTCGACTGATCACCTTGCGAATCAGGCTGAAACGGGGGAAAGGCATAGGCGAAGAGGTTGTCCCACGGGTGTTGAAGAGCGTCCTCTGCAGCTGCCCATGGGTCCGGCACGGCCGAGAAGAACACCTGGAGCTTCCTGTTGTGCCGGGTGGCGAACAGATCCACGACTGGTCGCCCCCACAGGTCGAAGAGCCTTTCCGCCACGTCCTGGTGTAGAGACCATTCGGTCCCTATCACCTGATCCCGACGGCTGAGCGTGTCTGCTACTACATTCCTCTTCCCTGGAATGTAGCGTGCCGACAGCTCTATTGAGTGTGCCTGAGCCCACTCGTGCACCTGCCGAGTCAACTGGTTACAACGGAGACACACTGCCCCCCCTGTTTGTTGACTAAGCCACCACCGTGGTGTTGTCGCACATCAACACCACTGAGTGTCCCATCAAGCGGTCCTGAAACTCGGAGAGCGAGAAACGCTGCCTTGAGTTCCAGTACATTGATGTGAAGGTGCTTGTCGTTCTCGTCCCACACTCCTGAAGTCAGCAACTCCTCCAGGTGTGCGCCCCATCCCTCGGTCGATGCGTCTGAGAACAGCTGCATGTCCTGGGGGGGGAGTGCGCAGCGGCACTTCCTCTTAAGAGGTTCCCGTCGTCCAGCCACCAGGCTAGGTCCTGCCTCACCTCTGTGTCAGTGACACTGGAAAGCTTGGGGGATCCGTCGCCTGCGACCAACTCTCCTTTAGTCTCCACTGAAGAGACCGCAGGTGAAGACGCCCGTGAGGGACTAACTTCTCGAGCGACGACAGGTGTCCGATCACGACTTGCCATCGCTGAGCTACCTGTTCCTGCCGAGACAGGAACTGGTTGGCTGCCTCCCTGAATCTGCTGATCCGCGAGTCCCTGCGGGGAAGACTCGCCCTGCTACCGTGTCGATCAGCATACCCAGGTACTTCATCCTCTGCTTGGGCTCGAGATCGGACTTCTCGAAGTTCACCCACGATCCCCAGATCGCGACAGAACTCGAGCAGTCGATCCCTGTCCTGTAGCAACTGCGAGCGGGAGCTCGCCAGGACTAACCAGTCGTACGAGATACCTCATCAGACGTATCCCGTGCGAATGGGCCCAAGCAGACACCAGAGTGAACACTCGCGTGAACACCTGTGGGGCGGTTGAGAGACCGAAGCACAGTGCCCTGAACTGGTACACCGTCCCGTCGAGGATGAAGCGGAGGTACTTTCTGGAGGACTGATGAATGGGTTATTTGGAAATACGCATCCTTCAAGTCCACTGAAAGCATGAAATCGTTCTCCCTGATGGAGTCGAGCACTGAGCTTGTCCGTCTCCATCGTGAACCGGGTCTGGCGAACAAACCGGTTCAGGGGAGAGAGATCTATCACCGGGCGCCAGCCTCCCGTAGACTTTTCCACCAGGAAGAGTCGACTGTAAAAGCCCGGTGACTGATCCGTGACGATCTCTACAGCTCTCTTGCTCAGCATGGTCTTTATCTCCTGTCTCAGTGCTACGTCCTTCGATGACCCTGGAACGTACGACTGCTGTTGGACCGGGTTGGAGGTGAGGGGTGGCCGAGATTCGAAGGTGGGTAATAGATATCCCATCCCGAAGGACATCTACAATCCAGGTCTCGGCGCCGTAGCGCTGCCAAGTTGCCCAATGGCTGGCCAGGCCACCCCCCCACTTCCGGCAGCAGGTGAGGGGGAACGCCGTCCCTAGCGTTTTCCCCCCTTTCTTCGACTTCTTCCCAGAGCCTCCACGGGATGAGGAGGGCTGGGAGGAGGGCTGGTTACGGCTCCCCTTGCCAGAAGTTGAAGAAGACAGAGTCATTCCCCAGGGGCTTCGACGCAGCAACCGTCTTAGCCGCCGAGGAAGCGCTAGCCGAGCCCTCCCTTAGACTTGGCCGCAGTTCGAGGCTGCCCAGAAGCCTTCGAGACTGCCTGGTGAACCAGACGGTCACTGTCGTCAGTGCGTCGTCTGTCCACCGCAGCGTCCACCATCTCTCCTGGGAAGAGAGACGTGGAACTCCGTAGAGGTCCGTTTCGAAGTCCCAACGCCGCTTCACGCCGGGCAGCCCTGGAAACCCGAGTAAGGAGGGCAGCGTCCCTTCGTCGGAGAACCAGGTTGGCCCACAGGTTCACTGTCTGGTGGGCAAGGAAGGAGATGGCTCTTCCCCCAGACTGGCAAATTCTCCTGAAGGCCGAGTCATCTTCGGGAGAAATTCCCCCAGAGTTGGCTGCGACCTTAGATACTGTGAGGGACCACAGATCTAGCCAGGAGACGGCCTGGAAAGCTGCCATGGCGGTAGATTCCAGGCCGAGTGCCTCTTGCTGCGAGAACCACAGGTTCTCGGACAGGAGCTGCTGGCAGAGACACACCCGGAGTCAGCCTGGCTAACTCCGGGTTCACCTGTTTGGGCGGCATCGGGTCTTCAGATGGCACGTTAAAACCGCCGCTGTCGTAGCAGAGGAGGTGGAAGCAGCTTGCTCGACCTGCCAGACTTGAGCGAACCGTCTTGTCCGGAGCCAAGCGAGTCGACCTGGTCCAGCACTGAGTCCGCAAGCTCCGACCGCGGCAAACCCACCGTCGGTCTGGGTTCCCTCTCGGGCCCCAGAACGACTCGAGCCGGGACGTGGGCTCGGATGGTGGGAGCGGCGATCCTTCCCCAGAGGGTCGTTGTGCTGACGAATCAGCGCAATAACCTCGGCAAAGTTCCTCTGGATCTCAGGAGTGACGGCATCCTGTGGAGTTGGACCGTCCAGTCCCTCGAACAGGAGCACCTCCCGAGACCCTCCTCCCTCAAGGAGAGGACAGCAGCGACAGCCCCCTCTCGGTCTCCTCCAACCACCTGTGCGTACGACCTGCTGGTCCGAACAACCGAGCCTGGAGCGTACGGACGCGGTGTGGCGGGATCCTGAGGGCGCACCCTCTCGATCACTCCTCAATACCTCGCCCCTCCCTGTGTAACCTGAGGAGGTTGAAGGTATGGGAGAGGAAGACCTGACGCTCTCTCCTCGCTCGCTGGTAGAACCAGCGGGCTTGGAGGACTGCAGGCGATCGCCAACCAACCCGCTGGTGGCGATCGAGCTGCAGACCTAGTCGAGCCGTCTCGCTGTGGAGAACGGCTGGACCGAAGAACAGCGGTCCCCGGTCTGTGTCAGAGGAGCTGGTGCTGGTCGCCGTACCCGATCGCTCTCTGTGAGAGCGACGGTACCCGGCGACCGGCGAGCTCCACTGTCACGGTGAGATCGAGCTGTATCCTCACGGTGCGTCAGTTCGCTGGTACCAGCCGTGGCTGGTGCCGGCGAACGGGGGGACCTCTTCCCAGCCTCACCCGCCCGTGGCCGGTCAATGGACCGTCACGTTCCGCCCCGTGGGTAGCCAGCTGCTCGCGCGAGAGCGAGAGCTGGCCTGGTGACAAGTCCGCGGTGAGCGGGCTGTCACACCAGTCTTCCGCCGTCCGTGCCGTGAACCTGACGCTGAGCCGACTCAGAGGTCTGGTTCCTGGCTGCACGGTCCGCTGGTAGGCGACCGTACACTCGGTACCTCTCGCGAAACGAGTGGCCGAGCCGGACCCTGCTGCTGTGGCCGAACCACTGACAGCAGGTGAGGAAGTGCCGGTGTTAGCCGGCACCCCTCTGGTCCCCGTAGTCTTCTTCCTTGTGGAGAAGAGACGGGTCCTGCTCCCGAAGGAACAGGGCGACCAGACGGGCCCTTAGAAGTTCCCGAAGGAGACTTCTTAGGGGGGGGGGGGGGGAGGCGAACTTCTTCTTCTTCGGCGGGGGAGCTTAGAGAAGAAGAAGGGGAAGAGGCGGCAGACACGACGAGACAGAAGAAGACGATGAAGACGACGACGACACCTTCCTCCTCTTCTTCTTCTTCTTCGTCAACCTCCTCAGGACCGACGTCAGATCTGTCATCCAGGACGGAGCCGGGGCTGCTGTTGCCGAAGCAACAGGGCCCGGACGTACCTGTCCGAACAGACAGCATCGGGAGCAGCGGCGCCAGGAACGGGAACAACATCAGAGGTGCGAGCATCACAGGAACGGCAGACGAGACAGCAGGAGCGGTACAGGTCACAGCAGCGGTGGTCACGGCAGGTACGGCAGACTGTGTGGGAGGTACAGGTGGTCGAACCAGCGGCACAGACATCCTAGGTACCGGTGGGAGGTCCAGGGGCGAGCTCTTCGGGCATGAAGTCCGGTCGCGGGCAGCACGGCAAACCCAGGTGGCGGCATCACACTCCCCCGAGTTACGGCGACTGGCCCCTGCACCGAGTGTAGTGGGTGTTACAGAGAACCGCGTGCTGGGTGTACAACCAGGTGAGGAGGTGAAGCATAGCCAGGGTTGTAAGGGTCGTGGTGGTGGTCGTGACCGTTGTATGGGTGACCGCCACGGAGCCAGCGAGATGATAGAGCAGCCCCTGGACACTCGGCACGCCCTGCAGCCCCAACGATGCCCACACCTGTCCGAGGTCATCCTTCGCGGCAACCGCACCTAGAGGAGGCAAAGTCGGGTGATTAGAAGGATCCTCTACCCGCTCGCGCGAAGAACGAAGGATAGAGGACCCAGAGTACAACTCTACGTCAGGGTATCTAGCGCCCTCCTCCACACTCGACACGTCAGGAGAGGAAAAAGGACCTAGACAACCCCCCGAAGGGGAAGGCGCGAGACGTGGAAGTTGAGCGGGCGGCAGGAAAGAAGACGAAGTATCCGTCACCAAAGGAGTCGCGGGAGAGCTTTCCGACGACTCCTTTGCAGGCCTTCGCTTCTTCCTGCCCTCATACAAAGTCCACTGCGCCTCCGACCAATCATTACATACATCACAGGGCTCGGCTCGGGTGCATTCGCGCCCCCGCACGAGCACACAAAATATGAGGGTCAATCTCCGGGAACGATCGGAACTTCCCGCATTTACGCCCTTCGATACCCGGGCAAAGTCTCCGTGGGTAGCGAGGCGAGGAGATTCCATCATAAATAGATAATTGATTGAAGCAATTTATTATGAAAAGAGAGAATAATTGTACTTACAATAACTCTTCCATACAATTACAACCAAATACTCAGAAAAGCAAACGACGAGAAGCGGGCAGAGAGCGAACAACACACACGTCCATCCACTGCGAGGCCGAAAGCAAAGTGATTTGTTTACCTCCCAGTCGCGCGCGCGCGCCTGTCCGGACAAGCAGTTAACTACCGAACCCCTTGTTCGAAAGCTTACGACCTATCCAGCTGCCGCTAGTACCTTCCTATTGTAAAAGGACGAAGGTTTGTATTGCCGTGTCGGAACAAATTGAATTTTCTGCTTACTCTCCTTCCTATTCTCTCGCTAATGGTTGGGATGGTTGCCTACACAAGGATGTGAAGCCTTACCTGCAAAATTTTGAATTCAAGCTGCTGTATAAATGGAACTATAGCTACGTAATTATTTGGTAAGTTACTTGAATAAAATTCAGAATCTTGGAGTGTGTGGATATGTTTTCAGTTTACTTCGAAGGTTTCCTTACAGAAGCAGCAACAAGTTGTTATAGATGGGATCTTTAGCAAACCAAGACCTTTATTGTCTGGAGTTCCAAAGAGTAGTGTTATTGGTCCACTGTTAGCATTTGGGTGTATATTGGTACAATATGTATAAGTAATATGGTTGTTGGCTTGGAAAACAAGATTGTCCATTATTTCAATGATGTAACACTGTGGGTACAGTAGTCACCACTCATGAGAAATGAAGTTTACACTTAGTCTCAATCGTGACATAGAGCAGATTAGTGAATGGTGTACTAGTTGGTTGATAAAAGACTGAACCCCAGTAAAATGAAAAACACTATTGACAAGCAGATCTCATACAGATTTTCCACTGTGTCCTTCCCTTCAGGTGGATGGGACTCTGCTGAATGAGTCTGAAGATTTACTATTCCTGGTGTAACTCATACCTGTACATATTTTTACACAAGACTACAATCTAAGCCATTCTGGGTCAGGCTTCACTGGGGGCCAAGAGGAAGCCCCTCTGGGCCCAGTAGGACTCTACACCTTAGGTTAAACTGAATCTTCTAACTGCAATGACCTCATCTCTGTGCTTTACCTCTAGACTGTAATTGTTATGCGATTTACAGATTACACATATGAACAATGTTTCAAATTGTTTATCTTGTATCCTGAGCATTTTATATTATTTCTGTTTATGCAATCCAATTGTTTTTAAGCTGGTTATCCCCAACGCATAAATTCTTACTTGCCACTTAGATTTACTGGTTAAAGTTTGAGTAAAATTTTGACTTTACGTAAACCCAGATCATGTTTTGGATTCAAACAATATTTTCCAGTGTTTTAATGTGTGGTATGAATGTTTCCAGATACTTATTTCATAAGAAAATAACCTAACCACCAAACCTTACCTAAACTCACCTATGATACCAGGTACCTATTCTTGTGTATCATCATAATCTGAAAATGTTCCATAAAGTTATCTTAATCTGAATGAGAACTACCAATGGGATAAATGTCCTTGTAATTCGCTCGTTTTGGTTTTTTTGTTTTGAAAACCCCCACCATAAAGTAGGTACTAGGCTAATCTGCTAACAAAAATGATGTCAGAAACATTCAAACCACACATTAAAATTTTAGGAAATATGTACTATTTGCAAGTCCACATGCAATAATGGTATACAGCAAAACAATCCCTTTTGTGTATCTTATAAAAGCAAACAACCCCAGTGGTAATTTTAAGTGATGTCTCGTGCCTGCTTTTACCTTAGAAAATTAATTCATACTGTTTTAGTGCTTTTGATGAGAAGTGGTCTTTGTTGATCAACTGTTATTTACACCCAAGCCTCTTTACCCAACAACTCCCACCCCACTTTAACAATTTGTACCATCTACACCCACCACCATAGTAATCCCTTCCCTCAGTTGGTCCCTTCCGTGGAACAATATCCATCAGCCTCTCCCAGAGCACAAACATGACACTTTGTTTACTTGTTCTCCCCCCACCCCCACCCAAAACCCGGAATCCCAGTCCCCCATCATTGCTGGTGGAAATACGGTTTAGATTAACGGAAAAATCAATTTCCAAGGTAAAAGCAGGTGAGCCAACCATTATTTAGAATTTCCCCCAACCTCCCATTGAATGATAGATAAAACGATAGCCTACGGGAAAACAATAGGGTAAAACAACCACGGAACGATCCATCGTCATCAAGCTGGCCAGGCCTTATTCAACTCGATATTAATTGTTGGTGAAAACAAGAATACAATTACAACTTTAAGCATACCATTCAAAGATTAAAGTTTCATCAACATAATGTGATATATGAAAGCCCCATACGAAGTAAAATAAGCATGTGAGCTCTTCGTAAAATATGTTTTCAAGGCAGTTTTGAAATCCAATATGGCGGCAATCGTGTAGCTGGCCGACCTAACTACGGACAATCCACCATCTTTCCCAGCCTTCCCAGCACTCATTTGAACAATGTTAGCGTATATATGTTACATTTATTGATCTTATTCAAGATTGCAGTTGTAATCAGCACAATAAAACATTAGTTTTATTAGTGAAAGTATGAAACTTTTTATTCCCGGGGTCATGGTTTGAATTGAATTCATTTTTACCTTGTAATCGTGGTGGTTTTAATCCTTACTGCCTTCACAACTGAAACTCCACAGTGCTTATTTTATTGTAATTATATACATATTGGTCTTCATTCACTCCACATTGCACTTGAACCACGTTGCTGTTCCTGGTTCCTAAGCACTCACTCTGCAAACACAGTTACGAGCAGCAGACGACTACACTTTATGAGGTGTAAAGCTTTATTCCCTTAATTACTTACTTTACTCATTATTTAGTTTAACTTTACTTCAAAATGTTTATTTAATTCATATCTATTATCCCTTATTTGCAACCAAATTAACCCTGAAAAATTACAAATATTTCGGATGTACGTATACTTATAAGCAGACGACGCGAGGAAAAATGACTCATCGTTGCCAATCTAGTGGAGCGTCACACATACACCAATGCATTTACAAACTGTTTCCATGAACTCTAGTTGTCATAGTAATGCAGTACGTAATGATAAAATTGCTGTAATATGTATATATACTATAAACAGATACGCTAATTTCACATATTTCCCCGGTTTTGTGTAAGTCTTATACCCAGTTTGGAGGGTAAACACATACCAATTGACAACACTGATAAGCAATTAAAGAGCCGTAGTCCTCTTGAATAAGTACGAATAAGTGCTGGTAAGAGGTCGGGGTTACGATTGTTGTGATGATAGTGCCCCAGCGTCTATGGGTACAAGTGGTGTGCAGATTTAGCACAGAATTGGAAGTATGTTGACACAAGAAACTCCGCAAACACCGAGAAGGCGTCAATCTTCAAAACTTTTTAATCGTAAGCAAAAATTTCGAGAGCGTTTTAGGGTTGTGGGCACTGCGTTGGCCACCCTTTTCCATTACCCTCTCTTTAAATCTTAAAATATGGCCTTAATTTCTAACTTTGGAGATAATACTTACTTTGAAAAGAGAGTAGAGGTCTTGAGCTCCTTCTCTCACAACCAACAACTCGTGACTGATGACCATCTCCAGTGTCAGGACGTGTCAAAAGTACTTTTTCGGAGGGTGGCCTAGCCGTGGTAGTCGGTG